>NW_028258142.1:3220555-3520833 GCF_053883595.1 Heterocephalus glaber | reverse complement strand
AGGTTAAAACTTTTGTTTCATAAGTAATACAGGTAAGAAAATGAAAAGACAAGCTAAAGACTGGGAGAAAATATTTGTAAATTGCACATAAGACAAAGACTTGCAACTAAATGTCTATAAGTATTCTCAAAACGCAACAAAAAGAAAACAAATAACCTGTTAAAGATGAGAAAAATACTTGAATAAACACCAAGATGATGTGTTGAAGACAAATCAGCACAGTTCAACACTATTAACCATCTGGAAAATACACTTCAAACCCAGGAGATAATTTTACTACACTCCTGCTAGAATGACTAATGTAAGATGCTGGCCAGGCTCCGTGTTGTGGAGTACGTGGAGCAAATGGAACCCTTATGCAGGGCTGTGAGAGGGCCAAACGGCACAACCACCCTAAAAGTAATTTCTTATGAAGTAGTATTTTTCTTATGAAGAAAGTATTTTCTTATGAAGTTAATCATGTGCTTACCACTTGATCCTTCAATCTCATTTCCTTCTTTGAATGACAAAAAAGAAAATATATATTTTTGGAAAAGATTTTTATAATAAATACAGTGATCATAAACTTTTGAAGAGAAAATAGTTTAAACCTTAAATACTTATATTCACATAAAACCCTCTGCATGAATGTTTATAGCAGTTCAATTCATAGTCACTAAGAACTACAAGCAACCTAAATGTTCTTTAGTGGGTGAAAGGATAAAATCACTGTGGTATGTCCATACAATGGAATACTACTCAGGAGTGGAATGAAACAAACTTTCAGTACATGCAATAAATTCAAAGGCATTTCCAAGTGTGCTGAGTGCAAGAAGCCATTTAAAAAATTACAGTAAAATATACACAACACAAATTTTATCCCTTTAACTATCTTTAAGCACAATTCAGTGGCATTAAGCACATTCACATTATTGTGCAGCCACCACATCATCCATCTCCAGAATCTGCATTTTCCCAACCTGAAACTCTTTCGCACTGAACACTTCTACCCCCTGCAACCACCACTCGGGTTTCTGACTCTGTAGATTTGAATACTCCAGGTCCGTCATATGGATGAGTCATACAATAGTGGCTGTTTCATACCTGGTTTAGTTAGCTGTGTCCTCAAGGCCCATTATTATATGTGCTGCCGAAGCGAGCACCTCAAGGCCCATTATGTCACAGCATGTGTGAGCACTTCCATCCTTTGTAAGGATGAGCAACATTCCACTATATACAATCATCACGCTGTGTTTATCCATTCATCCACCAAGTGGACATTTGGGTAGTTTCCACTGATTGGCTGTTTCCACCATTTAAGGGGCCCAGATGCCTTCTAGCTGATCTGATCTGGCAGTGACATTTGGGTGCCCTCAGATAACCCTGCCCAAACTCCCCCTCTCCTTCCGTCACTTGCCTGAATAGAACCTCTGCGTTCTCTGAATGAATTCCACCATGCAGCAGCACAATGGTGCTGCTATTCTGAAGGCCAAAGAGCATTCAAGTGTGAAGTTAACTGACAGCTTAGGGATCTCTGGGTTGAGAAGCAGATCCTCCACCTCCGTCAGTGGCCTGATCAGGTGTGTGCTTTTGGGGTTAAGTGGGGCAGCAACAGAGTTTCTGGTAGGTGAGAAGACAGGAGGAGCCTGGGTGCTTCTGGATCCTCCATCTGGACTGTTGGTGTCCACATGTCGGGCCCTCTGCTGCTCTCTTTGCTGACCAAATCACCTTGTTCTCCACCAATGTAGTAGGTCATTCACTGAGATTTGAGTCTCCCTGCCTATGCCTAGCTTGTTTCAAGTCATTTGTCTTCTTTGCAAGTGATTTAGGAGCACAGGAAAGCCTGGTGCAGTGGCATACACCTGTAGTCCCGGCTACTCAGGAGGCTGAGGCAGAAGCATGGAAAGTTTGAGTCCAGTCTGGGCAACTAAGCAAGAACCTTACCTCAAGATAAAAAATAATAATGGTGAGGTAGCTTACTACTGGGCTACTTAGCTTACTGGGTCCAATCGCCAGTACAGGGGTGAGGTGGTGACCAAAAGAGGTACAGGACAAATGGTGAAGGTGAGTTCAATGTGAACAAGAAGGGCCACCAATGCGGACGGGAACAGGAGGATGGCTGGAGCTCTTGAACCCTGCCCTCCCTCCTCCAGAGACCATGGCTACGACATTTCTGCATGGAGCTGAATATTTGGGACAAATGTTGGTTAGAAAAGTACCCTAATTGAAATTTTTTCTATTGCTTAGAAAAACAATATGTACTCATGCATATGTCAATAATAAAGGTTTGGGGAAATTTTAGCATCCAAGATAACCCTTGTTTACATTTTGATGACATTTCTTGACCTGGCTTTATGCCTAAATACGGGTAAATTTGCTAATGGCTTTAAAAGTGATCCTACTGTGCGTGCACACTCTTTTGTTAGCCTAGGTTTTCTTCTTTACTATGAAGTACGTCATGCATCTTTTTTCATATCAATATACACTTACATCTTGATTAAACAACAAAAACAAACTTTTTGATGGCAAATAAAGTAACATTATACTGAACTGTGTTAGAAACTGTGCTAGAGGTCCATGGTCAACCATTTCATTTATCTTTAAATAAATAACTTTCTCTTTTGGCTTGTTTATTTGCAGTTTTTGAAAAATTAGTCTGATTTCCTTCAACTTGCAACAATACCTGTGACCAGCAGGGTGCGCTCATGCACACGGCTCCTGGCTGTGCACAGGATATATCCAAGTTTTAGGAAGGGATTGGCGAACGTTTTCCAGTTGTTTTTACAGTCCGGGACAGCCAGAGGTCTTCAACTTGGGAGTCATACCCCGAGAGTAGCTTCTGACCATCGCCTATCAAGTCAGTGGTCCTCAGATTGAATAGCAACGGGTTCCCTTGCAAATAGAAGCTGTTTCGTGAACTCAGGGAGGAACTCTGGGTTCATGAAAGGAGACAGATCGGTGAAGTCATCTCCTCTCAAAAGAAAATACCAGCTCATGAGAAAATTAACCTACTGGTGCCTGAGATGTTGTGACTGGGGAAGAAAAAAGGTTCTACCTCTTAGTTTATTTCCTGCCTGAGAGAGGAGCTGAAATTCTCCAGAACCCACCCTTGCGGTCTCCGTCCTGGACTCGCAGCGCGTGCACGCACCCACCACCTGCCCCGTGTGCGACACGCTCCCTGCTTGCTGGTCAGGATCTGCAATGCATCTGAGCCCCTGGGGACCACTGTGCAAGCCAGACAGACCCCTCACTCTTCCTCCTTGCGCTCAGCCTCTGTCCACTTGGTCTTGGTGTCTGGAGGAACGCAAATCATGGCCACACAAGCACAGACAACACAGCCAGTCCTAGCCAGCCTGGCACGGGACTCAGCGTACGTCAGCGCTGATGGCAGTAGGTCACTCCTCTCCACCTCTGTCCCTCAGGCCAGACATGGACCCATCTTTCATGTATCATTGCAGATGCCCTGGCCACCATTCCAATCCGAAAGGATATTTTGCTTTTCCACCTTTAATATATTTTATTGTGTTCAAGTTGCTGGGAAACTGGTCTTTCCTGTGATTGAATGGCAATGATGTGTGCCTCATCTTCCCTACCTGTGAACAAGAAGTTGCCTGTACGTGGAAGTGTATCTGGAGCCCTGTGCCCCTCTGTGGACCTGAAGGTGGGTATGCTGGTGGACACTGATGCCAGGCTCCCTCACCCCAGCCTTTCTCGACCCTGACCTCACTGTCTTTTCCTGCTGAGGGGCTCAGGGTGGCCCTCTAGCACTTGGGCATAGGACTTAAGTAAACACCTAAACCTCCACATGTGACCAATCCCTGCTGCCCTTTCAGAAGGGCCACATTCCAGAAAAGTGTCCTAAATAGACCCTGTCAGTCACATCTGAGTCCAGTGACTTAACAGAGCTTTGTTGTCTTACTGACATTTTTTTTTTTAGTCAAGTAAGAAAGCCAAGTTCTCAGTATGCACATTCCTCTCTGTGTCTCCAAGAAGATTCATTGTAGGAAGGGAGTAAAGAAAGTGATTGTGCTGGAGTTTAAAACCAAGGATGTACACATCGTCCTCCACCCTCACTGTGGGTATACCAGGATTGCACTGCTTTCGGCACCGCCTTGTTCTACAGATATGGAGACTGGGACAAAAAAGGTCCATGGATCTCTTACCAACCCTCATTTTTCAGTCCAGTCCTTTAGACAGCTATAGCAAGTGTTCTTGTAGACAATGCATGGACAGGATGAGAAGCTCATGTTAGAAACAAAAACTCAGCAGCTGATTAGGAAATTCATTGGCTTTTTCATATGATACAAGGAAGTGATATGGGAGAGAAATGGAATTTAAAAAATTGTGTGCTTGTGTTATTATTTCAAAAGTAATAGACTTACCTTATTCTATGATGCCAGAAGCTAGAAATAAAAATGTGCTTATGTATGAGAAAAAGCAATTAATATCTGTTGGAGTCTGTTAGTCATGTCATTTAACATTTGGGTAACTTGAGAAGTTTCATTTGTTTCTCTAGAAAACAAGTTCTTAATTAATTTGGTAAACACCTATATTTAGATCAACAAATGCAAGTCTGGTTAATGAGATGAGACTTTTCAATTTCATTGTCATTTTAAAGGATACATTTCTATATAGGGACACAGTTCTTCCAAAAGAAAAATCACACCTTAACACTAACGGATTGTATTGTCTGGACCACTCTACTTTGTCCATGTGTCCAGAACCACAGCATATCTTCTGATACCTCTTCCCTCAATTTGAAGTTGAAAGTGTAGCTGGAGACCGGCCATCCACATAGGTGTTCTGGCTAGTGGTCCTGGGGGTGCAGTAATAAGCGAACTTACACACCCCTCAAATCTTTGATTTTTAGGACATTCTCAAAAAACTCAGCAGCCAGGGGATGGGCAGCTAATCTGTGCTGCCCTTTTCAGAACTATGAGAAATAATGGTATCATTGCTTGATTTGTCCCAATTTAAAAAAAACAACAGGGGAGATTTGGATCAATAAAATTATTTTTTCTTGTAAGATAGAAATAAAACCAAGCAAGCTTCTCTCCTACTGTACTCTTCATATTTGAGATCCATAAAACTGTTCACTTTAAAGTGGATAGATCTTTTCTGCCCTTTTCCCTTGCTTTAAACTTAGTTTTGGGCTCATAAAAATCTTTCACATCCCTTAGAAATCTTTTTAAATGATTTCTCTTCCTTAAAGCCGTCTAGAAAGAGGAAGTGCAGGGGTGGCTTCCTCCTTCCCACAGAGGGAGGTGTTTTGATTGCCACAATCATTTTCCACTTGGGAACTGCTGGACAGGGCAGCAGCCAGTGAGCGAGTCACTTACACGGCAGAGTCCTGGCGTTTCTACTTCCCCCCGATGCCAATAGTCCAAAGCTGCAACAGGTGCCGATAAAATGAAGATGGAGTAGACAGCGGCATCAAGGGTTCTGGATTGGTGACGAAATCACACATGTGACTGGCGGTTATGTAAGAGGATCTTTCTCCCTTTCCTTTTTTCCCCGTGTCCCCAACTATCAGGACACTCTGACCATTCCAAGAAGTCCCCACAAGCCACAGCAGTCCCCTCTCACTGCCTATTCGTTGTAATTCTAGCTTTGTTTATACCCATTTTTCAGGGGAAACTATTATGGCATTTCTGATTGAACAGCTTCTAATATGTCTCAGGAGAGAGTATTAGCTTTTTTCCTGGCAAAAGTAGTGCATTAAATCCTGCAATCTAGAGAGAATCTATTCCTGTCTGAGGGATACATATAGATTTTCCCCTTTGCAGGGTTTAAGAATATGTTTGTTTCTGAATCACTGAGACGAATTTAATTAAAAGCGGTGGGCTTTTCTTTCTTTATAGAAAGCCATGCAGTATCAACAACAGAGCTTTCTCTGGTACTGGAGAAAATCAGACAAGCCTTTTATTTAGGTGGAGATTTTGGGTTACCTGGTAACCGTTCTACCATGCATTCTTTTTCAGATGCTGGAAGAAGAGGGCATCCGGAGGGTGTGGAGAAAGTTGACAACTGTCTGGTCCTTCCTGCTGTTCTGCTTGGGGGGGTTGATGCTTTGCTGCACGACCAGAGGGATCAGCTTTCAAGTATGAGAATTTCTACTTTTAACAAATTGGGAGCAGGAAGCAGTTGAGATGCTACTGAAATGTGGTTGTTGGCACATCTGGTTCCTTTCCTTTCTGATGTTTCACCCAGGAGTAGGGGGACAAAGCTCCACTGGCCTCCTTCGGGGACTTTAACCCCTTCTCTGGTGATGTAGGGGTTGGCATCAGAGCCCTCCTTGGATGAAACATCTGAGGCTCCGTCCCAGGCACAGAAAGCCAGGGCAAGTGCGTGGCAGCAGCCCGTGCTCTGCCAAGGGAGCAAGCACTCTTCAAGTCTGCAGCTCCCAGCCCTTTGGGGACAATTGTGATGCCTGTGCCCAGCTCTCTTGTCCTGGCCAGCGGCTCCTGCAGCAGAGGGGCGGCGGAGGTGGACAAATGACTCCATTGGAACTGGAAGCAGTTGTCAGATTGATGTGGAAGTCATGGCAGCGTGGTGTGCTTTCCACTGGCAGCTCTGACTTAGGTAAGCAGCTTGGTGGCAGCTTGCTCTGAGGATCACTTTGCTGAGGCGTCTCTCGTGCACCTTTGACTACCACTGAGTGCTGACTTGTGGGATGGGCAATGTCTCTGCTCCTGTTCAGGACACGCACAGAGCACGCCTGACCAAAGGAGCTTGGGTGCTTCTCACCTGCTGGCTTTGTCTGTCACCTTCTAAGGATGGCAGAAGTAGGTCCTGGTGTTGGTCTTGATCACTCAGATATTTTTTCCCTTTGCTTCCAAGCACTCATTTTTTTTTTAATTTCAAAGAAAATCCTTTTCAGCACAAAAACAGATTTGGTGTCACAATCGGGGCATCAAACAAACAGCAGTGGCCCAGGGTGCCTTTCCCATGGCTTAAGAACTCAGTGCCCACCTGGCAGAGTGTGGGCATGCAGGTAAGCTGAGGGTCTGGGGGATTTTCTTTTGGAAGGGAAAGTGAAGCAACAAGGCTTGGACCCAGAGCAGGTGCAGGGAAAGAGACTTGTGGGACCAGGGTCTCCAAGGACATATTTGGAGTATTTGTCATTGATGTGACGCTTTCATCTTACAGTGGAGGAAAGAGACCTGGCAGCAGACATGCAACTGCCCCGAGGCCACAGCTGCCACAGGCAGAGGGCTGGAGCCGCCCAGACCCTCAAGGGCAGACTCTGCCCCGTCCAAGGCTCCATGAAGTGGTGGCATATCTCTCCAGAAGGCTTTGAGTTCCCAGCAGCACAAAGGCAGGACTCACCATACTCGTGCATGCTCAGGGTGGGCCCATCCTGAGCCTTCCTGTTTCTTTTCTCACCAGTGCTGGCAGGGCAGACGACCATCTTGGGTTCACTGCGGTTTTAGGAGTGAGGAACTGCAGCTCAGAGATGAACAGCAGGCCCAACGTTATGCTACTGTTGACCAGGTGCCTGTGACTCGTACTCCCACCCTCTCCCAAGACAAAGACGCCTCTCAAGCCACAGTGTGCTGTGGGCACAGCTGGCAGTTTCAGATTCAGCCTGAGCATTTCAGCAAACATCTCGAGTCCCCTGAGACGGGCGAGCATCTACAGGCAGGGCAGATTTTCTTCCAGGGGAAGCAGAGACGAGTGATTGAGGGGTGTGGACAGCAGAGGTGGCCTTTCCTGTCTACCTTTTTGTCTCTAGGCTTCCAGCCAAGTTCACATAAGCAGGCATCCTTGGAGGCAGAGCCCCCTCCCTGGGCTCCTTTCAGACTTTCTCGGCAGTGATCGCCCTCTAGTGGTACTCAGTGTTGCCTGGTGCCAGCCCCTGCCTGGGCCCGAGCCCCTGAGATCCAGAAGGCAGGAGGGAGTGGTAGGGCTGCCCGGATGGGCACCTGAGATGCATCCATCCATCTCCCATTGCTGCTTTCCCATCCTGTGCTTCCCACATTCTTTCTCCCCAGAGCTTTTATTTTCCAACTTACTTTTGGGTTCTTAAATGCTATTCCATTTGACCGTGTGTGCTTCCCTCCATCTCCCTCCTGGCCCCAGAAAAATGGGCAGTGCTGGTCCCAAGGAAAATGCGGAGTCTCTGGAATGGAAGAACTTCTGGCCCAGAGGCCTGGGCCTGATGAAGCAGTCAGCAGCACTGGACCAACCTTTTGCTTGTTGTGTGACCTCCAACTTTGTGGAAGGTGGGTCTTTCCTCTCTGCTGGTGTTTTTGCGGAGAGAGAGAGAGAGAGAGAAGGCAGTGGCTTGGGGCCACCAGAGTGGGGACCAGGGCTCAGCAGAGCTCATCATGGCCGAATGTCTGACCTGAGGGGAGGATGTTTTGGTTCCTCCTACTATAAGTTGCCGACCAGTTTGTGGCCGTCACCCAGTGACTCTGACTCCTTGCAGGCATTTGTCATAGAATCCTGGGATGACAAGAGTATTTTGATATATACTTCTTTTTACTTTTGACATATACTTCTGCCCCTGAAATGCTTTCCCTGTGGCTGATGCTGTTGAATTCACTCTCTTGGAATCTTAGTCATTTTCTTGAAATAATAAAGAATAACCTATGCTGTGGAAGGACATTCAACATCATCAAATCTCTTCGTCAAAGAGCAGAGGGGAGATCCCAGGCCTGTTCTTCACAGCCTGAAAGCAGCATGGAATTGTGACAGCAGGAAGGCGACACCAACACCCCAGCTTCTCAGAGCAGCCACCTTCACCAGGCACCACTGGTCCCTTCCTCCGTGGACCAGACAGGCGTGGGTGCCTTAGCGAAAGGCCATGGAAGAAGTTCTCTGCCCTTTAGGAATGATCCTATTGGACGCATCTTTTATAGACACTTTAGGTTATGCTGTTGTTTTTCCTGTGTTTGGTAGACATATAAATACCACACACCCAGCCACCTACTCTTTCTTATATGTTTTAGTAAAACTCAAGTGTGTTGTCAGGCAAGACAATGCAAACGCTATATGGACCAGAATGGGGCACCCACAAAGGAAAAATGAACACAAACAGCCCAGTGCTGGAGACCTGCTGTTTTAACCACCTGATAACATATCCTCGGGAGACCAGAACCTTGCAGGGATGAAGTTTAGACCAGATTTTTAAATGCTTACACACAAATCTGTCTGGGATGGACTTAGAAAACAGGATGGCTGGTTTCCTTCTTTGCTAAATAGTTTTGGGGGGGTACTGGGGATTGAACCCAGGGAGGCTCTACTTCTGAGCTATATCTCCAGCCCCTTTTATATTTTTTTCTTTTGAAAGAGTTTTGAAATGTTGATCCTCCTGTCTCTCAGTCTCTGGAGTAGCTGGGATTATAGGCCTGTACGTAACATTTTAGAGGGGAAAATCCAACATTCTGTTGAAAGTCTTTTACTGTGATCCACTCTGCAACATCATGGCATTCCTGGCACAATCTCCATCTCTCTGCAGGGTCTGTCACAAGCAGAGGGAAGAAGGGAGCAGGGAGGCATCAGAGGCATTTAGGGTGCGCTCCCGGTGCTGGTGCTTCCTTGCTCCCCTCAGTCAGGCCACACACTTGTGTTGCAGAACTGAAAATGCCCTTCTCGAAAGCCCTGCACTCTCTGGCCTGAACCTAGGGTCTGGTGCCTGCCAGGCAGGGGTTGCTGGCCCAGCCTTGGCCCAGTCTGGGGAATCTCAGGCAGCCTCAGACCCAGGTGGGTGCCAGGAAAGCCTGGCTCTGGAGGGACAGGGTACTCTCAGGAACCACCTGAGGGAAGCGGAGTTTTCAGGAAGAAGTCACTGAGCCAGCTCTTGTACATCGAGCACAGCCACACAGCTGTGCCTGAGTCAAGGTGCTGCAGACTCAGGTGAGGTGCTGAGACCCTGTGTGGTGCTCCCCTTCCAAGTCCCCAAATGGGCCCCTTCTAGTGAACCTCAGCCCACCACTGCTCATGCTCTTCACGCCGCCATCTGCCTTGGTGCTGGTGTGGGCTGGCACCTCCAAGGCCTTGGTGCCTTGGACCCGGGGTGTCCTCTGCTGCCCCCAGCCTTGGCCTGGCTGTCTGGAGGCCAAGGGCATGCACCTTACTCCTCACACTTCTCCCCACAAGGGAGGGCGCAGTACCCTCTATGCTCAACCCTGCCAACCCAGGTATGGGCAGCAGCACCCTCCTCCATGGGCCCTGCCCGGGCTCATAAGCAAAGGTTTCTGTCCCAGGGGCTCTGCAGTGGTCAGCTGTGGGGACTCCTCCTTGCTCACTCTCGCCTATCTCTAACCTCCACAGAGGAAATTTCCCAGCCACCAGCTCCTTGGACACCCTACTTCCTGCATGCATGAATGTGTAGCACTCACTGGAACGCATGGGAAGAATGATCTCCACGTTCAGCCTTCAAGCAATGTTTTCAACCTTGTGCACTTTCCCAGGGACCAAGATACAGAGTGACTATTTTTACCCCAGAGGTAAATCTATAGCCCCTGCTTGCTTGGTGGCCCCTTGAACTATGTAAGTCACTTCTCACTATGGGGACAAGGGCTAGCACTAGGGTGCCACTCCCCCTGCCTTCCCTAAAACCGCCTGGTATCTCCATGCTCTGAGAGGCAGCAGTGTCCACAGGTGAGGCTAGGCCCCAGCGATGTCCTTCCTCCTCTGTGAGAGGGTCTGAGCTCTGCCAGGGCGGAGCCCCGTGGGATGGCACTTTCCAAGGCCAATTCAGGTGGTATGTAGTGAGTGCTAAATGTCTATCTGACTTTCAAAGCAGCCTGAGCACAGGTGTGCAAGCAGCCATGTCCAGGGCAGCCCTCCTATCCCAGAGCCCCCCACTGCTCCCTTGACTATGGGACATTGCTGATGGTGACACTGCGGGGCTTTTCCATCATGCTGATCTGACAGCGTGCCCTGTCCTGGCTGATCCATAGAGCCTCCCACAGGAAGGCAGCTCCTCTACTACCCTCCGGTTGTCTTCCTTTGATTGGTTTGTTTGCGTAATCCTCTTGGTGTGGCCCCTCAGGACCCACCTCCCTGGCTTTGCCACATCTCACAGATGCCCCTGGAAACTTGTGTTCCTGAGACAGAGCAGCACCCCTGGAGGCCCTGCCTGCACTGGCTGATGTGACCAACTCCAAGGACCCTGTGCACAGAATATTTCACGCACAGCCCTCAGCAAGCGGGGACGGCGACCATGTCTTACCTTGTACATGTTGCATAGCCCAGGCTGGCTGCGGGCATGAGAGGGCAGAGGGCTCCTGCTCTGCTTTAGCCAGGGTACCTGCCGAGGACACAGAGTGGGCGGCGTGAGTCCAGGGTGGGCACTGCCCGCACACCCCACAGTCCTCCAGCATCACTCCTTGAGCATGAGCGAGGCCAGGCCCAGGCAGGGCAGAGCAAGTGGGAGACAGAGGCTGCAGGGAGAGCGCTCAGGGGAAGGTGTGAAGGGCTGATGGATGGATGGGCCCTGGAGAGACCAGGGGAGAAAGGAAGGACAGGACCCAGAGAGAAAGGAGAGGAAAGATTAGGGAAAAGATGACTTCTTTGAGAGTCTGTTTTAGGGTTCTGTACCAAATTATGTGACTACATATTCTTAATATTGTAGCAGGGCTTGGATACAAATGATTTCTAAGAGAGCAAGGAAAGGGAGCATCCCCTGATCTGGGAAGAGTACGGAGTGAACTTTTGAAGTCTATGATGAAATGGATACAATTCACATTCAATTCTATTTGCAGTTTTATTTTCTTTTGGAACAAGTGTGTTAGCTGTGCATTGAATTTATAGGCACAGTTCACTTGTGCTCTGTGGGGGTTAACTGTGGATGTCACTGTATAGCCTTTTTGAACCTTCTATTGGGTACAAGGGAATATCTTCATAAATTGTAGTGTTCAAAGTCACTCTAGCAGTCACGTGGAATGCTAGTTTCTTCCTGACATTCTTCCTTGTTATTCTGAAGTTTAGGAACTTAGGAACTTAATATTCTATGGCATAAGTTATATGTCGATCTCAGCTCTGTTGTTATACATCTTGCAAGACAGTATTTGCCTCTAATTTAGTATGCTCTCCTCATTCTACGTTATGAGAGTATATGCCACATCAACGAAGTTCAGGTGATTTGACTGAAGAGTAGTATTACAGGACCAAGGAAAATGACCTGTAGAAAGTACCTAGTTTTTGACTGTCCACTGCCAGTGGCGAGAGAGATGGGGCGTGGTGGAGGAGGAGAAGGAAAGAGAAGGTATGCGGGAATGGCTCACAATGGTGAAAAGATACAATTAGTAATAAGGGTTTCAAGAGATTTCCTGCACTGGTTACAGATGAAATGGATTATTTTTAATGGTGGGTATGCCTGGAGATGACCAAGTAGCATGACCCAGAATGTTAGCATACTCAGTACAGTGGTACCTCACTCAGTTCACGAACCGAATAAACTTTTCCCATAAACTCAACACTGAATCTAACCACTGAATTTGATTCGGTTCTCCCCCAACTAGGTTTGTGACCAGAATCGTGGAAAGAATTGAGTTTGTGAACCGAGGTGTCACTGTATTTCTGAAAGTTGTCATGCTGGGGTTCCCAGAGGCAAATCTGTGGTGACCACGTGCTTATCTGTGCATCTGAAATGATGCTCCCTCCCTGCATGAGAGGGGCTGTTTCTATGCTAGCAAAGATTGCCAGTGGCTTTCATTCATGAGGAATGCACTACAAGAGAGAGACACTTGGACATCTTAGAGGATGTCCCCATGGACAAGCTTGTGGTTGTTCTGTCTTGATAAGATGTGGCTGTCCTTGACTGGGGGTGTATGGGCCACAGCCATGCTTGGAACTCATCAACAGCAGAGGAAAACTGTCTCTTCATGGTTTTCTATGTGACACAATGCCTTCTGCAGGAAGAAGATTACAGTGAGACATTTTTACCTAGCTCTGTCCCTCTACCATCATACCCAGAAAACTTCATTTCTCTTTAGCTTTTTTTCTTTTTACTGTTTTATGAAGTAGTATGATTTCAGGACATTTAAGATGGTAGTGACAGATGTAATAGAAATAACTCTTAACCTGTTAAATCAGAGCTTGTAAGAGATTTCCATTATTCTTAAATCCTAAATCAGTATCATGGGAGATTTCCATGTGAGATCAGATGGCGATAACGATCTGTCTTCCCGTAGTAATTATCCATTTCTTCAGATATTAAGCTAAGTTCACTATCAACCAGTCAGAATTGCCTTTTATCAAACGGCTAATGTTTTTACCAAAAGCAAAGTCAATGATGGGGGAAATCAGTGCCTTAAAGTGACGATGAATTTGAAAAAAGGAGTTAAGACAAGACCTACCAACAGGACAGGACACACAGAAGGAGGGCAACCTATGCCAGCGTTAAGTAAATGTCTTCATTCTTATTTCTCATTTATCAGCCACCCAAGTCTGCCATCCACCTACACACTACACAGTATCACTCTCAGGAAGAGCAAGCACAGCTCCCATTCCAGTTTCTTGAGTTTGTTTTGTCACCCTTTGAACACATCCCCACTACGGAGCACAGGAGGGGCAGCCACTGGTGTGCTAATTCATTCAGGGGGTATCTGTTGGGTGGGTGTACTGGGGCCATCTACACAGCATCCATACTTCCCCTGACATCCACAGGATGGTGCTTTGAGAGAAACATTAAAAAGAACACAACAAGAACAATAGAAATAGAAAGAATAACAGAAAGACCAGGATACCACACTGTCAATGGAGAGAGCGTGCCTTCGTGGATAACGGCAGATGAAGAAGAAATTGTGACCTTTATCTGAAGCTGTGGAAGGAGTGCAGGTGCTCAGACTTACCTGCTGGTCCTGACACAAGGCCATGGAGATATCCAATGCACAGTACAATTGATTAGGTAGTGTCACCAAAAATGATAATTAAAAAGTTCACATGCAATTAGTACACCGTCCTTTGTCTGTTAAACTGTTTAATAAGTCATAAAAAGGCAGAAATATACATAAAGTGGAAGTTCATCACAAAATCAAATTGTCATACAACTGCCAGAGGCAATCATCATTAAATACACAAATATAACTTACAAATGTATCACTTATACAGAGGGTGCAGCAAAACGACTCCCAATACAGGCACATCAAATCCCAATGTAATTCTCTCTGATTTCAGTAACAGTGGAAGAAATAACGTCCCCCAAGATAACAAAAGGATATATAGTAGGTGGCTGGTGCCTGAGCCAGAGACACCCACGATTAATAACTGATCAGGGTAAAGATACAGCAGAGGGAATTCCTACAGGAAATCGCAGAAAGTGTCTGTGTGGGTGTAGAAATGAATGCAGCCCGCCATATTTTTACTTTCTCTAGAGGATCTCTGGCCACAATTCTTGCCAAACTGGTGCAGTAAATGGCTGGGTCAGGTACCACAGCCTCATAAGGAGATGCCACGTGGTTCTGCGTGCTCTCCTGCATGCTGGCGAGCAAAGTCATCCCTTCCAGTCCTGACTGCGGGGCCAACATGCACCCACCAAATGCCACACAGATGCCCTCTACTACGTCCTCCATATCATCTCCACATGGTACACTCTCATGGGATTCTAGAACACAGCAACAGAATTAGGATACCGTGTTAACAATGGAGAGTGACGTTACTTTAGAAGTAATGATGTTTAATGGAATTAAAATGCAATGAAAAAATATCAGGAAACAAACACTGTTAATTTATAAGACTGATCATAACCCATAGCCCTGAAGGACCGGACCTGCTCCTAATCTGCAGTGTCACAACTAGAGACATGTAAGTACTCTGAGTGCTGACTAAGGGCATGCTGAGACTAGCGGGTTATAAATAGTTTTTTTTTGGTACCGTGGATTGAATTCGGGACCTTGCACTTGCGAGGCAGGCGGTGCAACCACTGAGCTAAATCCCCAGCCCTATAGAGTTTTTAATGTAAAGTAAGTAGAGAAAATAGGAAAAGCTGTCTTATGGGTGCCTTTAAAAGCACAGTGCTACAGAGGGAGACTAGTTCTTTTTTTCTAGCATCTTTTTGTAAGAACTGTCTGGGACTAACGACCCCCGAGCAGTTAGCTCTTCTGTAAAACTCCACTTCCTTAGATAAGAAAGACAGTCCCCAGAGCTCACATTTCAAGCTGTTGGCTTCTTAGGCCCAAGCAGCTTCAGGGCCCCTGCTGACACAGGAAGGGAGCTGGTGTGTGCACGACCAAGTAAGAGGTCTGGGGCCTGGGCCAGTGCATCTAGTCTCTGCCCCAAGTCTATCCTCTCCTCATAGAGGCCCCCACCCCTTCCTCATAAGGCCCCACATTCCAGGGAACCGGAAAACCTGTTCCTTAAAGGCCACAACACAGCCCTCCTTTCTTTCTGAACAACAAAGGAGAATGCTCTTTGCAAAGGCACTTTTCACGTTCGTCTTTCAGAAGAATATGCCTCCTCAAGGAATTCTCAGTGCGCTTTCCTTGAATGTCAGCCCCGGCCACACAAAGGCTGGTGCTGTCAGTGCATTCCATGTACTGGGGGTGGCAGCTCCTCACGTGGTACCACAGGCCAGCACGTGCCTGGGGAGGGCGGTGGGGCAGGGACAAGCAGCCCCTTTATGGGGTGATGGGGGCCCCATTCAGTCTTGCTGGATTCTGCCATGAAAACTATTCTAGACAGATGGGCAGACACTGCTTTCCCAAGTGTGTGGGGGCCACTGGCACATGGTCCCCCTTCAGCACCCTATGTGCATCAGGCAGCTATTTTAGGAATGGAAATGGTGAAACCAGCTTTCGTCATGAATGACAGTAAGCAGGTCTTTAGATTGTCTTTGCAAACCTCTTAAGTCTATCAAAAGGACCTTTCTAGCATGTTATAATGAGAGCTTTCCTGAACAGAGTAAACTAAAATTAGGAACAGAAACATTTAAAAATTACTCCTTAACAACTTACACCAATGAATACCTCAGACTTCTATGGAGATTGTGGGTTTGTTGCTGGGTGTGAAGTGAGTTACATTTGGAACTCCAGTGTGTAACAACAAACAAATTATCCATAATAAGGTAGTTGAGTTGGATATACATTGTCAGTCACCCCAATGGGTGCCTCAGTAGGGACCCTGGGAGGAATCACATCTGGCTGGCCTGCACTGGGAACAAGTCACTTTATTATTAGAAATGCAAATGCTAAGGGACTATTTTGGCACCCAAGGGCAAAGCTGTTCATTTAAAAATCTTTTATATTGAAAATACTCAGGAGAGGAAAGAATTGATGCCTGAGAATTTTAAAAACAATTACTTAAAAATTATTCTTATTTTAAAAAATCCTATGAAAATGTTTTTTTTTCAGGATCCTTAATAACCTAGACACACTATTTGCAAAGAGATTGACTGTGTCTGAGACTAAAATCTTTTCTTTGAAAATACTGAAGAGCATCAGATATTTAAAACAATGATGGTTATAATCTTTGATCCAGTTTTTTTTTTTTTTTTGGTACCAGGGATTCAACTTGGGACCTTGCACTCGCGAGGCAGGTGGTGGAACCACTGAGCTAAATCCCCGGCCCTGATGGTTATAATCTTGATATGCCATACATAGTCATAATTGTATGTAATTACACTTTGAGCCAGTCACAATGCTAGATATAAAGCCTTTCACAATTTTATTTCAATTTAAACCATTGCCACTAAAATGAAGCCTGTTACAGAATTTGTGCTAGCCAGCCATTTAATCTATTTATCTATTTATCTATCTATCTATCTATCTATCTATCTATCTATCTATCTATCTGTTTACTTATTTACTTAACTTTCTGGTACTGGGGATCAAATTCAGGACCTTGCATTTGCGAGGCAGGCGTGGTGCCACTGAGCTAAATCCCCAGCCCAACCTTTTTATTTTTTTTGCACAGTTTTAACACATTTTTCCTGCTCCTTTGATTGAGCAGAATAGCTCAAGTTTTCAAAACTGGCTATGATGCTTGCAAGTACAGTGCTTGGCATAACAGCCAGACTTCTCTTGGCATCCAGGACTCACCGAGACACCATGTGGCTTGATAGGTTTCCTTGCAAAATCACTCCCATTGAAATTAAGTCAGGTGACTGACATTTCAGGGTGAGGAAGGGCTGCTAGAGAGTAAAATAAAGTGTCTACAATATAGATTTGAAGCAATGGGCCAGAATATGAATTCTATAAGCACTTAGGCTATGCCAAATGTTATTCACAGATGAGTCATGACAAGCGTCACAACCTGAAATCTTCGGTCACAGGGGTGGTAGTTACTGCCACTTGAGAGCTCTGATGCTCACAGGGAAAGTGAAGCTGAAATCTGCATTTGTCTCAACAATTCATGATCATCAGTACCTTAAGAACTGTGCTGTAGACTAAACCTTAGAAACACGTGGTTCTAAGTTGTTCTAGGGTTGTTTTGAGGGTACATCCTCATCATTCGGCTTCTGTTCCTCACTTTATTCAAAAGCCTCTTACATTCTGAAAGGCTTTTCAGAGTAAGTACAATACATAAGCAGAAGAAATCTTAACAGATTTTTGAGAACACCTACTAAATCAGGGCCTTTAAATATCACCTCTCTTTCCAAAATTACCCAGCCATCGAACACCGTAAATTCTTGTGAAGTTCCATACATCTGCAATCTGAGCATCACTTGGGATTAGCTAGTTAACAAACTGCAGCCATGGTTAACTACTCCCATTCACTCTAGAGGCCATTCTTGGAAAATGGATCACCAAGAGCATTTTCCCTGTGATATACTGCTATCCCTAGAACATCTGCATTTAAATAATAAAACTTCTAAGAGTCCATATACAATTTAATGGGATCACAAGATAATAAGGTTTTGATTCACAGGCATTCATTTGTCCCTTCATCCCTTCCACTGGACTCAGACAAAAGAGAAGGTTTACTCAAAGCAAATTTAATTCAGGAGTTTGTTCACAAGGCCTCCTCTGCCCCAGTCATGTCATTGAACAGCAACGGGAAGCTAGCAGCACTGATCCCAGGAAAAAATAAGCAAAACCCAACGCTGAACCCAAAAGTATGGCGCAGAGGCAAAAGCAGTCAAAGCCCCAAGCACAGGGCATGAGAGACCTTAGAGTGTGGTGCTCTTGGCAATGCCCAGTGCCAGGGCGCCCTGAGACCCACTACAGGAGGTCCTTGCATTTCAGACCCACACCCTGATCACAGTCCCATGTGAGAGGAAAAGAGGGGAGCGGGATGAAAACAGCCCAAGCAGCAACCAAGGCCCACTCCTTAGGCCCACACACACTGTCCAGCCAGGCCCAGCACCTCAGACCTTCAGGGTGCACATCAGAGTCTCCTCACTGCCCTCAGCCACCTGGACCTCACCTTTCCTCCTTCCAGTTAAGCTACAGCTCCTTTACTCCACAGAGCTCACCTTGCTGGAGCCCCGCTTGGGCGCA
The DNA here is from genome assembly GCF_053883595.1 of Heterocephalus glaber. Taxonomy (NCBI): domain Eukaryota; kingdom Metazoa; phylum Chordata; class Mammalia; order Rodentia; family Bathyergidae; genus Heterocephalus; species Heterocephalus glaber. The sequence goes on along the minus strand of NW_028258142.1, from coordinate 3,502,465 downwards.
GCCCTGTCACTGCCAAAGAAGCGCCCGATGGAGTCAAGAATGCCCGTGTCTCTGTGCCTCGGGAGGAAGCCATGCCTGGCATGGTCCATGGTACTTGCTGTGGCCAGGTACTTGGATCCGTGCCTCTGGGAGGGTCTCTTCTGTGACGCCATCACATCCAGGCCCTCGGAAGCTGGTGCTGTGTCTTCTTGGATGGTCTGGAGCTCGTCGGACTCAGAGGGCCTGTCTTTGAAGGTGTTGTCCTCCCTCCCCGGGGCATCTCGGGAGAAGAGGCGGATCAAGTGGGGGCGGCTCCTTGGGTCAGCTGGGTGGGCATCCTGCCAGGCCTTCTTTGGGTCTGCTGTGCTCTTGGAGTCTGTCACCGCTGTACCCTCAGCCGAGGTCCCATTGTTCTGGTTCGCATCTGCTTCTCCTGCAAACAACAATGAGCTATGAATACGAGCCTGTGCAAAGCCCGTGGGACAAAGCTGCTTTCTTCCAGGGGTCTTGAACTAGCTGTCTCCTATAAAATCCACAGAATATGGGCAATGCCCGTGAAGTCGCATGGAAGCCTCAGACTGCCTTTGACGGAAACCAACCTGGAACGAGCGGCTTCAGTGAGGCTGTGTGGAGGCCCTGGGGTCACTCAGTGACTCAAGGCTTGGCACCCTGGCTAAGACATACCAGGGCTTCCAGGAGAGGTGGCTCAGCAGACACAGCAGTCACACCAGGAGTTCCCAGCACTACCTACTGCACCTGGAGAGCACAGGAGTGCAGGCATCTTATGGGGCATCTGTTACCTAAAAGGCTATTGGTGCACGAGCTGAGCATGCTGGGGTTTTATTTGACAAAAGGTGGTTTCAGTGATGTTGGTAAAAATGGAACTGCCCACATCTTTTTGCATTTCATGCCTTAAAGAAATGGGGTGTTTAGAATTCTTTCACTCCAAGATTCCACAGGAGGCCTCTTGCATTGGAGAATTGCTTATTCAGGACACTTTGATTTGGCTTCTCCTCTGAAAGGAGCAACGATTAGAATGCTTAATGCAGGAATGGGGTATTTCATGTTGTTTCCCACCACCTCATAGCCTTCTACCAAAAATAGAGCATTTCTCTTACAAAGGGAAATACACCCATTTTGCTCTCAAGTTATAGTAAGTTAGGTTTAAATGAACACAATTTAATTTCTTTCCCAAACTTCATTGCTTAACTACAGAAAATATGGATTCACACTTTCTTGCAATACCATCCATGAATCTACCCATCCATTCATCTATGCACTAATATTTACCCAATAGCATCCATCTACCTATTCATGGATCCATCCATCCATCGCCCACCTGTTCATCCTATCCACCCACTTGTTTATCTAGCCATCCATTATTAATTAAGCATCTACCAAGTATAATATACTCCTCTCTAGATGTTTGAGCTAAGGTGATGAATAAAGTGTGGTCACTGTATTCATAATGCTTACATTCCATCAGGCGAATCAGATATTGAACACTGTTCCTCAAAATGATATGTTCACACGCTAACCCCCTACCATGATTGTGACCTCATTTAGGAACAGGATCTTTGCAGAAGCGATCCCATAAAGATGGGGTCATATTACAGTAGGGTGGGCCCTAATCCAATGACTGTTGTCCTTGTAAAAGAGGGAAATTTGGACTCAGCTTTGCTAATGCACAGTGAGGAAGTAAAAAAGGGTGAGACCCAGGCAGAGGTTGAGTGACACAAACACAAGCCACAGGAAGCCACAGGACACATGGGAAACTGACACCACCAGGCATGGAACAGATTCTTCCCTGCAGCCATTAGACACCTGATTCAGGACTTCTGGGCTCCACAGCAGTGAGAGAATAAATTGCCACTGTTTTAAGTTCCCAAGCTTGTGGTCATTTGTCACAAGGTGTATACTTTGAATCAGCTGGTGAAGTGAAGAACAACCGAGCACAGGAAGGGCTGCCAGGAAGGCCCTTGGAAGGTAACGCCTGAGGGTGACCGTCTGGGCCTCACGGGACACGCCTGGTGGGAAGGAGCTCCACGCTCAGCCTGTGCTACACTGAGCTGCTGAGCCAAGGGAGGACGGGGCCCCAGGAGGCAGGAGAATGGGCAGAGCAGGTAGAGACCAGATGGGAAGGGGAAGAATGGGGCCGAGGCTCTAGGAAGAAGAGCCCAGGCGCGGCCAGGCCCCTTTCATCCTGAGCAGTATGTGGCGACGGGGCAGGCGGCGGCGCTGGGAGTCGGTTTCGAACATGAGTGAAGGAAGCACCTGGCTGAGCTCAGGAAGAGGTGGTACAGGAACGCACGTGTGGGGTCCATCCTGTGAAGTGGTTTGGGCACCTGGGCTGGGGGGCCAGGCCACGGCCCTCTGAGTTTATATTCCAGGGAAAGCAAAAGCACTAAGCAGGAAAGTACCCCAAAGCCAGGAGAAAGAAGAGCGGGCAGGCTGCAGGTGAGGACACTGGGTTCCTCAAAGGATCTTTTTAGCTATGCTGGGGCCCCATGGCTACCCTGGGCTTGATGACTTTCGAGGAGCAACCACAGGGCCCACACAACCAACCATCCGCTGGGTGCACTGCTGTGGAGGACACGCACCAGCCCACTAAGGGGAAGGTGTGGGTCACCAGGGCACGCTGACCTCCCCAGCAATGCACTGGTCACACAAGTGGCACGATCTCTGCTGGAGACACTTAGCCCCAAGGGTGGCATTGGGGGCGGACCACGGAGGCCCTCTGTGTGGCCTGGACCGAGATTCTGCATTCCCAGAACAAGAGAACATGCCCAGCACTGACCACATCAAGTACATAAACAGCTCAGGCAACGTGACCACCCTCTCAAGGAGGGGAAGGGGGCAGAGTAGTCCTGACACACCAGCACCCACACCACAATCAGGCCTGAGCTTACAGGCAGGCCTTTGAGGAACAGATGGTCTCAGGCTGGCTATGTGACTACCTTTCTGAGCAGCTCCCATGAGCCGGAAAGTCATAAACACACTACTGAGAAAAATAATTTCGCAGGCACAATAATACTCTGAGGGTCTTTATTTGTGCTGAAAAGACATTAACCTGGAGGATGTTGGGTTTTTAAATGTCTAGAAGAGTTTTATCTCCTAAGGAAGTATTCTCCAACATTCATATTGGTACCAACTTGGTATTTGTAACAAGGAGGATGAACCCACGGGAAAGGTGTCTAGGGTGGTGACTTCATCTGCTCTTAGCAGCTACTCTTTGGGGCCAGTGAAGCAGATATTGTTCACATCAATCATGTTCAGACGCGGTGAACCCGCCCCCCCCCCCCCCCATGTGAGCAAAGCACCACTTGAACTGGAACTCAGGTCTTCTGGTTCCTCCTCTGCAATGCTTACAAAAACTTCAGGGCCTTCCATGGCAAGGAAGGAAGCTGCTGCAAGGACAGGGGGACAGCCTGCCAGCTTCTAGCTGCTGCCCTTGGGGACGATGCTGCTGACATGGTGGGTGAGACAGCACCTTCTAGTCTTAGCCAGCCTGAGGGCTCTGACTCCAGCGTGGTTCATGCCTTTACTTCTCCAAGTCTTCACTATGGTCTCTGAATAACTGAAAAGCTTACCCTTTCCTGAGCACATACAGTGACACTGGCGTGTCCTCTGTCCAGGTCCCTGTGGGGTTCTGTGGAAGCCAGGCCACCAGCTGTGGGGGGGATTTCCCGGGAGAGCCTAGGCAGGTTGCTTCCTTTGTTATGCATATTGGTGGAAATTCAGCTCACACTCCCATAGGAACATCCAAATATAGAGTGTGTGTGTGTGTGTGTGTGTGTGTGTATATTCACACTGTATATAATAAAAAGCAAAGATTTCAAACTCTTTCATCAAGTCATACAGCTGGAGAAACTGCCCCATCAATGGCATTGATCATGCAGTCAGTAAATGATAAATGCAGCTGATAATGGCCTTATTCCCAAAGCAGAGTCGCTCCACTCCCATAAGATGTTACAGATGTGTGCTAGGATCAAGGTGCAAGGCGAACAGCAGGAAGTCAGGATCACTGTAGTCATCTTCAACCTCCTAACAAACAGTACCAACACCAGCCATGCTGTGTGCTTGTAAACAGGCTGCCCCATCAAGGATGAGTAGAGAAGAAAGAGTAGGAATGTCTGGTGGTACTGTTCTTTTATGATCACTGGCTAAATTCAACTTCATAAGAACACTGATATTTCCAACGTATGTACTGAATGCACTGTTGCACTCCAGTGTTTGCAAAAGCAATTCAAAGATCACTATGGCTGGTGGAAAGCTGGAGTTTTTGCAAGGATGGGAGATAAATTTAAAAGTTGCAGGAGCAATAGAAAGAGCTAAAGAGTCTGATATTGTAGCTGTGCTTTATATCCTGTGGCTAATATAAATTAATGCAAATGTGAAAGGAAAACAACAGCTATATTGTACATAATTAAATGCATTAACAAAACACAAGAGTTTCTGAATACTAATATTTTTACAACAGTTGGGCTTTGTGAGTCTGAATACAGTTATTTGTAAGGCACAGAGAAAGCATTTATGTCTCCAAAGTAGCTTCTCCCAGGCCATAAGAAGCCTGCAGGAAGCCTAAATCAGTGCATGTGTAGTGATTTTGGTGGGGAGAAGTATAGTTTAAATGTGTCCATAAATATTGCCTTCAGTCCAGGTAAAGCACAGTGTAGGCTTTTATTTAGGTTATATTTATGGAACAGAGCACTTGTTAACCTAGCATAGCAGCACACAAACACACAAGGGCCTTGGTATTTGGGGTGACAGTTACTGTTTGACGAGCTCAGACGGTGTTACCTGAAGAAGGCTCGTCTTCCGCTGAGCGGGCGCGGTGGCTTCTCTTTATGCCTGCTGCCTGGGGCTTTCTGTTGACTAATTCCGGCACACAAAATCACCAAGTTGTGCTGCTTCCTCCTTTGGGACACTTCTTACTTGACAGCAGCCTCCCTCTTCCCCCACTATCCCCCCCACTCCTTTTTGCAGTACTGGGGATTGAACCTGGGGCCTCTGTACCAAGCAACATCCCCAGTGCTTTTATTTTATTTTTTTTTAATTTCAAGACAGGTTCTTGCTAAGTTGCTAAATTGCCCAGGCTGCTTGAACTTGTGATCCTCCTGCCTTAGCCTCCCAAAATGCTGGAATCACAAGTGTGCACAACCACCCGTGCTTGAATTTTTTGTTATGAGTCAGGATCTCACTAAATTGGTAAGTTGTCCAGGTGGGACTTGAACCTGAAATCTTCTTGGCTCAGTGCTTTCCAGAGTGCTGGGATTACAGGTTAACACCACTGCATCCAGCTATCCATTTATTTTTAAGTGAAATTTCTCTTAAATCATGGCAATTTCTTCACCTGTAGCCTGAAGACCTCTGCTTTAGACAGTAATTTCAATTAGACAATTCTTTAGGTCACACATAAGGCTTTGTAATAGACATAGGCATTCAGCACTGCTCTGAAGTACCAGAATAATGAACCTGGCTTTCCAGTGCTATCCTCTCTTGAACTGCACCTCCAAATGTACCACTCAGACTTGCTGCTTGTCTGGAAAATGGCCTCTAGTGAGGTGCTGACTGACGAGTCCTAGGCCACGTGTGCTCTGTGGTCTGCTGGGAACAAATCAAACCCCAAGGAAAGGATCATGGGTGCAGCATTCAGAATGGGTGCCGGGTGAGGGAAGGGTCTTTGGAGACCAACAAGGACAGGCCCCTGAGGCTTGCTCAATCCTGATGTTCACTAGATGAAGTCCTCGAGCCAGCTGCTGAGCCACGCTGGGCAGCCATGTCTGTATTTATAAAATGGGAAGGGACCACTATATACTCATCTGGAATGTCAAAGGTTCCTTTCAGCAACAGCACACTACAGTATGGTGCAACGTTTTCAGCCAGCCTCACACAGCATGCAACTGCCACTGTCCCCACAAAGTGACAGAAGTCTGTGCTGAGTATATTCAAGGTGTTTCGGTGCAGTGTTTCCTTAAAAACATACAAAGTAGGTGGTTTTAGCAGCCCTTTTATTCACTCGCAGAAATGGAGATTTAGCAAGCTACATAGAAACTGAGATTAATTCTGAGTCTATTACTACCTCTCTGTTACGGAGACTTCAGACGATTCCCACCCCGGTTGCTGTACCCCTGGCACTTCTCCAGCCCACACCAAATGTAACTGCAGAAAACTGATGGCAAAAATGCTGTGGGGCACAACTGCTGGACAGAGAGGTGACCAGGAGGTAGAGGGACTTTCTAAGCTGCCTGTCCTGACTGCAGAACTCAGCCAGGTCTGCCACCTGCCAGCAGTAAGAGAGCCCAGAAGCACTGTGTGGTCTCTGCACTCTCAGGGGCCTGCATGTCTGTCATTGCTCTGTCTGCCTGCATGCAAAATCACACAGTCAGTCACAGCTTAGAACATCAGCTGTCTGCAAAATCCATTAATGATGATAAATACACACATACAGACAAAGCTGAGCTCAGGTAGCCATTGACAGTCTGTCCATCTGACATTTCCCTGGAACCTTTGTAAGCTCAGAGTAATAACTCCAAGCTTGTGCAGAAAACCGTCACTCATCTGACACCTTGCTACGACCAGGGTATGGCACAAATCAAATGTTCATACAAGATAATCTCAAATAAAACTGTGATGACAAAATGAAAAATGTCCTATAAACTTTTTTTTATCATTATTTGACCCAGAGTGCATTTCTCACGCTCTGTTCAATTGCATCCATAAGAATTATATCTTATAAGAAACTTTCATCAAAGCCGTGTGTGTGTGTCCGCATGCATGAGTGACACAGACAGACAGACAGACAGGCAGACAGAGAGAGGCAGATTCAGGTTTACATTTCCTGGACAGACCCCAGATCCAGTAAATCTGATGCTTGAGGCGGAGCCCTCATTCTGCTTTGTTTTTAAGTCAGGTGCACAGTGGTAACTAGCTATTCACTCTCCAAATAACAGGTCTTGCCCTCCCATCTGCACACTAGGAGTGGGGAGCTGCACTGCATGCTCTCTGACACTGCGCCAGAGATGGCCTTGAAGGCTTGTCAACCTCAGACCTGGCCATGGCCTTGAGCCTGCTGCTGGTTTGGTTTTGGACTCGTGCCATGAGTGCAGCTGGCCAGCATGTTGCTCTGCCTCCTCTTTGAGGCCAGCTGCTTACCTGCTGCAGTCAGTGCCTGAATGCAGTGCTTTCCCACACTGACTTGACCACAGTCTACTGTTCTCCACTGGCCATGGGAGGCTGTAGGGAGTAAGGTCCCTGGGCAGCAGCTCACTAGCTGTACCTTCCGGCTTTGCAGTTTGTGCTGCAGGCTGGAAGTTTTCAGGTCAACAGGAATATAAAGTGTTTATTTAGTAGTTGAAAGCATGGCTATGTTGCCCAGCAAGCCTGAGAGAAACATAATACGGAAATTGTCCTTTCTGCAAGTGCAAGTCACACACTGAACTATAACATAAAGGACTTCCTCAGAAGAGGTAGGATGGTGTCCTTTGTTCATTACGATTAATTTAATGTTTTCTTCTATGATTAGTATTCTTAAGACATTATACCTAAGAATCATTCAAATATAATTTCACTAGGAATGTTTAGTAAAAGTTCACATTCCTAGCCCATGAGATCTTTAGAGACAATGGAAATAATCTTTGCTCAGGTCATTTGATGGTTTTCCAGTAATAAACTTAATAAATGTGGGGTAGAGACTTGGCACACAGTAAATCATCATTGTTGGATGGCTTTATTTATATTATACTACTGCTCCCATAGATTTTCATCTAAATGGGGGATTCTCAGACTTGAAGACCAGTAAAATATTAAAAATTAGGAGTATGCACGTTGGGCTTTTATATGCCACCTTGGGACTACAAGTTTTATTTTGGCAGCTAAGACATTAACTAAATACCTACAGCTACCAAATTTGTACAGCATTATAATCTCAAGAATGACAGATTGAAAGAAGGAAGAAAGGACAGCAGGAGGGGTTTGCAATCAAAGGTGTGGGAAGGGATCCTCTCAGGATAAAGGCTGGGGAATGCATTTAGCTTCATGGAGGTTACACTGGGGAGGGGGTCTCACTTTTTGACCTGCCTTTGAGGGGAGGCATCTGCCATGCAGCCACCTGGGTCCACCAAGTTGGAGGGCTGCTCTCTGTTCACTCTGTCAGTGACTCCTGAGCAGGGAACACCTGAGTGAGCAGGAGGAAGACCTGGCTGTCTCATGGATTGGACAATCACACTTGCTGGTCCTGCACCAAAAATCTAAATCCTACAAGCCACCACAAGCCACTGCTGCAACTCACAAGTCTCCTTTGGCCACAAAAGGGCTCTTGAGAATCACTTTCTACTGTTTTCTATGTGACCTCCATCAGATATATTGACAGAAATGAAATGGGTTTGTTCATTTTGAGGGATTAGTGTACTAACAGACTCACTGTTTTTTTCCACATTCCAACTTGGTTTTACAATTGCTTTGGTGGTGTACCTAGTTAGGTTGACTGCTCAGAGTATAATTTTGGTTAGTTTTGGATGTTTTGAATGTCTGTAAAATCACCACACACACACACGCACACACGCACACACATGGTCACAAATGAACTGACTTGACTTGACTGGATGGGTCTCTCTAGAAAAGGGACTTGTCCCCCCAAAATAGCGTCCTTCCTGTGTGGGAGGGCAGCCCACTCAGGGCCCAGCACCAGCTCAGTGTCCCCATGGAACTCACCCCAAATGCCTTCTTGATTTGCTTCTTAGGACCTCACATCCCAATGCCTGAGGAAATCCTGAGGTTCATAAAATTAAAACAAGCAGTGAGAACTAGGTTTCCTGAAGGCTCAGGAACTGGTCAGAAAGCTCCTGGATGGGGGTGGGCTGTTGCTGTCCCTCCCTGTATGTCTCAGTTTTGATCAGCTTGCCACTGGTGCCCCAGAACAAAGCACTCAGTGGAGATCTGAGTGTGTGGCACTGTTCATGTGGGGACGGTGCATAGGAGACTTGGGATGGGGTAGCCACTGTGGGACTCGGGAACCCTTCGCACAGCGATGGGACATCTTGGTTATTTTTATCACAGATTCACATACACAGGCAGAATTCAGAGGAATTGTTGGGTGGGTATTCTGAATGATTCACTCTTAAAGCCACTCAAAATCTGGTTATCTGGCTTATAGCCACTTTAGGAAGCATTACCCAAAATAAATCCATATGTCCACATATGCCAGCATATGGCATTTCTCAAAAGTGTTCAGGTCCACCTTTAGCTGCTAATGCAAAGTGGCAGCATGAAATAGGCCAGTGAAACCATTACTGTGGAATCCAGAAATGAAGCAAAATATTTAATTATTTGGATTGATTTGGTGCTTTTAAATGCATTTTTTTTTTGCAGTACTAAGGGTTGAACCCATGGTGTTCACACTGAGCTTATCCCCAGCCCTTCCTCCTTCTAATTTTGAGACAGTATTAGTTACCCAGGCTGTGCTTGAACTTGCAATCCTCCTGCCTCAGCCTCTTAGGTTAAACTTATGCTTTTAAGACATATACTTTTCCAGTATTTTTTATCAGGTGGCATATTAAAGATGGCAGAGGGCTGTCAGAGCCACTGTATGATCTACTTTACTGGAGTGCTCCTATTCCAAGCCCTCTCTCTCTCTCTTTTTTTTTTTTTTGTACCGGGAATCAAACTCGGGTCCTTGTGCTTGCGCAGCAGGCAGCGAAACCACTGAGCTAAATCCGCAGCCTTCCAAGCCCTCTCTTATGGGAACCAGTTGTCACGACGAGGTAAAAATCTGCACACCCAAGTTCAAGTCTTCACCGTGGCTGTCTGATCTCAGCAGAAGAGATTCTGAGATCACAGCACCTTCCGTTACAGCCAGGAAACTTGTAGGAAATATGAAGATGGTTTCAGGGAACTAAGTAACAGTTGGCTAGCACTTTAGTCATTGCATCTTAAAGACAGTAACGAAAAGAAATAACCAAAAAATCAAGAGAAAGTGATACCATTTCCTATAGCCCAGAAAAATTTATGAGAACTCAGAACACTGACCAGAAGAAACAAGACATTGTCTCTTCCTCAAGCAGTCTCCTAAATGTCAGTTCTCAAGTTTGCTGCATTACCTAGGAAGGGAAGACGCTGGAGCTGTTTAGTATTCTGCCTGTGGCACGTCTGGCACAAGCTGCTGCTGAGAAGCGGTGAGCATGCTGCTCACTGCTCCATGTGCTCCAGGCACACCCTGGGCCTGCTTCTCCTCAGCAGCCTCCTGCTTCCCCACAGACAGATTTCAGGAAAATGTGAAGAAAACCACAGAAAAAGGAGACGGAGGTGGTTTCTTTTGCTCAGGCCTGCGCAGCCAGGTTCTGTTTCCAAGAATGGTATAAAGCAGGTCATTGGCCATCTAGAGAGAATTTCCAGGTTCCTTTCCTATAGGGAAGCTTTGCACTCAGGGTGTGCAGAGATGTATTATCTGGTAGAAGGACATCTGGCTCCACTTTGCTTGAGGAGCCCAGGACAAAGCAGCATCCCAGGTTCTATTTAGACTGCTAACCCTGTCCATCTCTGGGGAAGCTGAGGGCAACTGTGCTGGCTGCGAAGGGCAGAAGTGACCAGATGGCTCCCTAGGTAGTGCTGCTGAGCATCTCCCAATTCAGTTGCTGTGAAAAGGTGGGCACCAGCTGCAGTGTGGCCTGCAGGCTCTGACCTCGTTTGAGGAGCTGGGATTTCAGGCTTTGCTAAGCTCAGCTCCTGTAAAGAGGCAGGCTTGTGCCCATGAGCAATCTGACTTGGGCTCCAGCCCCTTTGACAGCAAACAAAAGCTAAGTCAGTGGCAAAGTGCGCTGCTCTAGTGAGGAGGCCTGGGGTGCAGAAGGGGTGCTAGGGTACCTGCGTGCCTTCAACTGCCCAGCCCTCTCAGGAGGCAGCCTGAACTTGCAGAGAAGCCCTGGAATTTGGGAGTGTGGGCCAGGGCTGAGAGGACCCTCCTTGTTTGTGGGATACTCTGTTGCTGGCATGCTGTGCTCAGGGTCATCAGAGAGGGCACGGGAAACAAAAAGGCCCATGGTGTGGCCTGGGGATTTGCTATGGCAGAAATTCTGCATCTATGAGAGGCATGTGGCCGCCTGCCAGGCTACCCCCTGAGATTTCTTTAAAACCTTTCCACAAACGAATCTTATCAACCCACCCATTTCACACCAAAGTCTTCTTTGTTGTCCAGCACATATAATTTTTATTTCCTCTAAATAGCTCACCCTAGGACCCTGCCACAGTAGGGAAGGGGTCAGTGCTGTGTCAAGGGGGTCTTGGCAAGGGCTGGGACTGCACTCTTCTGGGCTCAGGGCTCAACTGTGCCCCACCCTTGAGCACTGTCAGTATACATCTCATCCAGCAGCAGCTTCCTCTCTGTATAACGGCGACCACAGCCATCTGTCCAGTTCCCCTAACAGGCTGGTATAGAGATATGAGGTTAAAAAGGAGTCCAATTCAATGGGTGTGGTGGCGTATGCCTGTCATCCCAGGACTTTGCAAGGCCGAAGCAGGAGGGTTCCAAATATGAGCCCAGAATCCAGCCTGGGCAACTTAGCTACTTAAGATACCCAGTCTCAGAGTGAAAATAATAATAAAAAAAAAAAGGCTTGGGACATAGCTCTGGAGAAGCCCTGGGTTCAACCCCCAATACGACGACCACCATCACCACCACAAAAGAAAATGCAGAGAATAGCATTCACATAGGTCAGGTCCACATGCAATCTCAAGGGCTGCTCACAGTAGCTCTGTGCTAACAACGAGCACACCCAAAGCACCTGAGTTTCTTCAGGACAGTGGGGTCACTGACACTGACAGGGAATGAGCTTCCCCAGGAAGAACATTCATTGGAAAACTATTTCTATTTCCTGGCCAGTTTCACAGAGCTGGTACAAACAGATGGAGTTAAACTGAATGTAAACTCAGGGGCCCAAGATGTGGTGTCAGACAGAGCGGACCATGATTCTGGTTTCCACCACCTACTATGTGACCGTGAGCACAATTTAATCTCTTTAAAGTTTGCCTGATTCACATGCAAAATGGATTAAGCAATTGGAGCTGTCTCACAGAACTGCTCTGATGACTCCTTGAAATGTTACGTGATGAAATATTCTCTGGTGCAAGCAAATGCTCAACAAACGCTTTGGTTGTTGTTGCTACTACTATATTTATAAAGCTAGTCCGGAAACACCTTGTACAACAGGAGTAAGATCCTATACAGTTTTCATCCTCCTATCCACTGTCTACCCATCCATCCATTTATTCACCCATCCACCTACCATCCACTCCTCCATCAACCCACCAAGCCATCCACTGTTCATGCAGTGCCGTGTGGTTCTGATGTAACCATCCAGGGTCCAGGCATCATTTTTAGATTCCTGAAATGACTTTAACACATAAACATTGTAATACATAAAATGATTTAAAGGAATTGCAAGAGGGAACATTGGGCCCTGAGCTTTCTTGATTTCCTTTTCCATTGAAAAGTTAAGCATTGAAAATAACGGAAAAGGAGCTGCAATCATTCCAATAATCGGCTGAATGAACATTATACCCAGGATCTTTGGTGACATCTTCCACTTAGATAATAACCCTTCCCTGAGAGGCACTGTCAGCAGTGGCCACAGAGGCTGGTGTACTGCGTCCATCTCCTTGGCCCCCAACCCTGTGTTTGGGTCACTATCATCTTTTTTTGGACCTACTGATGCCTTTTGTCCCCGTAGTAACTCCAAGTGGGCCAAGGTCCTCTAGCCGTGTTCTGTGATCTGCATTATGTAAGAGTAAGCAGCTGGCTTCATTTCTGTCTTCTGTGTCCTATATGACGATCACACAGTTTCATCTGATGTTATCAGATAACACATCATGGAAATTGCTGGAGGAACTGCATTCTCAGCTGGCTGAGAGCTTGAGATGCCACTGTGCTGGCCAGTTACTGAGGTCCTGGAGCCGCACAGCAGCTGCCACCCTAAGTGTGCTCAGAAAGGGCATCTCAGCCCAGACTCATGTCTGGTGCTGCGCGTATAGGTGCAGATGTGTGCCTGTGTGTGCCTGTGTGTGCAGGGGAAGGCTGTGAGGGGAGAGGCATGGGTCAGGATCGCACTCATACCTTCCATGCTGCCAAGGACTTTTGTCCTATCTGGAAGTTAATGATTTCACCTGGACAGAGCTTATCTTCTTTTATATGTGGCACAGAATAGATCTGGGGATGGCACAGACTAGACTGGGAGGAGACACGAGTCCTTCTGAGTTGCTCCTGTCCCCGTGTCCTGCCTCCGCCACTCAGTCCTCAGCAGTCTCTGCCCATCCCTGCCCTGTGGCTCACCCCTACCTTATATCCCAAAGTCCTGGATAGTCACAGCATTTCCTTCTGCAGAGGACTTGCCCTCTCAGGGAAGCTGCTGTCCTGAGCCTGGAAGGGGCCATCTCCCTCTCGGCTTTCCTTCTCTAATTCCTTAAGTCTCCTTCTTGGAGCCCCACACCTCTTAGCTGTGGCACTATCTAAGCCAGCTGCCCACAGCCCAGTTTCTCTGCCCCCTACATCCTAAAGGAAACAAGCAGCTTCCCCCAAGGATCCCTGTGCCCTCTTGTATGTCCCTGACTGTCACCACTTCCTAGGCCAGCAGTTCTGGTCACCACCACTGCTCCAGGTTGTGACATTGCTCCCTCATCTGCGCTCTTCCAGGGTGGACCTGCCGTGTCTCTTAGATACGGAGCAGCAGGAACCAGCCACAGTCTCCTCTGTCCTCCCACTCCCGCTCTCCAGGTCTTTGGTAGCCCCTTGGTCCTCCAGCCCAAGGCTTGGGATCTCTCCTGAGCAGCCATTCCTGTGGCTGGGGACTGGTCTTCCAGTTCTGGACCACTTTCTCGGTAACGTCCTCACCTCTTGCCCTCCCCTGAGTGTCACCCTCCCAAGACCCAAATCTGCCCAGGATGCTCTTTTCCAGCCCTATAGAACAAGTGAGATGCTGGATGCTGTGGCACCAGAGCAGTATCCAACTTTTGTTTGTTTTGGTACCGGGGATCGAACTTGGGTCCTTGAGCTTGTATAGAAGGCGGCAAAACCACTGAGCTAAATCCTGGCCCAGTATCCAGTCTTGATGGTCCTACCCAGGGTCTGCCCCAGCCCCCAGTGTACTTTAGTCCTCAGGGTCCTCAAGACCCACCTTTGTCACTTCGCTTCTGTAGCCACTGTCATCACAAAGGTACAATCTGAATCCACATGCTTTCTCTTGCCCTCCTTCCACCTGAACTGAAGGTACTTCTCCCTTCCCACCTACCAGTGAGTCTCTCTGATTCTTTAAGGAAATGGATCCGACATTTACAGCTGTGGCTACCTTTCTCTCACAGGAGGGCACCTGGCCTAGGTGGACTGCACACCTGATTTCTGCTACCCAGGCTGGTGAACAGGACCATATTTAAAAACAGGGTCTGTGCAGATGTAACAAGTTAAGATGAGTTCATTCTGGATTAGGGAGGGCCCCAATCCAATGCCAGGCATCCTTGTAAGAAGAAAATCTGCATGTAGACACATGGAGAGGAGACTACTATGGACCATGGAGGCATCCACAAGCCAAGGGAAGACACAGGTTGCCTGCAGCACCGGAAGCCAGAGGAGGCCAGGAGGCTTCTTCCTTGGGCCTTCAGAAGGGGAGCGGCCTGGATTTTCAGACTTGTAGCCAAGACTTTTAGCTTGGAACCATGAGACATAGTGTCTGTCACTTTAAGGTGCTCAGCTCATGAGAATCCTCACAGGAAGCCCAAGACTCTAGCTTTCCCCCACAGTTACTGAGTCCCATTTGCAGACCCTAAGAAGGACGTCTCTCCTGCTGTCTCAGGACCCTCATCCTTATTTACACCACCAATCTCTGCAATCTGTTTCCATCACTGACAGTGCTGAGAACCAATGGCAGTGACAAGGAACTTCTCAAGGTCTCCTCTGGTGACTGCCATATTGGCACGTCTGAAGGCTGGCCTGCTCTGTGTACTCTCTCTGCTCATTCCTTTAAAGCCCTCTCTGTTGTGATCATGAGCACACTGTTCAGCCCCTTCATCACCACAGCGGGCTCTTGGGGATGTCAGCTCCTGCCACATCCCTTCCACTGTCTGCCCTAGGCGCCCTGTGTTATCTCAGCTCTCTCCAGCTTCTCCCAAATTGTGTTTCCTGAAACACTGGAGCACTGTAAGTACTTAAAGCTGCTCCTCAGAATAAACACCACTCTGTGGTTAAGTCACAGGGGACTATTTCTGTTTTTCATGCCTTCCCATAGGCTCTGGCATACAGAATTGCAGGACAAAGCATTTTCCATTGATCTGCCATGACACATGCCCTCTCTGCAGACCCACCAGCACACTGGGGACAGGTTCCAGTGGGCACCTGATGTGCTCTAACTTTGTCCATGTTCTCTCATTTCCTCAGATGCTCCTTCTTGCACACTGCTAATCATCTCATCCTACTTGGCTGTCGGTCCTGTGAGCATCCACAGTGACTGGTACCCAGATATCCTGGAGCTCACACACTGCATTCTATGTCTGTCCACACGTTCTCACCATGAATCCTTTATAACTGCATGTATCTATTATCAGAACGTTGTCCACATAGTACATGCTCAATAAATAAGTATTTCTGAATAAGTGAAGCAATTACATTCTAACTTAAATGCTATTTTCTTTTACCTCAGTTCAAAATGTGCTTCTGTCAATGACATGAGCCAGCCACTTGTGCCTCCATTAAAAACCAGCCTTTGGCTTCTGAAAGCAAGGGGCTCTCCTTCCTAGAAAGTGGCACAACTATTGTCTGTGAAGAGTGGACTCCTGATTTGTCCTAATAGCAACAAAACAGACACTGCAGTGACACCAGTGCAGCATCCTGAGCTGCTCACATGTTGTAGAGAATGAAGGAAGACCCAGGAGCCAAGAGATGAATGAAGCACTGTTACCTTCACACCCCAAGCCATCAATAAAGGCTTGTGAAAACCTGCAGGGAACTGATCCTCCAGAAGAAACCAGGCCAGCAGGAAACATACTGACAGCAGAGAGATCCAAAGACTAAACCTAAAAGTAAACTACAATGGAAAAAGATCCAGTTTGGTATCTTTATTTTGTGAAACTTCCACTGATCTTGATACAAGTTAATGCAACTGGAGCTAAGTCAACAAGTTTTTGAGAAAGAACAATTCACAGCAAGCAAATGACCATGACAGTGAGAATATGCGCAGAATAAGCAAGTCCTGGTGAAAGCACTATATGGCAGCATCACTGCTGAAGAGTTTTCAGAACGTGACAGACTCTCATGCTTGTTTTGGTCAGGAAATGTCTCTAAAGCCACCTGATAATGGACAAATTGGTAAGACCAGGCTCCTGCCATGCATCAAAGCATGTGGCTGCAGAATAAATGTGACACTGGCTGTCAGGATAAACAGAAGGGAAAGAAAAGGAGGCAGAGCTCCACTCCTCATGAGGGTCACCTGCTGGAAGACTGAGCTGAGAGCACTGACTCCCAACTCCAGGGACCTTGGGAGGGTGTCCAGGTTTTTGTGCAGGGGCTGGTGGAGGCACAGAGAGCTTCCTGGAGAGGCTGTGTTTGTAACATTCCCAGCACTGTTGCCCACTGTGCTAGCTGAGGTTCCCCTGGGCTGACTGGTGGTCCCTCAACAAACACAGCAGCCAGAATGGTGATTGGAACCTCTTCCTCTCGTAGATCTAGCTTCTGCACTGTAAGCAAGTGATCACAACTGCAATCTTTTTCCCTGGAGGAATGCCTCTTCTGTCCTCTGTCTTGGAGGTGTGAAGAGCAAGAACATGCTTGGCCTTCTGTGACAGCTGCCCCATGAATGTTGGAGACAGGCAGGGGACAGGTCTCCAAGCTGAGTCTACAGTGTGTCGACCAACTGTACAGAAATGGATGATATTAAAATAAATTATGCTGCTGTGTTTACTAGGGAATAAAAGGATAATCCATATTCAAACCCCGTGAAGACAGCATGCAAATTAAATGTTAAGAGCTGTTCTTGTAAACAATGACTTCAGTCAGTTCCGGGGCTCACATTTTAACCACCAGCTAGAAGACATTAACACGTCAGTCAAGGGATCAATATATTGATTGTCAATATATTGACAGAGTCTAGTCACGAAACTAATCAAATCTGCATGTGACTGGCATAAAATTGCAGAAGAGTTTATGCTAGAAATCTTCAATTAATGACATTGTGAACATTAGCTCAGTTTGGAAGAAAGTAACTGTGTTGTCAAAGGACGGAACAGGGGCATATTCTGAAGTGACAGTTAGGAAGTAGAAGAGGGTGGCTCTGGGAAGAACTAGGTTCCTGGGATTACCAAGAACTTCTAGGCTCACTTCCATGCTGCTGTGTGTTGCACAAAGAGTGTGTTCCTAACCCAATTTTAAATACCAGAGACGTGGGAACTGACTCCATAGCACACAGGTAACAAAAGCCCAAACTTGTTTTCTGATGTTGCACCTTGAGTGTTTTGATTTGTTTTTTGCAATACTGAGGATTGAATCCAGGGCCTTCACACTGAGCTACAGACCACTCCGTTCCTTTATATTGTGACACAAGATCTTGTTAAGTCACTAAGTTTCCTGGGCTGAGCTTAAGCTTGTGATCCTCCTGCTTTGGTCTTGGGATTCCAGACATGTACCACCCATACCAGGCTTGTTTTGTTTTGTTTCCTGTCACTGCAGAACTGGGTTTTGGGAATTAGACAAACAAAGCATTCAGATTTCTCTGTCTGTCCCACTCTGTCCTACTTTTCTAGTACTTGGCTCAGGTAACAGCACCAAAAAGTTGCTACACATGGATGCATGTGTGTTAATGTATGGGTGGACACCTGCAAACACAAATATAGACATGTATGTTTATCATGTGCTTAATGAAGGAAATATTCATGAACTGATTAATGTGATGGATGCTGCTGCTGACTTTTCGTGTAATATTTCTACAGCATTACACATATGACTAGCTAGAATTCTTTTTCTCTCTTCTGTACTGAACAGACCAATATGTTAGCAGGGATGCTGGAATCATCTAAGAGAGATGTTTGCTAACTATGCCCATTCCCCAGATTTGGCTCATCTCCTGTTTTTATTTAGCTTAAAAACCAAGAATTAAAAAAATTTCCTAAACGGTTGAAAATCCAAGAAAAATGGTACATCATGAGACATGAAAATATATATGAAATTAAATCTGCAGCATTTGTAAAGACAGTTTTCTTGAAACTCAGTCACAATCATTTGTTGGAGAAATTATCTCTGGCTAGTTTTATTCTCCAGTGGCAGAGCTCAGTGGGCATGAGACAAATCGTGTGACCTGTGAAATCGAAATTACTCACTAGTTGGTCCTTTATAAAAAAGCTGTGGATGTCACTGAGCTGTAATGTAACACAGAGCTTCAAGACAGAAGTAGTGCCGCTCGGATAGAACAGAGCTGAGTTATTCCAACACAACTCAGAAGTCAGTTTTGGGATTCTTCAAGTGCAAGCTGCCAAGATATTACAGTGGACCCTTGACTTATGAACTCAATTCATTTTCGAGGGCTGGTTGTAACTCAAGCTGGTCAACTGAAATGTCAGGCTCCTCTACACAGCCTTCAAAGTCTCTCTCCTGTATACAGGCATATCTCAGAGTCCTTAGAGAGACATTGGCCCAGGATTTCTCAACACAGGAAAGGAGCTGTAATGTTCCTTCCGGAACTCTTTAATCTGTACCTGAGACCATCTGGAAGCACAAGTGGCCAGCATTTGGGTCATAACTCAAGACCTTGTTCAGAAGTTAAAATTAAAATTTGCATCGTAATCTAAGTTGTTTGTTACTTGAGGGTCCACTGTATTTGTACTGTTCAAATTTTGGTGCTGTACATGTAAAGCAGTTTTAAAATGTATTTGGTTTTCATTTTATGAATGAAATTAATGATAATTATTTTAAAATCAGAAGATGAATGTGTGATGATGAGGTTGGTCTGTCCTTTGGGGTACTTTATGTTTAATTCATACCTCTGGGTCATTTTCGAACCTCAGCAGCAGCGCTGGGAAGGGAGAGCCATTCCCAAAACTCAGAAGGGGACGGCAAGAGGGTGACTGTCCACAGGGAGAACAGAGCACTGGAACTGAACTGGGCTACCAGGCGAACGGTGCCTTTTAGAAACTGAAATCAGGCAGGAGCCAGGAAGGAAGTTGTGGGAAGGAAGAATAGGGGTGTCGAGCATTTGTCACTGAGATTTAGAGGGAAAAGAGGACAGAGGGGAAACATGGAAGTGACTTGGTGTCACCTCTACTGTCACCAAAATAAAGATCATTTTGACACTGTGACCCTCCCTTGGGTTTGTCTGAACTGCTCTTGAACCCCACCTTCCCTGTTCTAGAGTGGGCAAATGGCTCCGATCTCAGAGGAATTTATTCATACGATGTCACACATAAATTATAAAACCTCAATCATGCCCATGCAACTGCCTTGATGGTCACTGTGCCTTCTTTAGAAATTCAATTTTAAGATCTTATGTTTTCTTTTTTCTTTACTTCCAGGTCTAAAGTTTGTCTGTTAAGTAATCAAATACAAGATTATTTAGGAAGAACTATCAATAAAAGATCTGCAGAAAACCAAACAAGAGTAGCACAACAGACCCTATGTTATCGATTTGTAACAGGAAAAGATGTGGAATTTCTAGTAATCACAGTATTAGAAGAAACAAGTCAAGCCCAGAGCTATCAAATGTACTGAGAGAGAGAAACTATCAGTTCATAATGGAATGGAACTGGCCATCACTTTCTGTGACTGCTTTTGAATTTTTTGCTCCCTGAATATATGCATGAGCAAATTACAAAAGGACACGGGAGGCTGGAGTGCTTTCTTACCATTTCAGCCAAAGGCACATACTCTAAAAAGCACAACCACAGTCTCTCCAAAGGCTCTGGTGCTTGGCACAGGGCCGCACTGCCTCCTCATGAAGGATAGACTGCTGTGATTGGCTGCCCTTCTCTTAGCTAAAACATGGCACCAAGCTTAACTATCACACTTCTAAAAACAGTTGTATTATTTTGCAAATCAGAAACTAATCTTGTACATGTGGTCTCTTTTCAGGACAGACTTACAATGTAAAAAAAACCAAACGATACATTAATGACTGGGCTTCTCAGTAAAGGAGAGTTATTCTTAGGTCCTTCTCGGGGACAGTTGCAGAGCTGTATACCATGGGACAATGGTGTCAAGTGTCCGGCACGGCGTGGGTGGGGCCTTGCACAATATCTGTCTTTCAGAACCTGGCAGGTCAGGAAGCGCCTGCGCAGGCTGCCCGGACCGGTACCAGCTGGGGTGAGGTCCTGCTAGTTTTCAAGGATAAAAATAACTTTAAGTCTTCAAGCGGAGGAAAAGTCGTTTGAATTCTTAAAAACACTCACATAATAAAACAAGATTTTCCTAAGAAAAGGTGAGACCACCACT
The DNA here is from genome assembly GCF_053883595.1 of Heterocephalus glaber. Classification (NCBI taxonomy): domain Eukaryota; kingdom Metazoa; phylum Chordata; class Mammalia; order Rodentia; family Bathyergidae; genus Heterocephalus; species Heterocephalus glaber. The sequence goes on along the minus strand of NW_028258142.1, from coordinate 3,482,037 downwards.
AGTCAATGAGAATGAAGAAGTTCCCGGCAGATATCTTCACCAAAGTGGGCTCCATCCAGTAAAGCCTCCATTTTTCCTGCTGTTTTAACTACTTCTAGATAGGTGTTCTTTTTAGCCAGGAATGCACACTAATTTTTTAAAGTTTTTTTCCTCCTTTGTTGAACACTTTGAGACAATTTCTTGTCATCAAATAATCAGGCACCATTTACGTCTACCTATAAATAGCACCGGAATAAAGAAATGGAAAACAGTCCCTCTCTTGATCTGGTAGAAGTAGATACTTTGAAAAGTCTATTTCTGATGTAATCACAGTGAATATTTGCAATAGCCCATTTTTATCTCTTGTTGAGTGAGCCTTAAATAGATGATTTTTGTAAAGAAATGAACATAAGCAGAAAGTTGACATTTCTGTCATGAAAATATATTCATACAACAGCTCAATACTGGAGCAAAGCTGATTTCCTGAAATCTCACTAACACTTTCTATCTTTATCACAGACACAATCTGAAGTAAATTCCCATGCATTTTGAGTTACTTCGAAAGGTCCTGGTTACTCTAGCAGTAAAAAGCTGTAATGAAGCGCTCTACGTGCCTCCATAGGCAGTGTCTAAAATGGCATCCCTGGGAGTTCGTTTACTCGGGATAAAGCACGCAATCTCTATGAATGCGCCACAGACTGCAACAGGCTGAGTTACTGCTTGTTGAGTGGCAGGGTGTGATGAGTGGCAGTGTGTCAAGTTTTCCTGGGGACCCAGAGTGGATGAGAAAGGGCCGGGCATGGGGGCAGAACAGCATTTGGGGCGGAGACATCAAAACCTCACCGCTGAGTTCTGCTCAGCATCCGGGCCAGACAGCTCTTTTGTCCGCAGCAACTCTCCTCCACCCTCCTTTTTCTGTCAGGCTCCCTCCACAGCCTTGGCCTCCGCTCGCAGAGTGGGCGGCACCCCCACTTCCCCTGAGGACTTGCAAATCTTCTCCCCTCCAGGATGTGAGTTCCTCTGTCCTGTCTCCCCCTGTGCCACGTAAATGCTGGCCCCCCGGTGCCTGTTTCACAGGAAGGTAACGTCAGCATTTCCAAGCACCTGCTTGTGAGGCCCTCAGGAAAGGAGCCTCCTGCACAGCCCTGAGTGCTGCAGCACCCAGCACTGTGCATGCTGACTGAGGGGAGGGGCAGCTTGCAGGCAAAGCACAGGTCCTGGGATGGTAGCTCTGGTGACTAAGGGCACAGGGGCTGAGCTAACCCTGCACTCAGCCCTGCGGCTGCCCTTCTCTCCCAAACCTACAGCCCTTCCCTGGCTTTGTCTGGCTCTCTCAGCCTCCTCCTGGATATCTATCCTTTGGGATCCTACGAGGATAGCTGCAGGGTCAGTGCCTAACAGGACCTTCTGTGTTTGCTCACAATGATGAGATACAGACCAAACTCCAGAAATGGCATCCACGTCCCTCTTACAGTTGCCCCCCAAGCCTCAGAGCCACCCTGACATCCTGGCCAGGATGGTCTCCATCCCCTGGCCCCTTCGTCAGTCTCATTTGACCAAGTGGCTGGGTATAGGGCCCGTAAACTGCTGCCTCTCTTCCTGACATCTGTGTTCAGCTTGAAGGCTCCACTCCCTGCACTGCCCTTCTGGATTTTCCTAAAGAAACCACAGAGCCCCATCTTCTGCTGCACTCTGACACACGCAGCTGTCACCCTTGCTGCCCTACTTGGCCCCAGTGTCTGGGCTCAGGTGCCCCACCCACCCCCGCACCCTATGCAGTACTCAGCTCACACTGCACACCAAGGCACCTGTGATCATCTGTGTGGCTAACAGTCAGACCATAACTGCTTAAAAGCAAATTAATGGAACTCACAAGAGCAGCAGAAGAACATGCATGGAAAGGAGCTTTATTTTTCTTTATGGGTATCTGTTCCCTTAATAGCAATCATTACAAGGCTATGAGTCTGCGGTCTTTTGTGTCCTGTGTATGTGGTGAGTATATGTGTGCAGTTAGACCCCCTACGTGACAAGATACATCCAGACATGCTGACAAGCAGATGAATGTGCTAACTTGATATACCTTGGTCGAGGCTGATTTCTCTGGGTGATTGGCCATCTGTCTGCTGTTCAGCTGCTTGTTCCAGTAAGCAAGAGAGTGCTCGTTAGGGAAGGGACATTATGCTACTTGGAGAAAACTGGGGCCAAGACAACAGCAAATGGATGAAGGCACTGCTCCAGGGCTCTCTAAAGCTGCCTCAGCATGAGCAAAATATCCAACTCTGCTAAAGTGCATTAGATCCTGGCCCACCTGTCTTCCCCACTTTCAGTCCTCATTTCCTAACTCACAGACAGCTAGTTCCATGAAATAGTGATTCAGCAGTGCTGTGTTCACAGCAGGAAATGGCTTGGGGAAGACACCAGGAGGATGCCCTGGGCCTGGCTTTCTGTCTACAGCTGGAGATCTGGGTGCATCATCTCATGTAACTACCTCCAACATGCTGTCCTCCTTGCATACCAGCCATCCTACCCACATTCTGTTCTGGGCAGCTGTGGAGCTAGGGCAGGGGAGGGCTGATCCTTCCCACTGTGTGGGGCAGGCGGTGACAGGCCCCAGTGCTCTGAAACTTTAAAGTTGTACAGCATCTCCAAAGCTCACCCAGGTCCTTTTTCTACTACGGCCCAAACCTCCTTCCAGGACAGGAAGAGGTAGCTTCTGGATATAAGGGGTGAGGATAAAAGGGGTGAGGCTTTGTTTTACTGCACATGGTGTTGTGACCTTTGGGAGGCAGAAAAGCAATCTCTACAGCCATGATAGGTCACAGGTCTCCATTTCTTAACTACCTGCAAGCCTCACAGGACAGATTAGAAAACCTACAATCAAAGGGGACTTCTACCCCTGGGAAATAAACAATGGAGGGGTAGACATACAAATGAAAGCTCAAATAACAATCTTTGCCCTGTGGGACTAAACAAAGCAGATAAAATAGAAATAACCACTGCTGGGCATGTGCCCGAGGGAACCCAAATCCCGAACCCACGTGAAGCCCTGAACACCAAGGCTCACAGCAGTCTGAGTGGAAACTCTCCAATGTCCATAACCTGATGGCCAGTTGGACAAACTGTGGCATATCCACACAATAGCATGTTGTCCAACAGTAAAAAGGAACAAAGTGCCAACACATGCTGCAGCATGGATAAGCCAGTTACAAAAGATCACATCTCTTACTGAGACCATTTACATGAACTATCCAGAGGGAAAGCCCAAAGGCGCAGAAAGTAGCTCTGCAGTTGCCGCACACCATAGGTGTGTGTGGGGAAGGAGGATGGATACCAGTGAGTGCAAGTGTTCTTTGTGGGGTGATGAAAATGCTCTAAAATACACTATGATGACTGCACAGCTCTGTGCATACATTAAAACCCATTAATTAGTACACATAAATGGGCAAACTGGTATATGAATTGTATCTCAATAAAGCTGTTAAAAAAAAAGCAGTTAGCGAAATTTCCATTTTATCCTTCCGTCGCTTCAATACAACTTTTCAACAGGATATAAATCAACACAAAAGAGGTATGCTCAGTCATATCTTAATGTAGCTGGAAAAACCACAGATATATTTAATATGTAACTCCAAATGCCTTAATCAAATTAACAAATGATTATGCAGCTATCGGGACATATCATTGAATAACATGTGTGCTACCCAATAAAGGAATCAGAACTATTCATCTTCAGAGAAAAGTTCTGTGCAGAAATCACAGAACTATGATCACAGTACTATCAAAAACCATGTTATATTACTGTCAAAAAACAACCCCAAGTCTAGAAATCTAGTACACTTCAGAAACGTGACCATAAGCAATACCAGTAATGAACAGGTCAATCATTAGTTGTAGAATGAAAGATTCAAGGGCACTGGGCCTCTCTTGGCTCTTCTCCTTTGAACCCCTTTGCACCTGCCCCTGGAAGTGTTCTCCTTGCACACAGGCGGGGAGAAGCTGCTTCCTGTTTGCTGGTTGAGTGCCTTGGGCTTCCAGCAGCAATGCAGATCTGAGGATTACTCAGAGGTCTCAAAAAAGCAGGAACACTGTCCTGGGTAATGGCTTATCATTCATGATTGGAGAGGTGGGGGCAGAACAAAGGGGCCCTTCTGAAATGAGCAAGGGAAAGAGGAAGATAGAGTTGAGATCTGAAGCTAGGTAAAAGGATATCTCTGTGAGGGCAGAGATATTTTATTTACTGCTGCAACCAGGCACTGAGAACAATGCCTGCTGAGAAGACATTGCTCTGTAAGTATTTGCAGAAGGAGTACAGTTTGTTTCAAAATGAAAAGAAATCTTTGTTCAATGTATAGTGAAGATGAAATCTGTCTGTGAAGGCATGCACCACAGCTGGGTCTCTTTCCCACCCTAATAAAGAAAAGGCTAGTTTCTTTTCAAATTCCTGCAAGTTTAGAATAAAAGCTATCAGAGGTGGTTCAAATGGACCAGAAGATGTGCCTGGTCGGTGAAGAGAATATTTGCTCCTTTGAAGATGTTATGCTCAAATTTGTTACTAGAAAAGGAAAAAGTGCCTATCTTTATGGACCGTTATTTTTGGTCACATGTAGATTTATTTCAGGCATTCATCATTGGGTAACTAGTGACCATTTTAAACTCCCCAAAGTGTACTTCAGAAGTTACAAGTACTGTTTAATTTTGGACTAAGTATAGTTTGTCATCCTGATGTTCTTAGAAAAATAACTACCAGGAACAACAAAAATTACAGGTTCTCTTTGAGCAATACAATTCCTATATTCCTGTCCACATCGTGACTTCAAGAAGTTACATGTCTACCTATCATGACGGTCCCACGGAAACATTTCCAAACTCATGATGACTGACTCACCGAGATGCTGAGACATTTGACAAAGGAAACGGCTGTCCTGACTTTAGTACCTTGTTGAAGAGAGAAGCAGTTGCAAAAACAAGATTTGGAAGCTGTGACTATTTTAAGTCATCTTTGAAGATAACCTTCTGAAAGACTATTTGTATTGTAAACAGGATACAAAATCCCCTACTTCACCCAGGTGAAGCCTGCAGCATCCACAGCTTAGTTCGCTGCTCACACAGAGGTGACTACTGAAGAAGTGTTGCATAGGCTGTCTTAGCTTTTGAAGAATCTGTGCCAGTTTTGTTAGGTATTCAAACAGCATTCTGTTTATGAGTCAAACACACTGATATTCCAAGCATGTAAGCTTTAAAAGGATATCCAGGGGGCCGTGGAACCTTGAACATGCAGTGCCTCTATGATCACTCACACGGTTTTCCTCCACATGTTTGAAGTCAAGGTCGAGATGTTCACTATGAACTCCTGAGTTCCCCTCCATGGGCACCCCACTTCTGACCTTCCTGTCAGCCCATCTGGGCTGTGAGACAGCAGCCTAGACCTCATGGCTCGTCCCCTTCCTGTGCACGCTGGCATTTGTTCCTTTAATGTGACTTTAACTAAAGTGAGTGACAATGACCTCGAGGATTTGACAGCATCCCCTGAAACAATCAGGTAGATCACTCTGTCCTAGAACAAAGAGCACTGGTATCCGCTGTTTGGGGGGAGAAATGAGGTAATCTCTATGGTTATGCAGTGTGAATATTCTTTCTAAGCACTACAAAATGAAATATTCTTCCCCACCAAGCAAAGCCGCAAAAGATATCTTAATCTTACTGAAATCAGCAAAGGCCTCCACTCTTAGTTACAGGTAAATCACCTGAGAGGCCACGAAGGAGACTTCTTCCTGATGGCCACAGCTGTGGCTGAACTTCCTGGCCAATGACCAAAGCTCAACATCAATGTGACCTCCAGCTACTCCTGGGCAGAGGTGGCAGCCCCACAGCACAGCCTCTGACCCTCAAGTGCCAGGTCTCAGGTGGTGCTTGACAGTGGGCCAAGGTGCCACTGTGTGTGTGATGTGTGCCAAGCAAAGCACGTGAATGAGTGCATGAGTGTGAGTTTGTGAGGGTGAATGAGTGTGCAAGTGTATGAGATGTAAAATGTGAGGGGCCAGGGATTTAGCTCAGTGGTGCTGCCGCCTGCCTTTCAAGCACAAGGTCCTGAGTTCGATCCCTGGTACAAAAAAAAAAAAAAAGTGAGTGTGTAACAAGTCCCACTTCACTGGAACAGGAGCTGCATTTACTTTCAGAAAGACGGGCAAAATTTTCACTAGTAAGTTTTCCTTAGAGCACAAAAAAGCATTTTAGGAGTGTTACATCAATACCATGAAGCAACTGTCACGGACTTCCAGAGAAATCCCTGCTACCGTTGTCTCCCCAGCTATGACAAACTATTCCAGTATCAAGTTCCAGACATGTGGACCACTGGTTATATTTGCCCCTAACATAGTCAGTTGTTAATGAAGATTCCAGGAAAAAAAAAAAGAAACATAAAGCAATTTCCATAAAAAGTTTCAGCTTGGGTAAACTTTAAATACAACAAAATAAATAAAATTCATGAAGTTAGGCAGACTCTTTACTGGTAAAGAGGAAGAAAAACCCCTGAAATTCCACCTTAGGTAAATTTTTTTAAATTTAGAAATAATTATATTCTAATCTTAACTAAAAGTGACCAGTAATCAAGAAATCAACCTAGCAATATATTCCAAATTTAACGTGCCTAAGGCACAACAGGTTACTTAAGAGTTCACTTGCTGATAAGTGATATGGAAATCTGTAACTTGCCTTTCCCATATAATGATAAAATTAAGTCTTGTAAAGCCTGGCATGATGGTGCATGCCTGTAATCCCAGCATCCTGGAAGCTGAGTCAGGAGGAGCATGAGTTTGAGCCCAGTCTGGTGACTTAGTGAGATCCTATTTCAAAAGTAAAAAAGGGCTGAGGATGTGGCTCAGTGCAAAGGTTCTGGGATCAACCCCTAGCACTGCAACAACGGCAAAAACAAATCATGTCTTCAGAAACACTTTATAGTCTACTGTAAAATTCCATATCCCACCACTGTCACAGTCCCATGAGTTAACAGTCAATGGGAGGTCACCTTCCAGGTGGACCCAGCACACTCTAGGTCTCTGGACTTTGCTCTTCAGGGATGGGGTTTGGGGTCCAGAGGCCACAGCAGCAGGTGGGGCGTGAGGTACGGAGCCCTGCAGAGGGCTGGACCACGCAATTCCATAGTTACTGAGTGGAAGGAATGGTCTCCAGGGCTCTTGGACGTGTGAACAGATAGTTAGGAATAATAAGCACTAACAACTTTCCTGATACATCAAATGTAACACTTTCCAAGGAGAAAAGAAAAGTGAGAATTAATTTGGAAGCAGGAAGTGGCAATCGGGGAGTGATGGGCTTTGGACTGAGGGGCTGGATGTGAGCCGGGAGCATTTGGCCTGCAGCGTTGCCAAGTCCGAGTATGACAGAGTGTTTATTTTCCTTTTCAGTGACTCACTTCTTTAATTGACAGAATGCTGATGCACTCCTGGCAGAAGTGAGGCCCACTCATGGCTTCACTGGAGGAAGCAGGGATGCCCTGGCTCACTGGAGTAAATGGGGGAAAAGGCATCTTAACATCTTCCAGCTACTCCCGGAATGCGACAGGGAGAGGTAGAACCATTAGCTGGTACATGTGTGTTTTCTGCCTCACTGGCAATGTGCCCTCTAAGAGCGAGTCTTCTTCATGTGCCAACCCACAGACTAGTTCTTGGTCCTAGAGGAGTGAGGATCGCTCCACCTCATGCTGCAGTTCCCAAGTCCCAGGGACAAATTCAGGCTGGGTGGGGGTCGAAATCAGAAACCCTGACTCTTACTGGAGGAGACCAAATGGAAATGCTTTCACATTGGGATCAGACACAGTGGGCTTAAAGAACCAAGGGCATCATGGTGGATAAGGTAAGAGGTTCCCAGATGAGCCCCATAAGCAAGGAAGACTGCATCTCTGGGCCTCAGGCTGGGACACACTGTTGTCCCACTGGCCAAAACCCATCGCATCTGCTATTTGTGCCATTGTGCCATTTGTATTCCCTCTTTGTTCCAGAGACCTTTTAGCTGTCCTATTGTGGCTCTGCTGACCCTAAGTGACTCTCAGTGGCAGTTTGCTGTATTTCTGAAGGCCAGGCTCTGTCAGAAGCGAGTGCCGGAGGAGCCCACCTTTAGGCCCATGCAGCAGTGACTGCCAGCATGACCTCTGACTACACAGCCCTTGTGTGCTCTACAGAGCTGCTCACCAGTGCCCTGGGAGTCAGCCATTTCCAGGCTTTTCACATTTCCAGAGAAGCTGTGATTCTAAACTCGCAAATGTCCAATTTTTAAGTGTCACCAAAATCAAAAGAAGAAACCCTTCGCTACTCAGACATAGCAAAACCCACCTGAGGGTCAATCACAGCTGTAGTTACCAAGCTTGCAGTCCAAATGGAAACGTGCGGATGAGAGGTGGATGTTCATCCTGTGTTAGTCAACTTTCCACCACTGTGACACAACATCTGAGATAAACAACTTACAGGAGGAAAGAGTTATTTTGGCTGAAGGTTTCAGGAGGTTTGGGCCATGGTCAGCTGGCTTCATTGCTGTGGCCTGCAGTGAGGCAGAAACATCATGGCAGAAGGGTGTGGCAGAGGAAAGCTGCTCACTTCATGGCAGTTGGGAAGCAGAGAGGGAAAGAGCCAGAGAGGAAGAGACCAGAAAGCAGATATTATTCCATAAGATCATGTCCCCAGGACCTATTCCTTTCAACTGGATTCTCACTTCCTGTTTCCATTACCTCCCTGTCAAATTATTATCTCCTCAGTGCATTAATCCACTCAATAGTTAGTCTTCATGATCCAATCACTTTCCAAAAAGCCTATCAACCGGCAGCCAAGCCTTTAGAACACGCATCTGGGGGAGTGTTTGAAGTATAAACCATATCACACCTTTTAGGAAGGGTACGGTGCTCCGTACAAACTGGGGAAAACATTTCGGCCATTGCACTCACTGTGACTAACAGTCTTATAGAAATAAGAGATGGCGAAAACCTCGCATCCCAGTAGTACTAACTGTAGCATGGTTTGTACCTAAGTGAAAAGCAGTGGAGGAATGGTGATACCCCTGACAGTTTACCAATCATATGGATTAATAAGTAACTCTTAAAAAGGAGAGCTGCTCACAACCTAGGAAAAAGTTAGTGGTGGAAAAGATCAGAATACAAAACTGAAAAAGGGACAAAGTTATGTTAGGTAGCAGAGTTAACCTTTAATCTGTCAATTAATATAAATTTCATTATTTAATTAATTTTAATTAATTCAATTTAACGTATGTATAAGACTATAAATAAATACAATGATATTTTTATTTTAAAAATCAGAGGGGGAAAATCAGGAGTAAAACAATCCCAAGATGTGGACTGCATGTGTGGATTTGGGCACTGGGCATGCCCACTTGGGTGCTAAGTCCTCTTCTGAGTAGTCCATTCGAAATAACAGGTGCTTGCCTGTGGCAGACACGAGAGCCCTGTGTGGAACAGGCTACAGGATACCACCTTCAAGGAATTGGCATTCGTGAAAGGAAAAAGATATAAATACAAATGCAATTAAACGGTTCTCGTTAAGGAAACAAGATTGGGTGTCAGGATAGGTTAGGTGGTGTGTGGGTGGGGGCAACTTTGGGGGAACCCATACCAGTGGGCTCTCAGGAAGGGTGCTGGGCACATCTGAATACCACTGGCACTGCCACTCTCTGGACCGAGAGGGCTTTTCTCTGGTCTTGCTCTCTGAGTGCTTAACATCTTTCTTCACTGGAAAGACAAACTAGCACCAACATATCAGTGGCATGGGATACTTGTCAGGGTGAAATCCCCACCGCATCCAGCCTGACTCAGCCTTGCCTTGTCTTTGACAAGACTGATTTCTCTCTACTGTGGCTTCCCTTGAGCTTTCATTTATCTTCCTGTCAAGGCTTCGTCACTCACTTAAGACACATCTTTCTACACCACAGCTGTCCATGTTACAGCCTCAGGGCACTAACCCAGCACTCGAAAAAAAGTGAAAGGGAAAAATGTGCTTCTTCCATGTCTTTCATGTTATCCCACAGTGCCAACTCTCCAGGTGGACCCCCTTCCGTTTTCCTATTTTGTTTTCTCTTCCCTCTTCTCCCCTCTGGCCTCATCCCTAGAACATTGCATGATTCATTCAAGGTGTGCAAAAATGAATAAATGAGTGAATGGTGAAAATTTAATGAATCTGTACTAACAATGAATTGAGACATGTCTATGCTACATTAAGCCATATTCGTAGCATCCTAATAAATTCTGCCATTTAGTTGGGATATCCTGCATGCTGAGGATGAATGTAGGGTCAGTGCTAAATGCTACTTAGCACACACCTGGCAAATAAATGGGAACACTTATCCCTGGGTATTATGAGTACGGCTGAGAGTAGCAGAAAGGTCAAGGTGCCCTGTAAAGCAGCAGGTCTGTTCTTCCACTGAGCCCTGGCAACCATGCTTGGATATGAGTAGACAACCTGATTAATGGAGGGAAAAACAGGCAGAGAGAGAGATAAAACTGCACACCCCGATATAGGTGAGCTGAGGGCTGAGCCAATGCTCAAACCCCTCTGTCCCCAAACAGATTCTCTTACCCCTTTTCTGTTATCAGCTGCTCATCACAGTGGGATGGGATGGGCCACAATAGCCAGAACACCAAATGCCGGTCTCCTGGGCCCATTCCAGAGGGGGACCTGGGCTCTCTGTGCCACCAGACACCTTTCAAAGTCTTGGTTCAGGAAAGGACATTGGTTACTTCCACTTCTGTCTGTGGTCACATTGTCTCAATGTTCTCTGTGGGAGACTGTGCTGTTTATTACAATAAACAGTGATAGGAAATGAACTGCTGCATTTGCTACAAAATACTTTGAGGTCACTGACTGTTATGTGACTCATCATCTCTGGCAAAAACCTAAACAGGAACTAAATCTTACAATTTATGAAGCTCAGCTTTACATCCTTTGCAGCGTGTACAAACTGTAATCACAGATGATGTTCACGGTATTAATACTGAGGGGGTGGGGGGACAGGGGTGTTTTCTCCATACACACATGTGACCCCTACTCATATATAAGGAAGCCAAGACAGAAAGATGGGGGAATGGCCAGCAATCACACAGCAAGCAGGTGGTGGAGCTGTACCACTCCCCAAGTAAAATGAGACCTCCCTTTTCACACCCAGGCACCCGGAAGTTCACAGTTCAAGGTGAAGTTCCTCTACAGCAGTTGACATACTCCTGGTGTTTCTGTACTTGATCTAGACTTCCCAATCTCACTTACATCTTAGTGTTTCCAGTGTGTCTTCATATTGGAAGCTCACTTGAGCTGTGACATGCAGAGAGATACATACATATCCTGAAATGCTTCTTGGAAGAATGCTGTCTTTGCTCCAAGGTAAACATACATATTCTATCTCCATAGTCTGAGAATGAGCTAGTGAGTGTCCTCCAATGACTTTTACAGGGATTTTATTTTGTCCTTTGGAGCAATTGCCTTAGCCACATGAAGTACTAGGGACAGGAGCAGGAAGGCAATACTTCCTGACTAAGCCACTTGTCCAGCTGAAGGGGCTTACGCGGAACTGGAGGAGCACCCAGCCTTTCAGCTGTGGCTTTTGCAACTTTTGACCTATCTGGAAGGTACAGGCATTCCCACAGAGCAGTGGTGCCCTCTGTTGGTGGCTCCTCTGCATTGTGAATGTATATTATGGAGAATTAAGACTTCTCACACTTCTATAGGTGAACTGCTTTTGCTGTAGCATCATGATTAGAGACCTCTGGAGGGAGCCAGGTAGGATACTGCTGCTTTCCTTCCTGCACAGTCTTCAGATGACAAGGGTGGTATGTGCAATGCAGTGCATATGTGGCCTGATGCAAATGACCTAGTTCCCCAAAGCTTGGACAACGTGTGGTTCTCCAGGTTGCTGGGCATGTCTCCTCCCTCCCTTGTAACCAGGCAAACAGTCCTCAGGTGTGACTACATCAATGCTAGAGGAAAAGTACAGAGATTCACCCAGTGCTCCACAGAATTAGGCTTAGACCTAATGCAATCCTTCAGTGGGATTTTTACCAGCAAATATGAAGTTTGTAAGACTTGTCTGTGCACCCCTAAGTAAATGATTGGCTCTGGCTCCAAATGGACATGGAGGAAGACTGTTGGATTTTGGTTGTCCTGTTGTAGCTCTGAGCATTCAGGTGTGAGCTACAACTTGGTAAAGGTGTGCTGAGTCTGTCCCCGGCTGCAGACTTCTCTTTGACTCCCTAATCCAGCCCTCAACGGGGGACACACTCACAGCTGAAAGACTGGAGTTTTCTGACACCCACAGAGATTTTGGGTGTGTGCGTCCTGCAGTAATTTGTTAGTTAAGCGATAATGCCTTTCTCAACCTTTGGCCCATTCTTCTGACTCTGGGATGAAATGGTCACCAAGATCTTAAATATGACCAGGACATGGCTGCTGCTGATTCACGCAGTCACAGAAAGTCAAGAAGGCATGTTCTGTGTCCTCATTAGGAGCTTGCTATCTAGACAAGGAAGGACCATCTGTGAAGTGGGAGGGGCCAGCTGTTCTCATCTGGGGCCACCATACACTAAACATTATCGTTTAAAAAGAATTCTCATCTATATCCTATCCTCTAAGAGAATATTGTCAAGATTAATAGCCAAGCTCAGGGGAGCTTTGTTTTCCTCGCCATCTCGCACCCTTAGACTGGAGTGTCTAATGGTTACAGGGATGGGCTAGGAAGAGGAGAGTATCAGGTTCAAGGGCAGAAGCCAGCAGCTCACCAGCCTCTCAGGTCCGCATTACTTGGGATTGTTGAACAGGCCTGAGGTTCTGAGGCCTCCCCGAGCCCAGCTCAGGCAGCTGAGGACATGGGTGGGCTGTGTACTCCTCACAAGCCCCTGCACTGCAACTCACTTGGAAGCAGGTGGCAACTGTGCACACCATGAAGGTGACTCAGATCACTCAGGAGCCGCGGCGCATCGCTCATTCCACAGACATACACATCTCTCCACTGTGCACCCAGTAAGCAATAGCAGCAGCTGGCACTCTCCCTGGAAACACACATTGCAGGGACAGAAGCATCCGCAACCATAGATGGCAATGCTTCAAGTTGAATATTTAATTGGAAAGGTTAAAGAGGGCTGCCTGTGAAAGAGCGTCTGGAATTATAACATCTCCAGCATGCAAAGAAGAGGTCCAGAGGCTTTTTAAAATTTGAGACATGGTCTCGCTATGTAGTTCAGGCTGGCCTTGAACTCACCATGTAGCCCAGGCTGACTTCAAACCTGTGGTGATGCTGCTGTCTCAGCCTCCCTAGTGCTGGGATTACAGCCACGCATTACTGTGCCCAGCTTTCCAGAGGACTTTTGTGCTACCAGTATATGGTACATGTGTTATTCATGTGCATATATCGTGTGAGCGAGTGTGTGTGTGTGTGTGTGTGTGTGTGTAAGATGGTAACAAAATGGTCATCATTATTACAAATAATCCTAAGAGAAACTAATAAAGATGATGTTTGCTTAAAAAAATAAAACCTAAAACTGGACTTCAAGTCTCTCTGTACATATCAGGTCCATGTGTGTACAGTAGTTGGAATATCTGAGTACACTGACCATCTAAGGAGACTCTACTATTTTACAGCTTTATTGGTGGGCTGACTCTTAACACTGTAAAGAGTTTTATTTCAACACATTGATCGTGCCCCTCCATGGATCCTCAATAACTTGCTATGGCTCTCTGGCACCATACAACTGTTTTCTACCCCTTCCTCTGCCACTGTGAGAAACAGGCTTTGTCTTTTCTGTCCAAGCACAAGGCCAGGAAAGGGAGGGGGCATAAGGGGAAGGGAAGGAATGGGAGAAAATAAAAATTATTAAATAATTTTTTAAAAAAGAAAAAAAAAGCACAAGGCCAAAGCAACTCCATTTTGGATTTAAATGACCTGGCCATCTACTCACTACCTACCTGCTCTGTTAATATCCTGTACTCCAAGAAGCGGTGACCATGTACTTTTTACCAGAACACAACTGTTTTCCAGGATAAGAACCAAGGACTTTCCATTCCAAATCACAGGTCCCCTTTCCCTGACTTATCAGCGACACCCTCTTCTTTGTGGCACTCGAATTAGTCAGCTGCAACAGACTGAATTCAGCCAATGAATTTAAAGGATAGCTGCTTCTCTTGTGTTAAGGGTAAAAGGGGCAACCCTCATTTGTCCTGCCTGCCTGCTACCTCATGCCTGCACCCTTCTGCAGAAGAAAAAAAAAGCCTCATCAAGATTTCTTGGTGCCCGAGTGATTTATTATTTGTACCAACAAACTGATCTGGGGGCTTATTTTCAACACCACTAAGGAACGAAAACCCCAGTCCATGAAGCCAGTAGACTATGTGCAGGAAGGTCCTAAGAAAATCCCTACAAAAATGGATATAAAGCACTGGAAATCAGAGTGCTCCTCCTCTTTACACTTGCCTGTGTTGCAAGCATTAAATGAATCCTCATTGTTTTCAGTCTCTGAGCTTTTGGGTTATGCTTTTTTCACAGTAGAAGACATTGAAAAGTGGACAGTAATGCATTTGTGTGTTTGTGTAAAAAGAACAGAAGTACAGAAAAGAAGGGACTTAGAAAAAGAACAAGTTAATCAGGAACAACATAAACAAACAAAAAAATTGATTGTCTTGATTAATGAATGAGGTGTAAAGAAAGACTTTTGTATAAATAAGTATAGGCCAGGCAGAGAAATACAGCCAGGAAGGTGTGGGCCTTGAGTGTCTGAACCCTATAGGCTGGGTGGTCCAGGATAGATGAACAGTTCGTTTAGTAGCCAAGAACTCTCCTCCTTTCCTTAGGTAGACAGCGGCCTCAGGATCTGAGCACTGGAGAAAAGAAGAATGATGCACACAAAATAGATCTGCTGTTGGTTTCTGTGACTGGATTCAGTGTCATGGCGGAAAAATGGATTCAATTGCTTTTACATACAAATCAGATAAGAACACACATTCATTTTTGGTGGAAGCAGGGCAAGGAGGACTATGTATATGTAAAGGTAATGTATATTCACTGAAGGAATAGGGAAATGTAAGTTGTACAGAACACAGTGACTTCCCCACTCCTCTGAGTCACTGTCTGCAGTTAGGGTAAACACCAGAGTAACAAAGCTTTGGAAATTTTGCTTCTTCATCAGCTATTTTTATGGCATTCTCAGGTTTTCTACTGCCCTCTTACAAATGGATAAATACAGGATGAGAGAAAGACCAGACCGGAAGGAGAAACTGGGAAGCTTTGGGGATTTACATTACAAGAGGGCAAACAAAACAAAAATAAAAGCAGTAACAAAATGAGGGCGTTCACAGGTGGCAAGGGGACTTCCAGAAGGTGAGGAAGGAGATCTGTTCCCCGCCTCTACAGTTTCTTAATAAGGAGAACAGACCCATGGATCACCCACTCAACTGAGAGACTAAAAGCTTCCCACAAGAATGTGTGTGGACACAACTGTTGTGTGAAAGCACATTTTCTGGTTCCATATTACATACCAAACACGTCATTGTCTTCTGAGGTTGTCTGTGAAAGTCCACCAAGGTTCCTCTTCATTTCAGATCCTCTTCTGTTAGTTTCGCCATTCTAGAAAAATACAGCAAAACCCCTTCTTCAGATACAGTTTTAGCAACCCAGTTATTGTTTCTCTCTTACACATTTTAAAAAATCAGATGATCACATTCTCACATCTGTCCTCAAAGAGGAAACGGAGTTTTAGTTCAAGGGTAGATTCTGTGCAGGGGATTCTGAATTCTGGCTTGTTTTCTCTGTCTCCGCCCTGAAACCTTCTCACTGTCCATTTGAACATTTTCAAAAAAGGAAACAGAATCAGCTTGGATAAAATAAATTAGCTGAGCATTAATTGATCAGTCTAAAATATGCCCATGTGGTCACTTTTGGATGACAAGTAACATCTGGGGCAGAACTGACACAGACACAGCTTTCTTGAATTCCATCTCTGGCAAACTGGAAGCCAGTCAGGACCGACTGGGGACAGAAAACAGCACTGACCATCCAGGAGCACCTGAGTTCCTATGAGTTGGGGGAACAGCTTGCTATTGGGGCCGTACCCCGGCCATGTGCCCTGTGTGCCTTTGGGAATCTGTGCCCTTGGAGCAGCTGTTTTTTACCTCTCCTCTGGGCCTTCCATCTGCTGATGTCTGGGACCTGGATGGCCACATGAATCTGAGTTTTAATTTTGGGTTTAAAATTTCCAATGCATAGTTTAATTAGGAGTACAGAGAGCAGAAATAGTTCCATTTCCTTACATTTGTGGAATCAATTGTACTTGATTACTGAATTATGTCATACTTGCACACAATCTCAAATCCAGAACAGTCTGGCAGGGGTGCAGCAACCACATCCTGTTCCCCCTTGAGCTTCTGGGCCGAACTTTCCCCTCTGGGGCATCAGCCTTTCCAGCTCCTTTTGGGTTCCTTGCACCTGATCTGTGCATAACCATCAATGGTATCCTCTCTCCTTTCTGTCTCTTTTCACAAATGGCCTCACACTCTGGATGCTGCTCTGCTTCCTGCCCTTGCCAAGGAAGGAGCAATCCCAGGGGTACCTTCATGTCGGCATGGAGCTGTCTCCTTGACCTATGTCTACATGGGCGCCAGTGTTCATGCCACTTTGCAGACCCAGCCAGGCTCCGCTGATGACTATTCAGCTTGTTTGTATGTGGTTTTTCAATTATAACCAGTGCTGTCCTAATTCCTATGAATTCCTCATAATCCTCCAGGAGTAGAGTGAGTCAAGGTGGAGCCTTTTCCAGATGCAATTGAGCACCTCCGGACTGCTGTGTGGTTATCTCCAGCCGCAGAGGGGCCGCTTCTCTATCGCGTGGCTCCCTCAGCTTGTTAATCTGGCCCTGCAATTACTTTATGCCACTGAATTCCAACCTCTAATTTCTTTTTTAAAATTAATTTTATTGGTACATTTTAGGTACAATATAATGACATCATTATAAATCACTGGAAATGTGCACCTTTACATAATCTCTCTTGGTTCTTACTTTTTCCCCATTCCCCTGCCCTCCCTATTTACAAAGGCTTTATTTCCATTTTTCCATTTTCTCATATTAATTCCATTCCCTTCTTTATTATCCCCTAACCCTCCCACTTCCCCTTCCCCTTTGTCCCTTTTCTCCCTATTTCACATTATCTATTATACCTTTCAGTCCTTATTTACACTTTCAGTTTCTCACACTAGAGAAACTATTCGGTATTTACACGTGTGTCCTATTTATTTCACTTAAGACTATCACCTCAATCTGCATCCATTTAGCTATAAATGTCCTAATTTCTCATTTTTTATGGCTGAGTAGTACTCCATTTTATTAAAAAAACCACATTTTCTTTATCCAGTCTCCAGTTGATGGGCAATTGGGCTGCTTCCAAGTTTTAGCTATTAAAAACTGTGCTGCTACGAACATGGGTGCACATATATCACTGTGGTATGATTCTTTTAATTCTTTGGGAAGACACCCAGCAGTGGAATAGCAGGATCAAATGGGACTTCCAGTCCTAGTTCTTTGAGGTATCTCCATACTGATTTCCACAGTGGTTGCACCAGTCCACACTCCCACCAGCAGTGGAGCAGGGTTCCTCTTTCCCCACAGCCCTGCCAACATTTGTCATTGGTTAATTTCCTGATGGCAGCCATTCTTTCTGGGGTGAGGTAGAATCTCAGTGTTGTTTTCATTTGCATCTCTCGAGTGACCAGTGATGTCAGACATATTTTCATACGTTTATTTGCTACTTCTACTTCTTTGTTTGAGAAATGTCTGTTCATTTCAGATGCCCATTTTTGGATTGGGTCTTTAAATATGGGAGGTCTGATTTCTTAAAATTCTTTATAGATTCAAGATAGTAGACCTTTGTCTGAGGAACAGCTGGTGAAATTTTTTTCCCCACATCATAGGTTGACTCTTCACACTGCTGGTGGTTTCTCTTGCTGTGCAGAAGCTTTTTAGTAAGAAGAGATCCAGGGCTGGAGATTTAGCTCAGAGGTTCCAGCACCTGCCTCGCAAGCGCAAGGTCCTGAGTTCGATCCCCGGTACCAAAAAAAAAAAAAAAAAAAAAAAAAGTAAGAAGAGATCCCACTTGTTGATTATTTGTGCTAGTTCACAGGCAACTGAGGTTATGTTCATAAAATTTTTTCCTACACCAATGTCTTCAAGAGTTCTACCTAACCTCTGTTCCAGCTGGTTCAGCGTTTGTTTAAATATTTAGATCTTTAATCCATTTCAATTTTAGTTTAGTGCATGGTGAGAGATATAGGGCTAGTTTTAATCTTCAGTGAGTTGAAACCCAGTTTTTCCAGCACCATTTATTAAAGAGGCTATCTTTCCTCCAGTGAGGGTGTTTGGCTCCTTTGTCGAAGATAAGGTGGCTGAGTGTGTCTGGAGTTGTTTCTGCATCTTCTAATCTGTTCCACTGGTCCTCAGATCTGTTTCTTTGCTAGTACCATGCTGTTTTTAATCATTGCAGCTTTGTAGTATAGTTTCAAGTTGGGGATTGTGATACCCCCTGCCATGTCTCTGTTGCCTAGAATTGCTTTCACTATTCTGGGTCTCTTCTTGTTCCAAATGAATTTTTGCATTGTTTTCTCAAGGTCCATGAAGTATGCGGCTGGAATTTCAATTGGGATTGCATTGAATCTATATAGTAGTTTTGGAACTATGGCCATTTTCACTATGTTGATCCTTCCTACCTAGGAGCAAGGGATGTCTTTTCATTTTCTGATAATGTCTTCAATCTCTCTTTTCAGAGTGCTATAGTTTTCAGAGAAGAGGTCTTTGATTTCTTTTGTTAGGTTGATTCCTAGGTATTTCAGTTTTCTAGATGCTATTGTGAAAGGAATTGTTTGCCCTACTTCTCTCTCAGTGAGTCTGTTGTTCGTGTAGAGGAAAGCTATTGATTTTTGTGTGTTGACCTTGTATCCAGCTACTCTACTGAATTTGGTTATTAAGTCTAGAAGACTTTTGGTGGAGTTCTTAGGGTCTTGTATATAGAGTATCAAGTGATCTGCAAATAATGACAATCTGACTTCTTCATTTCCTATTTTTATTCCTTTTATTTCTTTCTCTTGTCTAATTGCTTTGGCTAATGTTTCCAAAACTATACTGAACAGAAGTGGTGATAGTGGACATCCTTGTCTTGTGATCTTAGTGTGAAGGATTTCACTTTTTGACCACTTAGTATGATATTGGCTATTGGTTTTTCATACATGGCTTTTATTAGATTGAGGTAGAGACCATCTATTCCAGTTTTTTGTAGGGTTTTTATCATAAATGTGTGTTGGATTTTGTTGGATGCTTTTTTTGCATCTATTGAGATGATCATATGGTTTTTGTCCTTGGCTCTATTGATATAGTGTATTACATTGATTGATTTGCATACGTTGAACCATCCCTGCAATCCTGGGATGAATTCCACTTGGTCAGGGTGTATGATCTTCTTGATGATCTGTATTCTATTTGCCAGTATCTTATTAAGAATTTTTCCATCTATGTTCATTAGTGAGAATGGCCTATAGCTCTCTTTTTTGGTTGGGTCTTTGTCTGCTTTGGGGATCAAGGTGATGCTTGCTTCCAGGAATGAATTCAGGTGTACTGCTTCCCTTTCAATTTCACTGAAGAGTTTAAACAGTAGCGGCAGTAGTTCCTCTCTAAATGTCTTGTAGAATTCAGCAGTGAAGCCATCAGGACCCGGACTTTTCTTAGTTGCTAAGTTTTTAATTATGTTTTCAATTTCATTGATTGATATTGGGTTGTTTAGAATATTTAGGACTTCTTCGTTTAACTTTGGTAATTCATGGATTGTCTAGGAATCTGTCTATCTCTTCTGTGTTGTCCATCTTATTGGCGTATAGGTTCTGAAAGTAGGTATTGATAATCCTCTGGATTTCTGCTGGGTCTCTTGTAATTTCACCCTTTCATTCCTAATTGCATGGATTTGGGCCTTTCTTTTTTCTGATAAGGTTGGCTAAGGGTTTGGCAATTTTGTTGATTCTTTCGAAGAACCAACTCTTGGCTTCATTGATTTTTTGTATCGTTCTCTTAGTCTCCATTGCATTGATTTCTCCTCTGATCTTTATAATTTCCTCCCTAGTATGAACTTTGGGTTTGTCCTGCTCTTCTTTTTCTACAAGCCTGAGGTTCAGCATCAGGTTGTTTAATTGGACTCGCTCTGTCTTCCTAATATGAGTATCACTGCTGTGAATTTCCCTCGTAAGACTACTTTCATTGTGTCCCATAGATTCCAATATGTTGTACTGTCATGGTCATTTAATTGTAGGAACTGTCTGATTTCTTCTTTAATTTCCTCTGTGACCCATTGATTATTCAGAAGTGTGTTGTTCAATTTCCATGTGTTTATGAAACTCTTGCGGTTTCTTTTGCTACTGATCTCCAATTTCATTGCATTACGGTCTGATACAGGGAATAACTTCAATTACTTTGCACTTATTTAAGCATGTTCTATGAGTGAGTATGTGGTCTGTTTTGGAGAACGACCCACGTGCAGCTGAAAAGAATGTGTATTCTGATTTTGTGTGGTGGAACACTCTGTAAACATCAGTTAAGTTCATTTGTTCAAGAGTTTGATTGAATTCTAGTATTTCCTTGCTTTTTTTTTTGGTCTAGTTGATCTATTTGTGACAGTGGGGTATTGAGTCCCCCCCACTACTACTGTATTAGTGCTTATTTGATTTTTCATGTCTGTTAGTATTTGTTTCATATAGTTGGGCACACTAGTGTTTGGTGCATATATATTTATGATTGTCATCTCTTCCTGTTGGATTGTTCCCTTTACAAGGATGTAGTGTCCTTCTTTGTCTCTCTTAATCAGAGTTGGTTTCAAATCCACTTGATCTGCAAAGAGGATTGCTACTCCTGCTTTTTTTTGGGTTCCTGTCACATGGAGTATTGTTTTCCACCCTTTAACTTTCAGTCTATGAGTTTCTTTTTGAATTAAGTGTTTCTTGTATGCAGCATCTTGCTTCTTGACCCATTCTGCCAGTCTATTTCCTTTGTTTGGTGAACTGAGACCATTAACATTGATGGTTATAACTGATATGTATTGACTTATCACTGTCATGACTTTTTCTTTTTGTTGTGTTCTCCCCCTTTCCATTTAATTTCTTGTCATGCCAGATGGGTTCATCCTCCTCAGCTTCCTGGAGCTGTGACCCTCGTTGCTTTTTCCTAGGATATTGTCTAAAATTTTTTGGAGTGCTGGTTTGGTATTCATGAAGTTCCTAAGGTGCTCTTTGTCATGAAAGTATCTCATTTCTCCATCAATTTTGAAAGATAGTTTTGCAGGGTACATCAATCTGGGTTGGAGGCTGTTTTCCTTTAGGGCTTGAAATATGTCACTCCAAGCTCTTCTTGCCTTGATGGTTTGTGTTGAGAAGTCTGCTATGATTCTGATGGGTTTTCCTTTGTATGTGATTTGTTTCTTTTCTCTAAGTGCTTGTAGAATTTTGTTCTTCTGTTGGGTTTCTGGAATCCTAACTATTATATGCCTATGTGTAGATTTTATTTGATCAAGGCTAGTTGGAGTCCTATATGCCTCACTTATCTGTATGTCACTTTTTTCCCCCTGCTTGGGAAGTTTCCTGCCATCATTTCTGTGAACAGTTTTTTTATGTCATCTGCACTCTCCTGTTTCTTCATTAACTCTGATCCATCTTATGTTATTCTTCTTTGCATCATGTAGCAGCTGCTGGATTGATTTCTTGTGGTCCCTTATTATTGTAAAGCAATTTTTCTTTTCCTCGTCACTAACTGCAATCTTATCTTCTATATCTGAAATTCTATCCTCACATTGGTTCATTCTGCTGTGTAAGCTTTCAATGGAGTTTTTAAATCTCCTGGAAATCTGTTTGCATCTGTTTTATGGATTCCATTTGTTTCCTATGTTGGGATTCCATCATGTTCCTCAGATCCTCTATTTTTTTTTATCTGCGTCCTCTCTAGAGAAGTGAAGCCAGAGGCTTGGGGTTGGTATTTTTGGCTGGTGTTTTGGAGGCTGGGTGGGGTTGTGTCTGTGGGCAGTGGCAGTAAATCATCTGAAGCCAGTACATTTCCTGACTTTGGGACTCTCCCACCCCATCTCATCCCACATACAGGGCTTTCTGTAGTTTGAGTCAGGTGTGACACTTCCAGTGAAAATTGCCTTGACTAATTTGTGAACCCAAAGTGTGATTCAGACCTGTAGTGCTCAGTATGTGCACTCTGGTGCACACAGCACCACAGGGCACACAGAGAAGGTGCAGAGGGCACAGCACTCTGGATGTGCCATCCCACTGCACACAGGGCAGTTCATTCACACAAGGAAAGGCCTGGGGCCCGTGACTGCCACCAGGGAGGTGGAGGAGACCTGAGGCAAGGGCTTGCTGGCTCTTGGAGGCTCTGTGAGCAATGTGACAACACACTCTACGGGTTCCAGGGTACAATGTGTGTGAACCACCCCCACATCAACCATCTCACAAAAGCTAACTTTCTATGTGTGTGTTTAACCTACAATTCTACCTCAAGGTAGATGATGCTGGCATACTCTTGCTCATTTAGACACTGACAAGTATAAAAAACCAAAGTTACTAGCATTAAAGAAAAACATTCTATATACATGTTGTCTGCAGAACTGAGCAAGGAATCTTTCTTTTATTAGACAAAATTCAATTGTCCCCAAGGCCATTGGTATCTAGCTGGGTGTGGTGGATTGATTAATGGTCACCTTGTAATGCCCAGCTGAACTGAATCGGCGTGGTCTGGGCGTGGAGGATCCACCTGAAGACTGTTACCAATAGCAGTAAAAAGAGAACTGGAGTTGATTTCCAAAAATTGAGGGGAGAAGTGTTCCTTCTTTTTTCTGCTTTAAATGTTTGATATAATTCATCAGTTAAAATGTATACAAGCCTGTTGTTGTCATATAGGTAGGTTTTCAAGCTAGGAATATACTTTCTTTAATAGGTGCTATTCAAATTTTATATTTCCTCCAGAGTTAGTTTCATTAATTTGTCTTCCAAGGTACTTCTTAGAAGTTGTCAAATTTATTTCAAAACAGATTTTTGAAATATGCTTTCTATATCTTTTTAAATTCTGTAAAATCTGTGGTAATGTCTCCTAGGTCTTGATATTTTAATTTAAAAAATGTATAATTGATATTGTGTAATAGGAAGTAAAGGTCTAAAGGAGTAGGGAAAGTGGGAGGGGTAGGGGAATGGAAAGGGAAAAGAAAAAAATATGAGAAAAGGAAAAAAATGGAAACAAAATCTGTGCAAATAGGGAAGGGTGGAGGGGGTGAAGGGAGGGCAGGGGAAGGGGAAAAAAACATAAGAACCAAGATACTCATGTAATGGTACAAGATCCCAATGATGTATGTAAATGTATTTTATACCTAAAATGTACCAATAAAGTTAATGGGCCAAAAAAAATTTAGGTTATTAAAGAGGATATTATTTTAGAAGAGAACTGGAAGGAAAGATCTTGGCTTGTTGATTTGGTAGGAGAAGCTTGCTGCGGATGGTTTTCCTGATGTAAACTAGGATGTTCTCATCAAAGGAGGAGCTCAGGGCCTCGCTGTCACTGGGAATGGCTGCTGTTTTCATCAAGGGAGCTCTGATTTTCACTGGGAGCATCACTTCCTGCCTCCAATGTGGATCTCTCAACTTGGTGGCAGAAATCCTTCATCTCACCAGCGTAGATTTTCTGGCTTCCACCACTGGCCTTTGGGCCTTCCAGGTGCAGATTCTTAATACAGACAAGCATGACACATTGCTGTGGGCTCTAGGCCACTGGCTGGACTTGAGGAGGACACTGCCTTGGACTCTAGGCCTTCAGCTGGACTTGTGTGGGAAACTGCTGGGATCTAGGCCCTCAGTTGAATCCTTTGGGCTTCTAGTGTGCAATTAATTTCTTACACTCCTTTGCATTTGACTCTGGGTAATTATCATAAAATAATCTTATAAGTTATGTGTCCTGTATTTAATGTATTCCTTTGTCGAATCCTTCTGACTACAACACGGGGTAACCTTTCCAACATTTCCCTCTGTCATTTCGCTTGAGCAGACTGTGCATCAAGACTGCACTCCCCAAATTCTTTCAAATTTCAGTTATCCACACCAAGCTTCTTCACTCCCTCACGGGCTGAATTGTGTCCTTAAGTGCTATGTCCACATTCTAAACTCTGCTATCTGGGAATGTGACCTTATTTGGAAACAGAGACTCTACAGATGGAATCCATTTAACAGGGGGTCATACTGGATTAGGGTGGGCTGTAATCCAGTGATTGGTTCCCTTACACAAAGAGGATCTTTGGACAGGGCCACACAGGACAGTGATAAAGAGAAATGGGAATGATGCAGCTACAAGCCAGGACACACTATGGACTGCTAGAGCCACCAGAAGCTGGAGAGAGGCCAGGCAGACTCTCCCTCCAGCCCTCCAGAGGGAGCCAGCTCTTCAAGAGGATGCACTTCTGTTCTTCAAGTCACTGGCATTTGGTGACTTGCTGTAGAAGCCATTAGAAACTCCCTCTTCCCCTAGACAGCAGCTCAGACATTATTGAGTGTAGTTAGTATCGAGTATAGTGAAAAATGGTAGAGGAAAAAACTGTGATTTCTGGTACTAAGGAATTTCTAGTCGCTTAGTCTATAATAAAGTAACAATCAGTGTCATTCTTTCTGGGAGGAAAACATAAAAAAGAAATTTCCCTGGGGCCTGACCTCTAAACCTCAAGTAGCCATTCCCTGTGGGGTCGGCACAGGCCCCACCCCAGGCCTGGGGTGGTGCTGGGAAGGTAGGAGGTGTGAGAACTCACACAGTTGCCTTCTGCAGCCTCCTAGAAAGTGCGATGCATTTAGTCTTCATTGGAAGCCAGTGGAGCAAGGCAGCAAATGATTTAGCCAAAACTACTGATGCTGAGTAAAGTGAGAGTACCTGTGGAGGAGGCGTCCTGGTCAGCTTTGGAGGACCAGCCTGGTTGGTAGTGTTCTGTTCTTTTGTGCTGAGTGTCCAAGTGCCCCCTAGACACACATCCACCACAGAGATGTACCACCTGCCATTTGAAGGGAATCTTCTGCTTGTTATGGCTTTTTATACACAGGCACACACTTGTACAATACCATATTCACAGTGTGCCCACGCACATTCACACACAAACTGAGGTGGGAATGTGCTTATCATTACCCTGCATTTTTATAAGATTGATACCCAGGAGGTGGTAATTTTGAAGGAATGGCCCTGGGTATGAGTTCCTATGTACTGTAGAAAATTCTGAAAGTTAACAAAAAAAAAAGGTCTAGGAGAGAAAAATCACCTTTTAGTCAATTGTGGAAAAGTTACAAAGTTCATTACCAAAGTTCTGAATCATACTAGAAAATACTTATCAGGAGAAGAAAGATGTTGAGATATGTTGCACAGAGTCATTGCACCTGTGAAGCTGGTTGTATATTGGACTCTCAGAATGACTATATCATGTTCAGCTGCCTTAAAAGCATTAAGTCATAAACATTCACTTAAAGACCCTGAAAGCTAAAGAGAGAATTACAGATAAAAGCTTTAATTTACCTGTAACCAGTTTACTAGACCAAGTTTAGATTGTTCCCATGGTCTATGCCAGTGGGTGAATCTATGGCATGTGTGCCGCAGCACACAGAACCCTCTCTGTTGGCACAAGAGCCAAGTCATCCCAGTAGCTGAGCATCAGATATCCAGGTTTAATTACAGTGTTGGCACTCTGGAATAAATAGGTGGGTTTTCAGTTGCAGTTTGGGCAGGCCTCTAAAAGGTTCACCATCACTGGTCTAAGGCAATATCACTTTGCATAAAAAATTATTGAAAAAGAATGTGAAGGAAGTAAAGTATATGGGGAGATTGTGACAGAGCTCTTCAGATTTTCCTCCTTTCTCTGCAGATCCATGATGAAGCAGGCAGACTCCTCCCTTGGGTGTGTAGAAGCATTACTGTATCTGCTCACTCCTGCTCTTGTCTGGGAGGTTCTGATAGGCAGCCCCCCACCCAGCATGAGGAATCTGCCCTTTGCCTAGGTGGTGCTATGGCCTTGGCTGGTGAGGAGCTCTGGGATGGGGCGACTTCAGCCCACCAGCACCCCCTCATCTTGTCCCCTGTTCCCGGCCCTCCTGTGACTTTGAGACCTGGGGACTCCCCGACCAAGACTCCCTGACCAGCCCCTCCCAGGAAGGTGGCTCAGGAGCCCAGAGATGAGTCTGTGGCTCAAGGGCCATGGATGAAGCCAGCAGGATGGTGACCTGAAGCAGAGGGCCCAGGGGAGGCACAGTCTTCTGTCCTTCCCAGGTTCAGGGTTCAGAAGTGAGATGGTTCAAGGTGTAGAGTGCAGTGTGGGTACCTAGGGTGGAAGGCCAGGAAGCTGAGCAAACCAGTTCCTCACCTCCAGGAACACATGGTATATGACTGGAACTGTGCACTCTTAAGGCAAATTCTCCCTCTGTCTCTCTTTCTCCCTCTTCCTCTGTCACTTTCTTTAAAGAAACAAAGCCTTCCTTTCACACTCAAAATGCATCCAGGCCAGGCACAGGCTGGCCATGTATATATTCAGTTTAAATTCCTATGGCACTGCTCTTCAATTAGCTCTCCAAGGCCGCATCATCTCCACATATAAAAAGATACTAGCAAAACATGGATAGCTTACAGGGCCAAAGCAAAGACTATGAAGGAAAAGAACCAGAATCACACAGCCTGACTCATTTTCTGTGCAGGTGCAGAGTGGCACGGAGCTAAAAAGCAAAAGCAAGGCCACATACTATTTTATCTAGAGGAGGTTTCAACCTTTTGTGCTGCTGATCTTCTGGGCAGGACAATGCTCTGTTGTGGGCCAGAGCCTATCCTGGGTGCAGGAGGAGGATCAGCAGCCCTCTCAGCCCCTAACTGCCAAATGCTAGTGGTCCCTACAGCTATGACAACCAGAAATGTCCCCCACTATTGGCAAGTGTCTCTTAGAGGAAAAATCATGCCTGGCTAAGAGCTGGTGGTTTACAAAGAGGAGAGAGAGAGAGAGAGGCAGAGAGAGAGAGAGAGGCAGGGAAGGAACGAGAAAGAGAGAGCGAGAGAGGGGAGGGGGGAGAGAGAGGTAGAGAGAGAGGAGAAGGGAGAGAGAGAACAAGAACAAAAACAAAAAATGGTGGTAATAAAATTTTCTTATAAAAACACTTAAATCATGGAAATTCTACTTTTAAATGAATTTGAGAGCAGGGACAACATGACAAGGGTCTTAGGTTGACTGAAGGTGAGAAGTTACTTCAGTCACTAAAACAAGGGCTTCCTAGGCAAGTCTCTTAGGACACCAAAACCATGAGCAAGAGAAGGGACCATGGAAACTGAGGCAGGAGGGTCACAAGTTTAAGCCCAGTGTGGACAACTTCAGACCCTGTCTCAAAGTTAAAAAAAAAAAAGGCTGGGATCTAGCTCTGCACAAAGGCCCTAGGTTCAATTCCCAGTACCAGGAAAAAAAAGATAATAAGCCAAAGAAGTCATGGATATATTGGCTTCATTAAACTCTTTCTACAAATGATCGTATCAAGAAAGTGAAAGATAACTCAGAAAACAGGAGAAAATATTTGCAAATCATATCTCTGACAAAGGTCAAGTATCCAGATCAAATAAAGAACTAGAACTCAACAACTGTTATGGTTTGGGTCTCATGCAGTCATAGGTGGGGCTTTTTCTGAGGTGGCTGAGTCTAGAGTGTGTGACTGATTCATGGACCAATGCAGGCTCAAGGGCACTAGGACTGAATGAGTGCTATCTTCCCTACATAGTCTGTATAAGATATAAGGGATAGAAAGAGTTGTGGTTGCTCCTTGTTGCTACCATGTGGGTGCCATGAAGTGTTTCTCCTCTGTGGTGCCCCTCTGCCATGTGGGACTCTGCCTTGGAGCCAGTCGATTATGAACTGAAACCTCTATAAATTGTGAGCTAAATAAACCTTTCCCTTTTAACTTCGGGTGTCGGGTATTTTGTCTCAGCAACAAGAAAAAAGTAACTGAGACAACAACAAAAGACAGAAACCCAATTTTAAAAGATGGGTCAAGGATTTTAATAGACATTTTCTCACGAAAGATACACAAATGGACAATAAGCATAAGAAAAGATGTTCAGCATCATAATCTATTAAGGAAATATGAATCAAAACTGCACTGCCACACTGCTTCACAACACTAGGAGGGCTACACCCAAAAAGATGGAGAGCAGCAGGTGGGAGGGCAGCAGGGGCATGTGGTGAAACTGGAACACTTGGGCATTGCTAAGCAGGAATACAGAATTGTGCTGTGGCTTTGGAAAGTCTGTCAGTTCCTCCAAAAGTTAAACACGGAGCCACCAAATTCTACTCCTACACCAGTAATTCTATTGCTTGGTCTATATCCAGGAGAAACGAAAATGTGTTCACACAAATATTTGTATATGGTAGCATTATTCGTAATAACTAAAAGGTGAAAATAATTCAAATGTCCATCAGCTAATGAGCAATTTATTAAAATACAGGATATTCCTACAATGGAATATTATTCAGCAATAAAAAGGAAGGAGGCATGGACAGATGTGACAACATGGACAGACCTTGAAAATATCCTGCTCCACGAAAGAAGCTCAGCACAAAAGGCAGCACAGAGGACTCATTCACATGAAATGCTGGTAACGGACCTTTAGGGCAGAGAGGAGTAGTGGCTGCTGAGGCCAAGGCGGGGAAGGGGACAGCCCCAGGGTGCAAGTGTCCTTTGCAGGACAGCTAAATGGGACTGGTGGTGGCTGCATGAATCTATGAATGCATTAAACACACTGCAAAGTATATTTAATTATTTTATTTTATTTTTTCGTGGTACCAGGGGTTGTGACCTTTGTACTGAGCTATATCCCCAGTCCTGTTTTTTCTTATTATTTGAGAAAGGGTTTGGTTATGTTGCTAAATTGCCCAGGCTGTCTTGAAACTGCAGTCTTCCTGTCTCAGCCTCCCAGAGTGCTGAGATTACAGGTATGCACCATTATGCCTGGGTTGCACACTTTAAATGGGTAAGCTCTATGGCATTTGAATCACATCTCAGTACAGCTGCTTTAAGAAAATGCATGTGAGACTGGGAATGTAGCTCAATGGTAGAGCGACTGCCTAGCACAAAGCTGCAGGTTTGGAAGAAGTCTGGAGGCAGCATCAAAAGCTTTTTTTCTCCTAGAAACACTGCCTTAGATTAGGAAATGGCCCTCTTAACTCCTTAGATTCAAAGCACAAGCTTGGTGAGATTACTCTGTAGTATAATTTAGATTTAGCATTCTTTAAATAATGAATACAAAGAAATGTGCTCAGGATTTGTTTAAACATTGACTTTTAGAGTCACACCAAAATAAATATTACCTAGTATCTCTAAGTGCTTGTCAAGGTCTGTTATGCAACTGGACACACTGGCTTCTAATTTAAGAATACAACCATTCACTCCTAGATGCCACTGCTCTCTCATCTGGCTAAGTAGATGAGGAGCAGTTACTTCAAGGAAGGCAGGAGAGAGGGACTGATTCTTCTCAGTGCAGCTTTGCTACTTCAAGAGTTTGACGGTTGAGTGAATTTCAAGTCTGATTAAAATACACTTAAGGTCAATCCATGGAAGGGCTTTCATGCATCAAAAAATATTCTGTTATGAAAATAGAATAAAGCAAAAGAAACCTTAAATCTTATTTTGAAGGCGGATGCATTCCTTTAGTTTTATGTAATGCAAAACTGTCCTACTTAATTTCTCTAAAATATTAATCAATGTCTCCATGTGATTACTTAATTGCTTCCTATGGTGTATACACAGAGGGCAACAGGGAAGCACATGAAGAAAGGCATATCTTTGTTCGAAAGAGGAACATTAATATATCAGACAATAATATTACAACACGAATGTATATTCCTGAACATACGCTTAGCTGGGCTGGTTCTAACCTCCTTGGTATCCTCTCCCACTGTGAGGCTGCACAGTGGAGTTGCTACCTCACAGGGCCCTCAGGAATACAAACAACACGAGCTCATATGTGCAAAGCTGTCAAGGCAGCTGGCCATCAGCTAGCATGGTCAATGTGGACGTTATCATCGTCTATTTACTGTCATTCACCTTCTGCCTATTTTCCTCAGCCAGTTCTTTGGAAGGGTGGAAATAAACTCTTAAGCAAGAAATAAGGTTTAACACAAATAATGCAACATGACTAAGAACTGGAAAAAGACAGAGAGAGAAATTCACACGGACTCTAATTGCACCCAAACGCTGGCTCCTTGCCTTATAGACCAAACACAGGTTGCAAGATGGAACTGCTATTTATCCTTGCAGAGCTTTCTTCAAGCCCAGATTTACTTTCCCTGTGATCAGACAGATGAACCAGAGCATCGAACCTGCTCTAACTTGCTCTAAGAGAGTAGAAACACATCAGGCTGGGACTCGTTTGTACACATTCAATAGAAAAACGAGTCATCCCGTTTTATTGAGGCATGCGTCATGTCAAGAATTTTGCGCACATGGTACAGAGAGATGCCAAGCTTCAGAATCCACGAAGGTCCATTCCTCATTCACCAACAGTCTGAACATGGTATTCTCTGTGAAACTGCATTCAGGGCAAATTTTGTTGGTCAGGCCATACAACTCTTGTTTCATATTTGATAATAAAAATTTAGTCAGAATATATTGATAAGAAGATACAGGTGGTAAAAATATTTTGAAAAACTTCTTTATAGAGTATTCAACTCATTCTAACAAATCAGGTGGCAACTAAACTATCCAGGAAAACTGCAGACCAAATGGTTTTCCCTGAGTTATTAGTTGAATAATACTTTTATTTTAAGCACTAAAAAAACACATGCACTCTTCTAGTCTTTAGTTTAATCCACATTATTTCACGCTCATGAACAAAGCATAAAAGTTTAGTTTTATTTTAAATATTAAGGAATTGGCAAGAAAGACATAAACTATACTATTCCTGAACAGAGTGACTGAGTATTTGTATTCCAACAGTGTTAAGAACCCATGTTTTAAGACTAGTTCACCAAAAGGAATACACTGCAATATCCTCCAAACAGCATGTCATATTTCATCCCGAAATGCTTTGCAACAAGTCATTTAAAAACACACTAAAACAGCCACAGAGAAAAATAAATGGCCCTCCAACTTTTTCAAATCACTTGATTTGAAAAGTATAAACCTAAATGCATCGTCAAGCACTACAACATTTTATTAATTCAATAGAAAAAAAATCAAAGAAACGTGAGCAGGGATGCAAAGCACACCCAGAACCATGGATATTGCAAAGAAAAGTGGGAATAAGTTATTTATCACTCACTGACTCACAGTAAGCACAGGACAACAGGCGGAGCCACACAGCACCTCCCATGTTCACTGAGCCTGCATTGAGTCCCACTGGTCCTAAGAAAGGGCTGATGCTGAAGGAGGCCTTCCCAGACCTATCTGCATTCATTTCTCCCATTTTTTTCTGGTTTTTCCTGCCCTGGGATGAGCCTGGAGGGAGGCCTCCACATTCTTTGATGTCAGGTGGTGCCAGCACACTGTGCTGGCAGGGAGGGCCTGGGACAACAGGGCAAAAGCTGAGGCCAGTGGGGTTGGCATTGAGCCCCCACAGGCTGACGGGCAGAGAGCAGGCTCAGGGGCTGTGGCAACAAGGACATTCCCCAAAATGATTTCCAGTGGTGTGACAGCACAAACTTGTAATCCCAGCTACTTGGGAAGCAGGAAGATTGCAAGTTAGAGGCTAGCCTGAGCAATTTAATGGGACTTAGTTTCAAAATGAAAATTTTAAAAAGGCTGAAGATTAGCTCGGTGGTAGGTAGAGTGTTCCTGGGTTTGATTCCAAGTTCTAGGGGAAAAAAAGATTTCTAGAAGAAGTAAATGCCTACCAACACATTCAGAAACATCACTTGGAACTACCTTTTTCATTTAAATTTCTGGTATTCCGGTATTGAACTGGTATTTTGTTAGGTAGTTAGGTAGGATAATTATGATATAGCATGGTGTGAATACACATACATCTGCAAATAACCTATGCAGCCGTACTCCTAAATCATCACTGCAATTCATATAGTTGCATCTATCTTTGTATTTACTAACATGTATTGAGTTACTCAGGACTTGTGCTTGATCATAATTAAGGGAACATTGAAAACAAGACTCTTACAAGTATTAAAGGGTATAGGAACATAATGACAAACTTTCTCCATACCTATTTGCTAATTATATTTCAAAAATATGAATTAATGCATGCAACAAATTACAACTAGGCGGTGTCAGAACTGCCAAAGTAAAGAGCTAGGGCTAAGTTTGAGTTTAGGGGGCTAGAGTTCCACCACCCCAGGTGCACACTCAGACACATCCACACACGCACACACACCATAAGCACTCACACACACGTGAGTATGTGTATGGATACTCACACACACCTCCACGTATATGCATAGACACACATGATCATACCACACATGTATGTGCACACATACACAGACACACACGTGTGGCCTCCACATGCACACACATGCACAGACACACAGCCCACATGCACACACACACACAGCACACATACCACCTCCCACCCTTGCACACACCACATACATTTAGAAACAAGAGATAATATTTCACAACTATTCCAATATGAAAACTCTTCCAAATTTAAAATTTTCAAAGGAAATTGCTGAAGACAGGAAACATCACATGAAAGCACATGCTCTCCACGTTCAGAGTTTGAGGTAAACATGTCTCCCCTACGGTAATTATAGGTGGCTTTTCTGGAGCCGTCTGGTATGGACTGGAAGCAGTGGTAAACAAGCCTTACACAAGTGCACAAACCTGGCAAGCACAGGGACCCGCTGGGAGATAGGGAACAGGCTGCCACCCAGCTACAGCTTGCCCAGTCCCGTGAGCATCTGAAGGGCAGGGAATGTGCTCTCCACCCCCATGAGATCTGAGTCCTCCCTCTTCCAGGAAAGGGGTACTGGCCTCATACACTTTAAGTCACCAATGACTCATGAAAAAATTCCTGCTATTCCCCAGTCGATATCCTGTTATCACTCAAAAGTAAACTCAAATTCAATCACAGTCATCTCTGACCTCCCTTCCCACCTGCCGACCAGGGCTCCTGGGACTGTTAGTATTGCAGACAAAGGATAGAGAGAGCTGTGTCCCCAGCTTCTTTTTTTTTCATTTGGAGGCAGGGACTCACTAAGTTGCTAAACTGCCCAGCCTGGACTCCAACTTTCAATCCTCTTGCCTCAGCCTCTCAGCACTGGGATTATATGCATGCACCACCATGCCTGGCTTGCTGTTTTTACAATGTTGCAGTGAGAACTGTTTTTATTTTTTGTCATTTATGTTTAACAATCAAGGTTAAATATATCATTTATATTTAACAACTTTTGTGCCCTTAATGCCTGCTGGAAGTCAGCTGCTTGCAAATTAGGTCTCAGTTTCTGATAAAAACTAAGTTTGTTAACTAACTCTCAAACTAAGGGGCCAAAAGAACACCACCGCATGTAATATGGGTGATAGAATGGAAGGCAGGTCTCTTAGGCTCTGAGTGCCCGTGGGGTACTGGGATCCCTGAGCCCAACCCCTCTGGGACCCAGGCTGGTTCTGCTCTACGGCTTCTGGACCTCTCACCATGACCGAGATCCGGGGCCTGTGGCCAGCTCTCCTGAGTAGCCAGCTGTCCGTGTACAAGGGCCAAGTAGAGAGAGCAGGCAGCTGGGTTCACTCTGGAGTGAGTGAACCAAGGAGCTGGTCCTCAGGCCCGTTTATAAGCTAGGTGTGGATGTTATAAAACTGCCAGTTTTATGTTGCCTAAGGCACTGCTTTATAATCAGCTTGGCATCACTGTTAGTAAGGGTTGCTAAGGGCTTGGCCTTGTTTGCTAATTACGCCTGATGCCTTTAATAATTACATTCCCCTCCGTGAGACCCACTGCCACCCTCGATTTACAATGCTATATGTGTTCTTAGACTAAAAGGTGAAACAGAACACCTGCTCACCTGCTTTACAACCCAGAGTCAACTTTGTGGCCATTCTTTCTGAGGTGAAGTTTTGACAAGAGACTTTCTTCTGAGTCCACTCAAAAAGCAAGAGCATTTCTGACTCTACACTCTGGAGAAATGGCCACAAGCATACACTTTGGAAGACTCCTCTCTGATATCAGCAAAAAATTCTGCCCCTGAAACAAAAAGGTCCTCGGAAACCACAGCAGTTCCAGGGTACAGAAATGCATCCCAGGGTCTCTGCATGCTCCTACTTTGAGCAGAATTTTCTAAAAGCAGTCTGGCAGGGATGCTTCACATTACATACTTCCCTTAGTTCCCATGACAGTCTTTTCTCTTCCTGTTCCTTCATGTCAGATCAATTTTGAATTTTCCAGAACTATAATCAGGTTGCTGATTAGTCACAGCTTAAGAGGCCTCTCTGTAGGAACCCTTTTCCATATTACTTTATTCCTCTTTGTAGGAGCTCCCAGAAGTTCTCTTGGTGCGCTAATCAAATCAGGAATGAAGGATGTTACTTTAAATTCATCTTTCTGAAGTCCAGGGCAGGCACCCCTTAATGCGAGTGTGAAACAAAGCAACGTGTGCAGAACGTTTCCTGGCCAAGGTGGTGCAGGAGCAAGTGGGCCAGTTTGCTGTGTAGTTTACAGTGCACAAGCACTGGCCCTTTCAAGTTTCCAGCATTCACGTATGCTTGTCAGGATTTTACCTTCTGAACACAATGCTACTTTTGCACAAAACTGCATGTCTTTGGGGAAGGTCTCTTTTTTAAATGGACTCAATGGAGCTAATATCATTATCTCAACCCAGGTTTATGAGAGAAGAGGGTAACTATATCCAGTATCCAGCCAATCCTGGCCATCCAACAGGGCTGCCACTCCCAGTACTAGGCTATTTATTATTTAAAATATTCTAAATTATTGAAACTATACTGCCATAACAGAAGATAAACTTGAGTCATGTGTGGAAAAGTGGATGCACCTTGACCATCCATAATGTTAAGTGAAATAAATCAGATGCAGAAACTTAAATGGCACACGATTTCTCTTATATGAAAAACCCAAATTATAAATAAAGGGCAAAATAAAAGATAGATAATAGGAAGCAGGGAGGTAAATCTTTTTTTAAATGAGAAGGAGATCAAGAGATGGAGGGAGAGAAGGGAGGGGTGGGAGTGGGGATGAAAAAAGAATTGAGATGCATTATGTACATGTTATGGTTTATATATAGGTGCCCCCCCAAAGCCTCATGAGTCATAGGTGGGGCTTTTCTGAAGTGGTTGGATCTAGGGTGTGTGATGCTAGGATTAAGGGTGGGTGGCCTGGGTAAGCTATAAGGGACAGAAAGAGGGTCGTCACTTGTCACTTGCTGCTTGTATGCATGGATTTTTTCCTGCCTTCTGCCTGCCAGGAACTGCTTCTCCTCTGCGATTCCCCTCTGCCATGCCACCCTGCCTGGGAATCTACTGATTATGGACTGAAACCTATACAAACTGTGAGCTGAAATAAACTCTTTCTCCTTTAACTTTGGGTGTCAGGTACTTTGTCTCAGCAATGAAAAAAAGTAATTAAAACAGAATTTGGTACCAGAGAAGTGGGGTCACTGCTGTGACTATACCCTTTGGGACTGGCTTGGCGGAAGAGCTAGGAAAGGTTTGGAGATGCTGGCTGAAAAAACAGCCCTAAAACCCTTAGGTTGTACTTGGTGGGAGATTTTGGTCAAAGCTCAGGAGACCAGAATGCTGAAGAAATGCTGCTGTTAAGACCAGGCTCAGGCGCTTTCTGCTGGGAAGGACTGCATCGGCTGTTGGACTCTAGACAATGTGTGTTATGCCTTGGCAGAAAGTTTGTCTGCATTTCACTCATATATAGAGACTTTGCCTGAGACAGATTAAGGGCAGTGGACTAATTAATCTGGCAGAAGACATTTCAGGGCAGTCTAATGTTGACGCCATGGCATGACTATTGTTGGGGGCTTTTGGCCAGTCTTATGTTAAGAATGGAGAAAAAAGAGCCCAGCAGAATGATTTAAAATGTTTTGAATTTGGTCAAAAAGGAAGCTTCAGTAAAGTTGCAGCCTGCAAAGATGGAACACGTGGGAAATTGGTTGCTGAAAAGACTAGAAAGAAAAGTCAAATATTTCAGAGGAGGACAATGGAAAAGATGGTCTGAGGGCATCACAAGAACCAGGACTCCACCCTTTGTAGCCTCAAAATTGCAAAAGTGAAAGAATTTGCTTTGAGAAGAAAGCCCCAGAGCACCATGTTATAGAATAGCAGCAGCCTAGGATAATTTTTCCTTGGGACTTGATTCACAGATATCCAACCCCTACAGCCAAAAGAGAAGGAAGCCTGGCTACTGCTCCAGGTGGCAGCAGACCTTGGCATCATCCACGTGGTGCTGGTTTTAGGCACATGCAGAGCTGTGGGTCTGTGGGGTCAGGAAGGCTCCACCCAGATTTCAGAAGGAGGCCTGGGAGGCCAGGCAGAGCCCCTGTAAGGGCAGCGTGTGAAGCTGGGAGTGTGGAGCTGAAGGTGCAGCGGAGACACCAGAAGTTTGGAGAACCCAGGAATGTGGACTGTCTGAGGAAAACTGCAAGCAGGGAGCAGAGTAAGGCTAGGAGAGAAGCCATGGGAGGGAACTACAACCACCAGCAGTGCCATAGGGGTGAAGTCATCTAAGCCCTTTACAGTTCAAATCTTGCCAAAGATTGCCTCAGCTGCTGGACAGGGAATTACGGGACTTAACGTTTGGCCTCCTGGATTTTGGTCTTGCTTTGTTCCCATTCTTTTCTATCTTCCTCTTTGTGCTTTTTTGAATGGAAATGTTCATCTTGTGCCATTGAATGCTGGAAGTGTTTAACTTTCTTTTCATTTGTACAGGGGCTTGCAGCTAAGAATCTACCTTAAATCTCAGAGGAGACTTTGGAATTGGACTTTTCAGCAATGCTTAAGGTGTTGAGACTTTGGCAACACCTAGAGATGGACTAAATGCTTTTTGCATAAAAAAATATGCATGAGTCTTTGGGGAGCTAGGGTGGAATGCTATGGCTTGTTCCTACATGTAACCCCAAAGCTTCATGCATAGGTGGAACTTTTCTGAGGTGGTTGGATCTAGAGTATGTAAAGCTGGGATCAAGGATGCAATGCTGGGATTAAGCATGTAAGTGCTACTCACCTTGAGGGTGGGAGCCTGGATAAAATATAAGGGACAAAGTCCATGTACCAACTCTGCACAAGGAATATCATAAACCTTATGTACTGCAAACATATACTAATAAAAAACAAAAATCTGAAGGAAATAAAATAAGTAACATGAAGAATTCAGCCCCTCAGTTATAGCACAGGTAGTTACTGTTCATCTCTTATGCTGTCAGCTGCATGTGTCAACTACCCCACTGGGCAGCATGCACATGGGACATTCCTAGCCTTGTGGACACATGCTGTAGGGGAGGGTCGAGGCACGGAGTCATCATGGGTGCAGCTGTAGCTACAGTATGTTGCTATCTTATGTACCATCTCCCAATTAAAAGATAGTCCAGCACTGGGCAATAAAAAGTCGATTCATAATCCCCCAATTAAAAAATTGTCTCGACCGTCTATTAGGTGTTTCCGTATATCTGTGTGAAACTAGATGGGTAAGTGTGGGGAGGGGAAGGACAGTGCGGGGCTTAGAGTTCTGAGGGGTCTGGACTCAGGTCCCATTTCTGCTGTCCTCTGCGGCAATGCGGATGGACACATTCCTTCCCTCTTCAAAGCTGGGTCTCAGGAGTCAGGAGTCTGTTACCTTCCCCTGCTTGGGCAGGGCCACATGCTAGAAACCTCCACAGATGGCCTGACGAGTCAGGGTTCAGCCATCCCACAAACTTTCCCTGAGCACTAGAGCACCTTGTGGCCATGGACACATCCATTAGAATCTCAACAGGATTCTGTCTTCTCTGGTCTCAATTTCTCTGGGGTGAGAAGAGGGAATCCAATAAAATAGCAAGTGGTAAGCAGTTGAAATGTAGTTGCTTCTCATTTCTGAGCAGGATGTGATAGGATCAGAGCTTATGACAACATTAAATAACTTGACAACCTTCCACTGTGGTGGTGAAAAGTTTCAGGCTTTATGGCTCTGGAAGGTATGGACTTGAAGAACAGCCAGCCATATTTCACAGCTGGGATGTCGGTGTTTAATGGAAACATATTTTCTCTGTCAAAGTGAAAAATTCTATTTTCATGTGGATGGGAAGAGCTGAGTGCTTCAGTGCCTCTGTGTATATTTGCAAACGAAATGTCTCAATTCTCAGAATGTCATTTTAATGTCTGGAATCTCATCAAGACAGCTGAGTTTTAATAACAATTAAATATGGATTTGCCAGGGACAGGATTACCCTGGAGAGGTGCACAGCACTTGCCTCCTGTTTCCATCTGCCATACCCTTGGCTTTGGTGCAGAACATAAAATAAAAAACCAACAAACCCCAAAACAGTTTGAGCGGAAACACACCAAACAGACTAAGTTACTACTCATTGCAAAATTCTGACATGAATTTAACTGTTGCAAGCTCTCCGATCCTTTTTAACACAGTGCTGGCTCATGGCAGGCACCGAAATTAACATCAATACTAGCTCCATGTCATTTGGCCCTTCAGCCCTTATAGATTATCAGTAGAGCCTAGCTGTCCGCAGAACACTCCAAAGAGTAAACCCACAGGAGAAACAGTGAACTGATTAATTCCACAGACCCTGCTCTGAGGACATGGGCTCTCCTAGGAGCAGTGGTGCTGATGCTGACAAAGGTCATGTGTCCCTTGAGTAGCAGGCAGATGAGCCACATGTCTCCTCATCCCAGGAACTCTGGCCTAGGTACCTAGGACTGTCAGGCAGCCACAAAGCTATCCCAGGTAGGGGGAGACTTTTAGCTCATGGGACTGGATCTTGTTCAGCATCTTCTGTGGGTGGGGGTCCCCGCTGAGGGAGCTGAGGGAGTGTGCGTCCCAGGCTCTCCAGAGCAGCCACAACCACAGCTTCCCAGCTCTGCCAAGTAACCAGAGTGAAAATGTTGACTGAGGAAGACACAAACAGGTCTATAAAAAGCTGACAAATTAGTGAGATAGGGAAGTTTGGAAACCAAATTCTACTGTGACTGAAAAGAGAGTTTAAGGTAAAGCATGGATTTCTGTGTTTTTGAGATAAGAACAACCTTGAGGACACACTGTCTTCATGCATGAGTCATGCTCAGAGCAGTTCTGGTCTGCAGATGATGGAGCCTGTCTCCTTGAGTGAGTCTGATGCTGTACCCTTTAGCTGACTGCAGGAACATGGCCCTCCACCGTTCTGTTACCAGAGGCCCCACCCCACAGGATGTGGCCAAGTGCTCCACTGCAGTTACTCTTTCAGCTACAGTCTTCCTCTTACTTCCTCACAGGTCTCCCTCAGTACCAGAAAAGCCAGTGACAAAATTTCAAGGGGGTAAGTTGCCAAACAAAAACCTTGCAAAGCAAACTGGAAATTCCTGAAGGAAGAGACCAGGTTTCCCCACCTCCTTCCCTAGCAGCCAACAGAGACAAAGCATGGCCACAACACTAGGTTTCCATATAACCAAGAAGTTGGTAAATAGGGTTTGATTTATTTACTCTTTGAAATACTTGAGGAACCAATGTATATTGAGGGTGTTCCTGGAGACACAGCAGTAAGACAGAAGATCCTAGCTGGATGTGGTAGTCTGTGATCCCAGCAGTGTGGGAGGCAGAGGCAGGAGCATTGCAAATTTGAGGCCATCCTGGGAATTTAGCAACTTAGCAGACCCTATCTACAAAAAAGAAAAAAAGAGCTGGGGATGTAGCTCAGGGTTGTTCAATCCCCAGTATCACACACACACAAAAGGAGATCCTTTTGTTTATGGCCCAGTGGACACAGTCAGTGGGTAAAAGGATCAAGACAATCTGTACCAGGCTACACGGCTGAAGGCTGGTGAAGGCAGTGAACAGGGGCGATGAGTGAGGTGCTGGTGAGAGAAGGAGGGAGCTGGGCTCCCTCCAGCCAAGAGGCCCTACAGGTGGATGAATGGGGGCAATCTCTCCCTATTTTCAGATCAACGATCAGCACCCTGAAGCTAACTAGGTTTTCTTGACTCTCTCATAGGTGGTCAAAAGAGCCTCCCTATATCACAAACAGAAATGAACCAAGTGGTAAAGACCAAGGTGGGAGTGCATGCCATTGTTTTCTATTGCGTGGCAAGCAGGATCACAGACTGCGCCCTTTGAAATGCGTCAAATATTCTTACACGTAAACATTACCCTTAGCAACCACAGTTTTCAAGGTCCCCGTTTTTTATTTGCTCTTAAGTCATCAGAAGTTTAAAAATTAGGTTCCACAAAACAAAAGCACAAGAATAGATTTCTGTGTTGCCCAACAATCTTACTTTGATGGAATAAAAACAAATTAAAAGGATATTTCAGTGTTTACCATGTTAAACGACAGGCAAGAGACTGTAAGCCACAGGGGGTTTAGAAAATGGAGTTGCCAGTCAGTCA
The DNA here is from genome assembly GCF_053883595.1 of Heterocephalus glaber. Taxonomy (NCBI): domain Eukaryota; kingdom Metazoa; phylum Chordata; class Mammalia; order Rodentia; family Bathyergidae; genus Heterocephalus; species Heterocephalus glaber. Next base: position 3,441,470 of record NW_028258142.1, on the reverse strand, counting down.
TTCTGAGACCTCAAATGCCACACAGCGTTAGCAGCCCGCACCAGATCACAGCTGTCTCCGCACTTTCACTTTTGGTGAAACTAGATCCTCCCATTCAGAGACTGCCAAACCGTGTTCCTCATAGACAATGCACATGTTAAGGCTGGATGTTATTTTAATTACAAGGAAATGATCAGTAGAACATTTACGTATGCATTAAAATAATTAGACATTTCCATTCAGTTTTTACTACAGTCATTTAAATATTTACAAATCATTAGGTAAGAAACTAGATAATACTGTTTACCACTTGAAGGGTAAAATATGCACATGAATAATGCAATCACTCGTTTTCTATGGATGATCTGACAGCAAATCAAGGAAACTCATGTGGCTGTTAAAGAAACTGAGTCCAAACACAGATTACAGAAGGACCCACCAATGAAAAGTTCATCAATTAAGTTCATTAGGTATAACATAATACAATGAAAAGAGAACATTAAACATCACAGCACTCTGGCCTGTGGTGAAGAGGTGTGGAGGTCACAGTTCAGCTCAGTTCAATTTAGTGGACACTTTCAAATCACTTCTGCAGAGGGGCCGGGGATGTGTGGGTCCATCCTTGGCATCACAATGCACTGTCTTTTACGTTAAATTCAAGGGCAGTGACAAAAGAACTGAAGTTCCTTTCGCCCTTACCAATTAGGGTGTATTCAGAGGTTTGTGTGCTCTGCCAGGCCTATTTCCTCATAGCCTGCAATGCGGCTCAAGGGGTGGACAAAGTAATGGACAGAGTGAGGCAATGGGGGCCTCCTTGACACGTGGACATCACACATCACAAGTGACTCAGAAGGAAACCGAGGGGCACGCCAGGGAGATGCTCCAGGGGTAGAAGCTAATGCAGAGAATCCCAGTTAGAAGGAGGAAGCTGATTCTTACATAATGTGGGAAGTGCAGATGATGTGCTAGAAGTACCAGGTCGACTCTGACTAGTTGGAAGAATTGAGATGAATTGCATTTTTCCCGTTTGCTTATCTGTACTTTCCAAATGGCCTATAATAAGGCGGGGAAGGGCATGTGGAGCAGATAGCACTGGAAAGGCGAGCCACCATCAGCCTGGGGTGGGCCTGGTGTCAGTCTGTGTGCTGAGGATAGCCCTAAGTTCTAAGGTATGAGGGGATGACCCAGCAGTTCTGGAGAAAAGCCCAGAACATGCAAGCACAGAATGCGGGGCAGAAAGAGAAGCCTTCCTGACATGGATGGGGCTGGGGCTCCTTGTCTCTCTTTTCCATTTTTCTCTTTCTCTTTTCTCTCTCCTCTTTTTCTCCTTCCTTCCATCCTTGTCTTTTGCCTTCCTTGTGTTTCTGTGCAAGGACAGGGCCTACCTACCGACACAATTTTCCTGAACAAATTAATAAGAATAATAACAAGGACATGATCTCCTCTCTGCCATCGGTAGGAGCTGTGTTAGCTGAACACCCCCTTTACCCCAGGCCAGATCGAGGGGCTTTGTGTTTAATAACCAAAACCAAAGGCTCCGCTCAGGCTAGCTCAGATTGCAGGCTCAGCCCAGGCCTTACCTTACTGGCCTTCTCAGCGCTTAACTCTCGCTTTCCCACGTGGTTCCCCATCCTGAACTGACCAGCTCTTCAGCAGCTGCAACAAAAAGACAAGTTGTTAGCCTGAGAGCAAGTACTTTTAGGGTTTTCCTCATTGTTTTTTTAACTAGAACAACTCTGTGAAATTTATACTGCTCATTTTTGAGAAGATAAAACCAAAGCCCTAAAACCTGAAGAGAGCAAACACCACTGCCTTTCAACCCCATGTAAAGAGCCCCAAAACAGAAGGTCAAATTCTGTACAGCAGGGAACACATTTAGTACATGTCCTCCTCTATAAAATGTCAGCCCATTTCAACTCCAGCAGATCATCTGCACATGAATACTTACATACAGAGAGCCATGCCTCACCCACAGGGGTAACATAAGGAGCTGAGCAGAGAACAGAGCTCCACATTCTTCTAGAAAACATAAAAGGTCACAAGTAGACGTTCGCACTGACTGCTTGAAAGGATCTGTGAGATCAAAGGACAGCAAGAAATCAAACCTAGACTGCGTATCAGGCGAGTATCCAAAGAATCTACAGAATTTGCCAGGAGGATAAAGTAGAATAAAAAGCATCAGCTCATTTTTATGACTCAAATCTCAGCAACAATCACACACTTGTTTTTTTCCATATAACACAGGGAACTAAAGCATTTAACTGTACCCATTCCAAACCAACTGCTCATCCATTCTCTGTGGACCTGCACTGACCACTGGGAATTTGCCAACAGAAGGCCCCTGGCGCCTCGGCCTGGTGACAGGTGACCTGAATCTTGCAGGACAATGACAATGTGCTGTATCTCACAATGAGATCTTTTTAAGGATTACATTGAATCCAGGAAAGGTAACACAATAAGTCATATTCTAAAATAGAGATGGGGGAATTCCCAGAATATTACCTAGCTCGAATACGACACATTTTAATCCCCCAAAGTTACTCTTTAGATAACTGTCCAGCACCTGACTTTTCCATCTTCCCTGGGTGTCTTTTGATGATTCATCATGAAAGACAATTTCAGGACTGTCTTCTCCATAAGGACACAGCCAGTTCCCCAGCAGTGAAGGGATGCATAAATAGGAAAGATGAAGGCTGATGCTGACCAGGCCACTGCTGGGCTCAGGGGCTCCTGTGCTGGCTCCTCAGTCTGGACTAAATGTCCCAGTGCAGCCAGCTGTGCTAAAGCTCCAGTCTCCAGATAAGAAAGAGATAAGAGCCCAAATTCCCAAACAGATCAGTTTCGCTTGGCCTGACAGTGACACTCCCTCTGCCTTCTCCTTGCAGAAAAGTAGCACAGAGCAACCTGATATTCCCTAATCAGTGATTTTTCTGTTTTGTCTCATAATCCTGCTTCTTATAAGGAAAGTGACTTTGAAAGAACCAATCCAGCTATTTGTTGTTTTTGCTCTCTTCAGCCCTTCTCTGGCTATAAAACCAACTTCTGCACAGCTCATCACATACTTATTCTATTTTATGGATTAAAGGGCTGCTCATTTCTAGAATGCAAAACAAAGCCAAGTTGTAATTTTGTCCTTTGACCACAACTGCAGGGCAGGAGTCAGTCCTGGCGGGCAGGGCCTGTGGCGGTGTGCAGGAGGGACGTGCAGGAGGGGACACCACCGCCAGTCAGCTGCAGAATGGAAGACCTGGAGGGACTGCCGTGCAGTGGGAACAGGTAGGAGACGGTGACACCTCTGGGGACAGCCCCGAGCAGCAAGATATGAAAGTGATCTTCTTCAGGCAACTTCAATCACCGTGCTGACAATGCTCTGGCAAATCAAAGGTACGGTTACACCAACGATACGGACATAGCCGACTTTGAAGAAGTGGGTAACGGTCAGGTTTCACAGCACTGGAACGAAGCGTGCGACACTGTGATATGTATGATTTCTAAAATGCAAAGCCAAACATTTGCAGATAATTTCAGTATCTATTGCAATTCCATCATCTCTTTTCTTGATTTACTTAACTTGGGCCATCCAACAAACAAAACAAATAAACAAACAATATTTCTACGGAATAAGCTTTTCATTAGGAAATGGAGGTTTGGGGCACATGTGATACTTGCTAAGACTGAGGAAGAGAGACAGAGAGGACAAGGGAGGGAGAGGGAAAGGGAAAGGGAAAGGGAAAAAATACTAGTTTTTGGCTTCTTATGGTCTAAACCAAAGGGGTGTGTTCCGTTCGACTTTTCTTTAATTCCACGCAGGGTAGTTTTGACTAAATATTGAGAATTTATAATACGTATTAATATATAGAATAACACATCAGACATCTGTGGGTCTACCTTTCTGTTTAGGAAGGAAGAACTGGCTAGTCAAAATAAACACAGGCGAAAGTAGTTAATTCCTTTTAATGATAGTTGGCAGGCTGGGGGTTGGGGCTGTTTGTGTGCCTCCAGCCCTGGGCAACCTTACCTTGCTGTCCTCCTCTTCACTTGTGGACTCCTCCTGAGCATTCCCGCAGGCCCGCCCTCTGACACCCACCCCCTCTCTGCCTGTGTCCTGCCTTCTATTCATCTCCCCACGCTGGTATCTGTTAGACCCACATATGACATTACCTCTCTTAAGGGACTGTCACAAACTGGAACAGCGTGTGACATGTAAATAATCTGGAAGTTGCTCACAAAGGAAAGCTATTTTGGACAAAGAGCCCTTGAAGCACAGCTGAAATGTAACGCAAGATGCTGAACTGTTTCTTAGATCCAGGCCATATCCCTCCCTCACCAGCATGTTCTGACCAGACTTTTATTGAGTTTCGCAGCAAAACTTTACCTTACATTTGAGATGATATTTTTTTCTCTTTTTTCTTTTTGGACAGAATCTCCCTGGCTGGCTTTGAATCCCAGGCTGGCCTTGAACGTGCGATCCTCCTGCCTCAGCCTCCAGAATGCTGAGACTGCAGGCATGCACCATCATGCCTGGCTGAGATGACTGATTTTCATCAATATTTCAAAACTCAAGGCTACTGGACACAGAATTAATTGAAATAACAAAAGTCCAGATAAGACATTTAAATCAACCTCGTTAGATTTGACCAATTAGTTCTGTACACCTACTTAGATTGGGCTGGCCTGAAATACAAATATAAATAGTGCCAGGAAAAGAGACAAGGAACACAAATGACCACCTGATGCGTGATAGTATCCCAAGGTTGGAGTCCTTGTCACGGACAGTGCTGTCTGAACATCAGCACCTGCAATGCAGGGCACAGACCATGGTCAGGACAATGACATTTAGGTGCCACACATTTTCCTGGCTATGGTCATGAATGATGGGATTTCTGCCTTGTTAAAGACAGTCATGCATCCCTGGTCTGCCTTTTAGAGATGGTTGAGTTAGAGAAGGTTGAAGATGGCACTTGCAACTGGATTCCACTGACTGCAGGGAAGAGCTGTCTGTAGACGAGGAGCTACGTGTCTGATGTTATCCTTACTACATTTTACTTTTGCAATTAATTAAACTGAGAGAACAAGAGCAAAATGTGATAAACATGCAGAGTGCTTCAGGGAAGCCAGGCTCTCAAGCTTCCCTTGAATAACCGACAAAGCTTTTCAGAAAAGCAAAAAAGAGCAGAAGGGATGGACATCTGGATTATATGGAGACTGCTACAGACTTCTAGACTGGAATTCAGGCTTCTATGCTGATCAGATTATAGCCAATGGGAATGCTGGAGGTCTGGGAAATGCCTACATGATTACCAACAATTTTTGTCAGCTAGAGGGCTAAAATTAATCATAGGAAGAAGTTCACAACCTTAATTTACTGGGAAACAATCCAATCTTAGCTGTTGGGCTTCCATTTTTAATAACCTGTTCCCAAAGCAGCTAGACTCCTAAATGTCACCCTGGTGCAGCTGAAGAGGAATAAGTCTAGGTAGAATTCATCAGCCCATTTCCCAAGCAAATGGTGAAGCTAAAATGTGAGGCGGCCCAAGCTGTACTTGTGCACAATACTAGGTCCTAAGTACTTTAATGGGTTATATTTTATAGGGACTTCAGACTTTCCAAAGTGCAAGTAGACTGGATGGGACCCCGGTCTCACTCTGGGTTCCACCTAGGTGACTTTGGGCAAGATTCCATTCTGAGCCTTTGTTTTCTGTGCAATAAAAGCTCCTTTCTTGTCCCCCTGGCTCCTAGGGTTAGGGTTAGGGTCGGAGTTGGGGTTAAGGTCAGGGTGAGCTGAAGGTGATGCTGCAAGGTTGGTGAGGGTTGCTGGGGTGTACTGAGCTGTTGGCTGGATCCCACCTGTTTCCTCTTGCTGGCCCAGCATTACCAGGGGAGGTGGGGAGTGGCTGAAGAGATACCAGCTATCTCTCTAATACCAACTCCTTCTGAGACCAGAACATGGCTTCCCAGTGTATATGCTTCCATGCAAAGGAGGTCAAAGGCAGGAAAGCAGCTGTGAGCTGTCAGCCCAGAACAAAAGCCCCTGCTCACTACAGACAATGGAAGCACAGGAAGTTGGGGAACATGTGCAAGATCCAGACCACACTTAGTACCATGGGTCAGCAGACGAGGAGGGGAAGAAAGCCCACAGGTGATGCAAGAGAAGCCAGTCCCAGAACTGCAGAGACCCCTGAAGTGGGTAGTTCTAAAATTACTGAGTTCAGAAAGGATTACTTTGAGAACCCTTGTTGAAACAAATGAAAGAGAGAAGACCTACCTTACCTGGGGTCCTGGAGCAGCTGGTTAGCAGATGAGGTCACCCACATCATCTTACTGCCCTCCCCAAAGCTGCTGAAATGTAAGCAGTGAACATCAGTAGCAGTGTTGTAAGATCACATTTAGGATGGCACGGAATTAATCATGTGTGCTGTCCTCACCGCACTGAATGTTTGGGCTTATTCATAAAAGTCTTTATAGTATATCTATGTCATATATGTTGTAGGATACAGATGCAGTATTGTACATGTTGCTGGACACCCATCCCAGTTGTATTATTTTTACAGCCTTAGAGTTCTTTTGGATTTGTTTTCATGATCTAATGTTGATTACACAATTTTTTTTTGAGTTCAGGTTCAAGAAAACAATCCTAAAATAAATGTATCTATGGAGATAACAGGATTATTTTTGCAATGATTTACTTCATCTCTCACATTTCTATAAACCTTTAAAGTTACATAATTATAGCAATAACCCTGCCAGTTCCATTCCTATTTTATAGTTGAGAAAGAGAAGTATGAGAGTCTAGCTATGTGTGCCTTTAGAAATACATGCCAGTAAAAATACAGTTGGCTTAATGCTATTTTCATTATGAATGCATCCTATGTGGGAAACAAGTATCATCGAAGGTCTAACATAGCATGCATTCCTAACTTATTAATAATTAAATTACTAATTCCTACAGACTAAGAAGATCTTAAACAAGTAGCCTTGAGAAAATACATGAGTAGCAAGAACCTGTTCCTTATACACATGCACACCGATACACAAGTTATGAAAATAACAAGGACTTTCTTCAGTCATTGTCTAATATTGTGAAATAACAGCAGATTATTATTTTTCACCGGGGACTGACCTCACATCATTTGCAGAGCCCTTTTTAAAATTTTTTATTTTGAGACAGGTTCTCACTAAGTGACTAAGCTTCCAGGTTGGGCTCAAACTTGTGATCTTCCTGCCGCAGGCACAAGAGTACTGGAATTACTGGGTTTTGCCCCCAAGCTCAGCTATTTGGGTTTTAATTCCATGTCTATCAATAATTACTTCTGTCAGCTTCTGGTTTCTTCTCTGTAAAACTGGAGTGCTGGTGGTGTTGTAGGGAGGGTTAAATAAGGAAACTGCGATGACGGCAATGGGCCCCTGATGTCCCGTCTCTGCCCTTTTTAAAGAATGACTTTCGAGTTGCATAAGAGCCTGAATGCAGGAGGAGATGAGAAGAGACTCTGCAAAGAGCCCAAGGGGCCAAGCTTTCATATGTATATTTTGACAGAAAAAGTTCAACTCTCTTGCAGTAATAAAAAGTTTTTAGCAAACATATCACTTTAGGATCGACAGGTAGCCAGACAGCAGTTTATCTCTTTTATTAGCCTCTCGTGCAGTTCTTTATGTACAGGATTTCAGAGTAATTATTTTTGTCCTGTAGTCCACCAGCATTTATATGCATTTGCGTAAGTGAATGGTTAACAGTAAAAACACCAGTGGAGATGGGCTGAGAAGAACAGACAGCCAGAGAAGTGGGTCAAGTGAGAAACCACAGAAGCACAGAAACACCATGTCCTGCAGCAGAGTGAGATGAAAGTTGGCTCATGCACGGAGCGGGTGAGAGAGCTAGAGGCAAATCCCCAGACCGGCAGAACCCACCTTATGGGGAGTTTCTAGAAACACTCCATGGCCTGGCTCTGTGCACAAGGTCTGAAAAGTCTGAGGACCTCAGGCCATGCTGACACCTCTTGGTGTTTTGGGACTCACAGGAAGGAAGTGGTGAGAAATAGGAAGGAGAAGAAACCTCACTGAGATGTCTGCCAGGAGCTGGGCACAAAGGTAACACCAAGCAAAAAGATTCAGAATTAGTTTGCTCAGACATGAGGGTAAATTTTATTTTCTTTCTCTGCAAAATGAATGAATACTCCACCTTGCATTTTTTGCTTTATATGTTCTACTTTTAGTTATAGATTAGAAGAATAGAAAAAGATATACGAGTATCTGCTCCTAAAACTATACATTTTTAAAATGTCTTGCTGCATTTTAAAACTCACTTTCCCACAGTGACCTTCTCTAACAACCTAATCTTGATGAGACCCTTCAATTATATACTCTGCCTGGGTCCAGTCCTGCACCTAATGTACCTGTCATCTCTGCACCTTGTGTGTGCCTGTTTATAAAGTGGGCATTCCCACTGGACTGCCCACTCCACGAGGGCATGGGACAAGGTCATAAGTATTCCTTGTGGTTTCTGGGCCCAGCATAGGATGAGTCGATGAGTCAATTAATCAATTAATCAATTAACCAGCCAACCAACCAACCAAAGAACATCAGAAGGCACTCATGTCTTCCCATGTCTAAGCAGGACAGTACTAGCATTTGTAAAAAACTTGCAATTCAAATGCAGAAATAAATAATATGGACAATGACAGTCACTGGTTTCTGAAAACACGATGAGCAATATGTACCTGGGTTTTACATTCACATGTACTATACTACCTTAGCTTCCAGGACTTGGCTATTGTCTAAACTCTGCCTCACCCAAATGTCCCATGTACAGTATATATCCAAAGAAGCTACCCCAAGTTGATAATGAGATGACAGTTTAATTCAGAAAGGTTTAGATAATCTTTCTAAAATTTAATTAGGCTCACAACTTAGAAATTATTTGTGAGAGGCTATGTGTTACTGCTGATTGTGTGTTAGTTATGCAAGTATCAAGCCGAAAGGTAAACCAAACTAGAGCCTGGAATTGTGCATTGGTTCAAACTTTTTACTAACATTTACCAGGCCTAATATGTCATGTCACTTTATTTCTACTTGAGCCAAAACACAAACATATTTTCTTCCTTTATCCAGATCAAGGATCAACAAACTATGATCCATATACCAAATATTCAAAAATTTTTGTACAATTTTGTTAGAGCAGGACTGCAATCCTCCATCTGCTTATTTTCTATAGCTCCTTTCCTACAACCATTACAATGTTGGGTAGTTGCAGTATTTTGTGGCCTAAAATATTTACAATCTAGTCTTTTATAGAAAAAGTGTCCTCATTTCTGATATAGATAATAACCATCTTTTAAAACTGTCAAGTCATCTGGATTGTGAATTTTTGTTTTTATTTAAAGAACAGATCTCCTGTGCTTATGCAGCAGAATCTCCCCAACACACATCCTTTCCTTCTTTCTTCCTTTAGTCAAGAGGATTGCCCACTGTTAAGTGGCAACGACTTCTCCCAGCATCCCTTGCAGCTGCATGTGACCATGTCCTAGCAACCAGTTGTCCAGTAAGGGTTGAGGAAATATCTGTTCTATGACTACTGCACTAGGCACAAAATAAATTAAAGATAAGCTCTATGTATTTGGAGACGATAACATGCACACCTTAACAGGCACTGTATCATCTATTACAAAACATGTAAGTTATGATTGATTTTTAAAAGTCTATCCAAGAGACTCCATTTATAGTGAAGAAGGAGGAATATTAATGTGAACTTACACTAGTAGAGTTTAAAAGTGTCATCAGAATGGTGCCTTCATCTGTTTTCTCTGCTTTTTAAAACCCTTAAAGCAATACTTTCAGTACCCATGTGCTTTGCTGTTAACCATTAGTGATTATTACTAGTCTTTCCTAGACTTTAGAAGTAAGCTGACTTTATTGTCCTTGTGGCCCCCATTTGTATTCCTAGACCTCTTTCCTGGACCTCAGTAGCTCTAGGCACTTGTTACTACAGCCTGGTGTGGTCTGGCATGGAGGAAAGGCTCGACACACATGTGCACCCTGGATTGACAGACATGTCAATCCTTTGGATTAAATGTATCACTTGGTACTGACTGGGAAACCACCGCGTGCTTAGGATAATGCTTCTGTATTTGGAAGGTGACAGAACATACATTCTGGAAGAATGTCATTAAAGGAAAGATTATCACGGATTTCCACATGTCAGAAAGGCTTTTTGGGTCCTGAACGGGGTGAGGGAGATGACTGCATGGAGTTTAGATTGGTAGAAAGAGGCTGTGTTGTAGAAATGAGCAAACCTGACTAAGGCTAGACGAGAGGTAATGGGATGAAGAGTGCAGGTTCCAGGGGCCGTTATGTCCCTTTGTGGAGTGCTGAGTGCAAGGCAGACTGAGCTGGGCGGGCCTCGCAGCAGACTGGAGACGGCAGCACGACCCGATCCCCCAGGGCAGAGCCCCGTGCTTGGGCAGCAGGCAGGACCACGTCCTCTTTTGAGGCCTGTGCCTCCTCTCCAGAGCCCTGGGCAGGTCCCCCAGCACTGCTGATTGACACTCTGACCTGGCTGATGGCTTCTGAAGTCAAAGGTGGCACCTGGACTTGGTGGGTGGGTCTGTTTCAGCAAGAATACTGTTGCCTGTCCTCCTGCAGATAAAATAAACCCTCGCCCGAGACAAGAACCTGGAAGGCAGAAAACCAGAGAACAGACAACAGAGCCAGGGACGCATGTAAAATAAAAGATCTGAAAGGGGAAAAACCAGAGCCAACCAGAGGGGCTTCTATTCCTTTACTGTCCTTGCCGTCTCTCACTTTTGCTTCCTTTCTCCATTCCTCTTCTGCTTAATCTCCCCACCCACACCCACACCCACATTTTTAAGCCTGCTTTCTGTGGACAACCACTATTGCTTAGGTCAGAAACACTCTCGGAACACCACGTGTTCAAACCTCAGCAAACAGCTTCTAACATCAGCAAAGCAGCAAACAAACAAAAAAAATACCCTCTCACAAGGCAAAAGGGCAACTTTACATACCAGAGCAGGAGTGGGGACTCAGGAAGCCACACTTGGCCTAAGCAGCAGAGTGGCGGAGGACCTGGGGGCCCCTCCCTCTGCCCATCTCATGGACGGCTCTTCTCTCTCAGTTCCTTCTGACCGGGTCGGTCTCTCTCACAGCAGAGCCCAGGCTGCTGCCCATGGCAGAGCAATGTGGAGGAACCCAGCCTCTCCACCACCTTGAAGCTACACTGCATTGAGTGTCCCCTGGCATCTGAAACAGAAAAACTCCACGGAGCCACTCTGAACCTGTGCGTTCAAGCACCAGCTTCCAGATCTTGTGGAGTGGCACTTTTTCTTTGCAGCACCAGATAATATCATCCATAAGCTGCTTGGTGTCCTCCTCCTTTTTCTTCAGGCTTATCAGAGTTAAGTAGATTTATAGCAAACAGCACTGCCCCGAGATCATCAGAAATCATTTTAAAAGAAAGTTACAGAATTGCAGAAAAGTGGGGTTTATTGGTAATCTGACTTTGTTCCCTTGAATTTATCACTTACAGAATCAGCTGATCTTGTAGATAAGCCATTGTAAGAATAAAGCAGCAAATTGCTAGTTCTGGAGTTCCCAGCTTGCTCTAATGTCACCCTCTGCACTACAGAAGCATTTTCTTGAAAGGAAGAAGCAATCAAATAGTAGTTCATCCTGCTCAGGGGAGATTAACTTGAAATCTCTTTATTTATTGACAGGGTATATGGATGCATAAAGAAATATATAACCACAAGTCAATGATTAGGTACGGTGCTCAGCTTTTGCAACTATTACAAAAGACACAAAATTCTTTGTGTAAATACAGTAGGGACACAAGGAAGCAGCTTTTGGTCTGTGACAAGCCAGAGCAGCATGTCATCTCAGACTAGTCTGTGTGACTCACTCAGGCACACAAGGCACGCCCTTGCTCTGTGGCCTGTCTCTGGTAGCTTTGAAATCATGTAGGTCTGACTTGGTCATGAGGAATGAACATCCCATCCTGGTGTTAGTCAGGAGGAATGTTCATCCCTTGCTTTGGCAAGGCTTTTGCAGGGCTCTGTCACAGGCATGGCCTACCCAAGGCTGGAGCTCTGGGCTCAGGAAAGAAGTTCCTAAGGCTTGAGGAACAGATACACCCCAGCCCGCACCTTCTGGTCCTGCCCTTCCAGCCTGCTGTGGGCGTTTAGCTGTTCCTCCTTATCTATAAACCCTTGATGGCAAACTGTAATTCCTGAAGCTGCTGTTGAGACCACTGGTTAGTATCTCACAGGCACCAAGGACACAAACCACCCAGCATGGGCTTCTCCTTCCAGGTCCAGTCGAAGGTCCTATCTTCATGCATCTTCTTCTGAGGCAGGGCAAGCAATGACAACTTTGCTGTGACTATAGGTCATGTGCCCAGCACAATCCAGGGCTAAGAGCACTGGTAGCTAGAGGAGCCATACTCATCTTGGGCATGGCTCATAGCAGGGCCAGTGATAACAGCATAGAAGAGTACATCCCTGATTCCTTTATCTCTATTCTCCTCCAGAACAGCCAGCCTCCTGGGCCTCAGGTATAACAACTCTTGGCATTGTATGTGGGGAGCAACATACACACAGGACATTAGCTCCCAAGTGGCCTGTGCCTCAAGAGATATAGTCTGAACTGTGTCTAAATCCAATCTAATCTTTCTGAAAACCAAACAAGAAAATCCAAAGTTCTTGACCCAACATCTCTAGGTTTTAATCAGAGAAAAGAATGCCATGCTGTGACCCCACCACAAGCCTGCCTGAGACCCGGCTCACAGTCAAACTTCTGATTGATGTCATGTCTTCACATTGGCAGGTAGCCTGTTACTCAATGACTTCTTTCCAGAACCTTCTAGAACTTTCCAGAACCTTTTTAAACATTCCAAAACCTTCCAGATTCTAATCAGGGAAAGGAATGCTGTGAGTGGTCATTAATCTCATAGAGTCCTGCAGAAGACATGGCTCTGAGCCCATCTCATAAGGGGTCCTGTGTGTTCATTTGGGAACAAACATTTTTTCTTGGCTAGTCTTTAACTTCCTAAGACACAATAGAAAGACAAAGAATGCAGCAAGTGACAATAATATTTAAAGAAAAGGGAGGGAGATGTGCTGGCTGAGCTCTTGGAAGGGCAACTTCTTATGTTGCCCACTTTTCAGACAGTGAACACATGCAGTTTATTGGGTCTGAGTGGCACACAGGGCCAGGCAGCAATACCACACTGAGCTCCTGGCTCCTATGCAGTATGCAACTTCTTGGGTTTTAGTTCAAACACACGTGCTGACCAGATGAGTTGGTGTTACAAAAACAGGGTTCTGGCTGTATTAAATCTTAAATGTATTAAGGAAAAGAGCTCCATTTAAAGGACAGAGGGGATACTTTCTCCTTCATTTTACACCTTTTAATGTGTACTCTGATGATTTAAAAAACTGACAAGTTTGGCAAAGCTTTTAAACTGCATTTCCTTCCTGTGAAAACTATCATACAGTAACAATGAATAATGAAATATTCTAGAAAAATGTTATTATCTTGTAAAATTCTTTGTTATTGAAAAATGGCATTCAAATGAATAAGTGACGAAGACCTAGACTGCACAGCATACATTAGGAACAGAACGCTGCCCACAGGCCTGCATTCTGAAGTTGAACTTTTCAAGTGTTTCTGCAGCCACTTCATGTCTAAATGACGTGTTTAGAATTAGAAAGATCAACATCCTATCAACAACGATTTACTACCACTAGATGGAGGTTTTATAATTTCATTGCTCTATCAAAATTTAAAATATACCTTGAAAAATGCAAACATCCTGGCAGAGTATACTCACAATTTTGTGAGTTACACTGAAATTATAAAGTATCCTTATCACATGCACTTCTCCATAATTACAACACTTACAAACGGGGTTGGTGACGTCCAAAGGCAGCAAATAACTGAATTAAAAGAACAACAGAGTGCAATGGAATGAGAAGAGCGGCTGGAAGCAGGATGCCTGAATTGGGCTTACGTCTGTCTGTGGCTGGCAGCTGAGTGGCCTCGGGGCAGGACCCTTTCTTTAGACTCCTTGTCTGCTCCCCTTCCCAAGAACGAAGGAAAGGGGGCTGGGTTCGGGTGTGTCAGCTCGAAGAGTCTGCAACAGCGTGCTAGGATTTCTGCAAGGATAGGTGTGGACTTGCAAGCTCAGGAACACTGTGTATCTTTACAAACCGAGTGTTTCCGGACAAGCTTCCAGCAAAGCTGTCTGTGTGGTGTTAACTGCTGACAGGCATACTCCTGATGCTGGAGGCCAAGTACATGATGAGAGCCAATCAGCACTCCAAGTTACCAGCACCTACTGGGTACTTGGTGCCAGATGGGAGTCAATCACAAGGGTCAGAGAGCTGGATTCCACCGCATACACCCCGACACGTACACACGAACATAGTGCACACACACGTGCCGCATACTCTTCACATACACCAAGTACACACACACAATCTACAAACAAATACCGCACACAGGCACCCCCTCCCTAACATAGTACCCCTTTCTGCAACCTCAGAGTGCTAGGAAACAAAAGGACCTGTGCTCTCTAAGCCTGTCCTCTGAGGAGCTTCTCATCACACCTAGCTGAGCGTACTTTCCCAATGATTTTTAGAAGGAGATAGGACATAAACAAGAAATCAAAAGAACTTCCTCAGCTCCAGCCCCAGGTGGAGCTCCCATAACGCACACTGACTCAGTGGGTGGCCTGTAGGGCTGCCCCAGGCTCTGCGCACCAACAGAAGGCCCTGGAGAGAGACGCCCTGGGCACTTCAGGGACTAAGGCCTGGGGAAACGTGGAGCAGCCATGTTCTTGCTGTATTCTGCCCTACCAATACTGGGGGCTCCTGAAAGACAGTATGTTCCTCCAGGCCAGGATTTGCCACGGATCTCTTAAACATCCAGCTCTAATAGTGGTTGTGAGAGGTCTCGAGCCACCCCATATCCCTCAGTGTAACAAAAGCACAATGAAGTGAGGCCTTGCTTTTCTCCACCGAGGCATCTTCAGCTCCTGGAAGAGCAACAGATACAGAGAACACACATGCCAGCCTCCCTACCCCAGCACCCCTACCACCAGTAGCCCTTGCACAAGTGTTCCAACGACACAGACCACTCCTTAGATTGTGGCGCTGCATTTGAGCAGCATGCAGTCAGGGTGAGGTACATGTGCTGTGCAGGGGAGGATATCGGGGCTTCAAGCAGGACCTTGAGGACCACCTGGCAAAGAAGCAGCCAGGAGCCTGCAGCCTTTTATCAGAGGGAGAATCCAGGTTCCTATCCAGGGTGCAGTGCTTTGTTTGACAAGGTGCCTTTAAACATAGCCAGGTGTCATTTCCAGGTGAGCTCCCCGAGGTAACAAGGCTTGGCCTAGAAGCGGGACACCAAGTATGACAGAGGCTGACAAGTCAGTTTGCCTTTACTGCAAACAAGCCTGCCCATCTTTCACACTGGGGTGAGAACCTCAAATGCCCTACCCTAAGGGGGCAGACAGGAGGATATAGGAAGCAGTTGGAGGCCAGGACCTCCCAGGGTGCAGCTGTCCTAACAGGTGGCCATGTATCAAGGGCAAATGTAGACCCCTGGATGTGAGCTGCAAGGGGGACCTTGTATCTCCACACACAAGGCTCTGACCTCAGAAGACAAAGAGGACCTGTGATTAAACAAGATATCTGCACTTAGCTCACTAACTAATTACACTGTGTCACAGCTAAAATACGTTGAAACAATCTACTAATAGCTTTGGGGAGAAGATTCTCCAATGAATTGGTTACTTTTATCAAAGTCCTAAGGCAGGGCATATCCTCTCTCAAAAGCCCCTTCCCAAACTTGCTAAAATAGAAACATCCAAAGCCAAGTCAGTCCACACAAAATCTGATGCAGCTGTGATCAGCGACACTGGGGGACCTGGAGACCCATGAAGCACACAGTGGGCCGTAGTGGAGACATTATGTAATGTGAGGTGCAGTGTGAAGCGGGATGCAGGCCTGCAGCTGGTGCAGTAGGAAGACCTCAGCTTAGGGCTGTTTTTCTGTCTTTCACGAAGCCCCATTGGCTTTGAATTAGGTCTTAGCTTGGCCTACCTTGAGGAGTGAATGGATGATTTATGGTCCCTCCTCTTCTCTATTTTCATACTTGGCCTCTTTTGGCCTCCATGCTATACAGGTGGTCCCTGATTGCTGATGGGGTTTGGCGGTACCATTTTTGACTTTATGATGGTGTGAAAGCATGCCCACATGCCCATCCTGTTTTTCACTCTCAGCACAGTGTTCAGTAAATCACCTGAGATACCCACCACTTTATTATAGAATAGGGTGCGTGGAACAGCATTTTGCCAGTGGAAGGCTACTGTATGTGTCCTGAGCACATTTCAGGTAGGCAAAGCTATGACGTCTTGGAGGTCAGGTGTATTAAATGCATTTTAGTCTTATATTTTTAACTTATGATAGATTTACCAGGATATAACTCCAATCTAAGTTGAATATACATAATCTGTCAGGAAAACCACAATATCAGCAATGTATAGAAAGTCCAGGGCAAGAGACTATGAAGATTTAAGAGAAGGATGAGCAAATATTGGGATATGGAAGGACAGAATTAACGAGCCAACATCCAATTATAGACATGGTAATTCAACTGAAGGAGGTCAGATATAAGCCTCTGTAGGTGTAATCCATGGTAAATCTTTCAAATTCTTCTACCTGTATGGTGAAAACACATAAAGTACTGGAGATGTAGGTCTCAGAGAAATGATTGTACCACAAAAAAAATGTAAAAGCACCAGCTGGGACCTCTTCTATCTTCATGAGCAAATGTAATTGTTCTTTTTTCTTTGTGTTTAAAATATTGTACATTTTTTCCAGGTTTCAATCTGCCCTTGAATTAAAAAAATGCTTTAAGTTCCTATAGCACACTTTATTTTAGTTCTATCTATCTATCTGGTGTGATGATTATTACCTAATGAGGCTTTAAAGAGGAATTTCACATGCACCTAAACATGTATTTTCAGAAGTATTCTTTGCCAGATCCATGCATTTCTATGTTCTACTTCCCTTTCATACAACAATTTCCAAACACTAGTATGATAATGAATATGGCTAGGTTTCAAAATCTGCTTTAAATCCTTCTCTTTGCAGAAATAAATCTCAGCACACGAAAAGAGTGGCAGGATGGGAGTCACTATCTCCCTTAGAGCCACAGTGTCTTTCACAGGGCAATTTGCAGTGAGGTACTAGAGCTGGGATGAATTATGTTTGTTTCCAAAATATGATGTATCCTCCTTTCATTTCTAGGAAGACAACTGCAGCTGATGTTTATACTTTATCAATCTTGGTCTCAAGATATTCCATGGTTACTACATTTTCAGACCTCCAAAGGAAACAGAATAAAACACTGTCTACTGATTTAGACACATGACTTCTGTAAGATTCAGGCTCTTGCTATGCATCAATCAGATGATGATTAGAATTAGCAGAATCCACCTATGTGTTTATGCAACCAATACTAGGTCTATGTAACATGGGATGTATTTAAGTGAACAACATATATTTTAACAGCTCTCTACAATGTAAGTACACAATGGAACCCTTTATAACAAAATAGGCGGAGAGAACACTGGAGAAGAAAGCCACCACTTCTCGATGCTGGCAGGGAAGAAGACAGCCTAGAAACAGGGTGAGGAAGCAACTCCAGGAATGCAGTCTTCCCCAGCGATGAATGCAGAGTCCCGGCAAGCTTTGCAAGGACATCCAGATGGGCAATCTTCAAGAAGCCAGGGGAGCTTTCAGGAAAGCAAAGGTAAACAGATCTGAAAAGTACAGAATAGAGTGAAACTACACTCTATTACTGTTAAAACCAGCTGGTGAGTCTCTTACCCTTTAGTGAGAACACTGCTCTTCAGATGTGTTGCAGCTTTTGTCTGTACACACTGCAGGGAATGTCGCAAGTATTCTGCCTGGGGAAACTTACCAGTGGACTTCTAAGTTCCCTCATATAATCATTATCACTGTAAGGGCAAGAACTACACCTGCTCCTCTTGACAAATCCTGAAATGCAGAGCAGACTATTTGGTACATAGAAGATGGCCAGGGAATTTTCTTAAAGGAATTGTGCACTTGCTGTACATGGGAAGCCTGCAGCTTAGCTCTACATTTTCTGCTTCTAATAACAAGTTTAGCAATCATGTTAGGTTGCAACCATACACCAAATCAGATGAAGACTGACTGTCCATAAATCTTTCTCATCAGATAGAGCAGCACTCACAGGCAGGATATATTATTATCTAAATATAAAGTATTAAAAATAAATAATACAAATAAAAATACACTGTCAAAATAACTTTATCAATGAGTCTTTTCCTACATAGTGTTTATCAGTGAAATGTAAAAGATTGATCTCATAAAGCATGTGTTTCTGAGCTTCTGCATGCGTGTCTGAACGCTGTGTGTAGACCTACACATACAGGTCCTGCAATCTATCTCCTACTTTCATTTAAAGCAGGGGTCCTAAGTTTACCCAGGGGCTCACTGAAGAGCATATTCCTGGGCCCAATCCCCAAGATTGTGGTGTGGTATGCCTGAGACTGGGCCTAGGGCTCTGCATGTAGTAGAAATTCTCCGAAATATGTGCAGGTGGTTGCAGATCTCTCCCCTGGGCAAATGACTGGCATCCAAGCCACCAAGCCAATTCGATCTCCTGCTTAGAATCTAAACTGATCCAGGCAGGTTCTCCGTATGTATTGACCTCTTAAGCTTTAGGGTTCAGGATCAGACATTAGATGAAAATAGTTAGATCTGAGAGGGAGTTTCCTCTGTTCCAGGTTGGCAGTTGCCTGGAAGCGGCCCAGCATACCTGCATGATTGTTGGAGGAGTTCTCTTGAGTTCCATCCTTTCCTGGCCCTGAGAGGATCCCAGGGCCCCTGAGGGCCCAAAAGGTGAGGCCACACACCTCCAGTGTGTGCAGCCTTGACTGAGGCCCCCGTGAAGCCTTGTACTACTTTTATGTCCAGGACAGACATAGCAGTGAAGGGGCAACACTTAATTCCTGTGAAAATAGTTTTAAGCTCACCCTTCTCTGTGATAAAAATCAAGCCCTAGCAAACATCTTTCCTGCTTTTCCTGTCTCCAATGAAACAAGAGAACATTTAGCTGCAAATCAGGGGCCTAGAAATATAAGGAAACTAAATTACACTGAGGCACGCCAGTTGTAGTCAATAATAAATCTAAGTTCTCATCAAAGAAACTTTAAAAGGTGCTAAATATTTCCAGAGAAATTAGAAGGAAAGCAATAACACAGAGAAGGGCAGAAATCAGTGAAATTTAACCAGGAAAACAGTCAATGAACTAAAATGATGGCTCTTTGAAAAATATTAATATAATTAGGAAGTCTCTAGCAAGATTGACGAATAAAAAGAGAAGACACAAAACATCATTATCAGGAAGAAGTAACGGGTATGCAGATCCTGTAGCTATTAAAAGCATAATAAGGGATGACTAAAACAATTTTATTCTCATCCATTTTACAACTTAGAAGAAATAGGGTAATTCCTTAGAAATCACAAGCTACAAAAATTCAAACACAATGAAATGAATAATCCTCTAACTACAAAGGAAACTGAATTTGTAATTTTAAAATTTCCCCTAAAAGAAATCCCAAGGCTTACCTAAATGATTTCACTGCAAAGTTCTACCAAATATTTAAGGAAAAATTAATTCCCACTTTATACAATCTCTTCCAAAAATTTGATTAGGAGGGATACTTTCCAACTCATCTTATGAGGTTAGTACTTTCGGGACACAAAAACTGCAAAGACTGTACAAAGAATAAGAACCACAGACCAACATCTTTCATTAATTTAGAGGCAATAATTTTCAACAAAACATTAGCAAGGTGAATCCAGCAACATAAAAAATTATTCATGTGATCAAGTGGGATTTATTTCAAATATTCAATGGTGGTTCATATTGAAAAAAATCCATCAATGTAATCCATCACACTGACAGGTTAAAAAAGGAAAATTTAAAAAAAAGAAAAATCACAAGACATGAACTGTCACAGAAAGATATTTGACAAAACACAACACCCATTTGATAAGACCTTTCAGCAAGTTATGAATCGAGGGGAAAGAGCTTAACTTGATACAGAACATCTATAAAAACCTTGCAGCTACATCAGACTTAGTGGTAAAATATGGCATACTTTACTCCTAGATAAGGAATAATGCAAGTTCTTTCAACTCTTATTCAACACAACACTGAAAGTTCAAGCCAGTACAAGACAAGAAAAAATAAATAAAAAGCATAGATTTTAAAGAATAAAACTATCCCATTTGCAGATGATATGATTTATTTTGAATATCCTAAGAAATCTACCAAAGGGTCCTAGCATTAATAAGTGCAATCAGCAAGTTTGCAGGATATGAGATCAATACAAAAATTACTTCCAGTTCTATATACTAAACAACAAACATATGAAAACTGAAATTAAAAACACAATGCCACTTAGAAGTATCCTCCCTAAATTAGTACTTAAATACACTGTACAAATAATTTACAGATTTAAAATCTGTATGCTAAAAATCAGAAAATATTGGTGAAAGAAATAAAAGATCTACATGATGAAAGACAACCTGCGATGGTGGACTGGAAGATTCAACACAGTAAAACTGTCAATTTACTCTCAACTGATTGCTGATGGAACTCCTATCAAAATCCCAGCTAGGTTTCTGTATATATAAACAAATTACTCTAAAATGTATAAGGAAAGGCATAAAACCTAGCATCATTAACAAGATTCTGATTAAAGTTGTGACATTGCTGCAGCAATTGAGATAAATGATCCTGGCAGAGGGGCAGACACAGCTCAGCTCAATGCAATAGAACAGAGAACCCAGAAGGAGAACCTCAAAAATATGTGGAAATGCTTTTCGACAAAGGAGCCAAGCAATTCAGTGGAGGAAAGATCATGTCTCCAACCAATAGTCCTGGAGCCACTGGACATTCATTGGCAAAAACAAAAAGAAAGCACAATAAAAATCCTCAACCTAAGCCTCAGGCATTATGCAAAAATTAACTAAAAATGGATCACTGGCTTAGGTGTAAAATGGGAAACTATAAAATGTATAAGAAAAAAACAACAACAAGACAATCTTCAAGTCCTCAGACTTTGTAGACTTTCACACCGAGAAAGGAAAAGGTAATAAACTGAAATGCATCAAAATAAAAAACTATTTCTCTGAAAAAAAAACCCTCCAGTGAAAATGAAAAGAGAAGCTAACTTGGTATAAAAACATCTGCAAACCAGTAGGACTGTTATCTAGAAAATATGAAGAGCTAAGCAAACTCAATAGTTAAAGCCAAACGACCCAATTAGAAAATGTGCAGGAAGGGATGGAGGGATTGAAGGGAGAGCAGGGGAAGGGGTAAAAATAAGAACCAAGAGAGACTATGTAAAGGTACAAATTTCCAGTGATGAATGTCATTATATTGTACACCTAAAATGTACCAATAAAATAAAATAAAATAAAAAGAAAATGTGCAAAAGAAACGAATGGGTTTTTCACCAAAGAGAGTTTACAGATGGCAAACTAGCATATAAAAAGGCCTTTGATGTCATTATCCACTAGGGCAATGCAAATTAAAATCACAATGAACTATACACATTTATTAGAACAGCTAAAATTGTTTTAAAAAAGAGATAATCCCAAATGCAGTCCAGGCTGCAGAGGTCCTTGGTCACTGAGACCTGGGAATGCAAAGTGGTATATCCATTCTGGAAGGGTTGGCAATTTATTATAAAATTAAACATGGGCTTACTATAGGACTTAGCCATTGTGGTCATGGGCATTTATCCCAGAGAAATGAAAACTGTTCAAACAAAAATCTGTACCCGAATGGATGTTCATAGCAATTTTAAATCAAATAACCCCAAACTGGAAATAACCCAAGTGCTTGTCAAATGCTGAATGGTTAAATACTTGTCCATCTACACCACAAAATATTGCATAGCAGTAAGAAAGAATAAACTACAGATATGCTCAACAACCTAGACAGGTTGTAAGGGAACTGTGCCAACCGCAAGAGGTTCCACAATATATGAATCTATATACATGGCATTCTTGAAATGACAATGTTATAGAAAATGAGGAACAGCTTTGTTGTTGTCAGAGTTTAGGAGTGAGATAAGAGGAAGTTGGCTGTGACTATACAGTATCATGAGGCATCTTGCAATGAAACTGTCCTGTTCCTTGATTGTGTTGGTCATCAGACGACTGTGCATAGGATGGTAAAATTCCACAGGAACTAAACACACACACACACACACACACACACACACACACACACTCACTCACTCACTCACGGGGACATGTATAAATTGGTGAAGTCTGAATTTCAAACAAGGTAAATAGGTTGTATTGATGCTAATTTCCTGGTTGCGATGTCTCATTACAGTTTTGTAAGATGTTACCGTTGTGGAAACTAGCTAAAGGGTATTTGAGGTCCCTGTATTAGTTTTTACAATTGCATGTGAATCTACGATTACTTGGAAACAAAAATATTTAGCAAGTTGTCTCAGTGATCATTCATGGTATGATCAGGTTCTCCGTATGCGTACTTGGAAATGAAGTTTTGAGGCCTCCTGGCAGATCAGTATCTTCAGCTTTTCTAGATCATTCTGTAAAACATTGTTCCTGTTTATACTTCTATTTGATAATATGAGCTTTCAGTTCTCTACATCATGCCCAATACTTGGCAGAGTTACAATATAATATTCTACCAGTATAATGAGTGTGGAAAAGAACCTTAATGCTGTTGTAATTTTCATTTTCCTGACTACCAGTAGGTTAAAGTTCTTTATGTATTTTATCAATCCTTTTAGGTTTTTTTCTCTTTTAGATTTATAGAGACTATCTGGTCTCACATTTTACTCTCAGGACTCTCATTTTATATTATTGAATTTCAGAACTTTTTATATATTCCAGAGACTAATCTCACACTAGACTGCTTATCTTCAATCCTTTATTTGTCCACCTAATTTTGTACAAGGGTGGCTCAAATCTACTTAGTGTTGTTCACAGGATCTAGAATGAAACATACAGAATCACAATTTTGTATTTTGCCAAGACTTTCTGGTAGCTTCAGACTATGCACCTGCAGTTTTTCTGGGTGGAAAGGGAGGCCGATTGTGCCTGTAGAGAGCAGCCTCAGCTAGCCTCTGTGTCAGGCTGTCCTACAGATCACAAATCTGCCTGGCCGGTCCCCATCCTTACATAAGCTTCCTCACTGCAACAAAGTGCTACAGGAAATGACAGATTTTGACAGAGATTTAAAAACCTGTCCAGGAGAACGTTCCAGCTGCTCATCAGTACGTGGTCAGTAAATGCTACCAGGTATTCAAAAAAGCAGAGAGGCAGCTGCTAATCTGAATTGTGTGATATTTTTAAAGAACCTAAAGAGAAACAAGTCAAACAAAATAACTTCTAATGAGTAATAAAACATTTAGGCAGAAATAGAAAACAATCTCTGTTATTTTCCAGTTTCTAATGGAGATCATAGTGCACATAGTCACTCCCACCATTGACAACACTGTAAAAACTGACCTTCAAAACTGTGATGGAGCCACTAAAAACCAGATCTAAAACAAGTAACTCAGCTTACACTTTCTCATCTTTGGGCCCTTTAGGAAGATTTTTAAAATGGTTTTGAACCAAATTGCTTTTGTTTAAGCCCCACTTAACAGAAGTGGTCATTTTAGAACAGTTAAATCTTAAAGAATTACTGTCCAACATTCACAATAATTTTAAATTAGATTCTCTCTGCTGGTCCCACTTTTAAAAACACACACACAAACAGCTGATATGCACTTTCCCAGGGCGGTGGGATCCTGCATAGTTAGGAGATGAGCACTCTGACAGGTCTCTGGATGTCACTTACTTTGGGTGACTCTATCCCAGCTTCTAGCTGGACATCTGCATTTCCTGGACCTGTGTCTAAGGAGGACCCACATTACTGGGAGGTGCCTGCCAGGAGGTGGCTTGGAAGGATAAGCAGTCTCAGGATGGTCCCCTGATCCCTGTGTGTGCGACCATCTGGAAAATTCCTTCCTGGGCGTGGCCAGATAAAATCTCCATAAAACATAGGTCTTCAATGGAATGTTCCCTAAAGCTCTTTCCTATGAAAAACCCTTCTTACTCGGTGCCTTATGGCCAGAACAGGAAGAAGCACCGCCCTCCCCCCCACGTTTATCTCCCACCACCCTAATATGCCCCAGCCCAAGGCCTTTCACCAACACAAAATAAACCATACATGGTAAGGACTAGCAAGCTGTCTACTGAAAAACAGAGCAAGGAACCAGGACATCCTATTTCTCTCTCTGGGCTTACTGGATCCTCAAAGCACTTAAACTGTTGTCCAAAGCCCACTCCACCTTCCAAATCAGGAGACAGAAGGAGACCCAAAGACACAAGATGTCCTCAGGAGCATCCCATAAGACCCACACTGACAGCAAGTGAGCCCTGAACAAGCAAGTCGACCTGGAGCCGTCAAACCCTGACCACAAGGCAGTCAAGCCAGGAAGGCCCAGTACAGCGGGCAGGGCAGGCAGGTGGCCGCAGGTGGGCCCTCGTGGGCCCAGGTGAGTCCGGGGCACGGGCCAGGCCTAGGAGCTGGAGACAAGCCCTACCAAGGCAGAAGGCAGGACGAGTCCTTTGTCGTCGCCCTTGTCTCTCACAGGGAACCAGAGCTTCGCTGTGGGAGGTAAGCAGGGTCCAGGGTCGTCCCGTGGGGCAGGTGGGGCATCAGCAAGTGCTTGGGGCCGGGTTAGACACCCTGTCCGGCCGTCGGCACCTGGTCTCCGCAAGGCCGAGGGCGGCCTCAGGACCGGTGTCACCTCCAACCCCTAAACTCCTCCCTCCCCGCCACCCCTAGGCCGCGCGCAGAATCAGGGACCCCGGGGTCGGGTCGCCAGGCCCGGCTGAAGACCACCCCTGGAAACTCGTCAGCGTGCTGGACTCTGCGCTACAGATTCGCGTCTATGCCGAGGTCACCCCCTCGCAAGGAGTGGGGCGCCGTGTCGGCCCGGAGGTCGCCGCCTGCCACCTGCCCCGCCACCTGCGCCGCTGCCCAGGTGCGCTGCGCTCGCCCGCCCGGCCAAGGACCCGGAGCCGCGGCGGAGACTGCGCCACACCCGCCCTCCGGGCAGGGCCAAGATCGGGTCCCGCGGGGCTCGGGTCCCGGCTTGCGAGGACGCCACACAAAGGCGCCCGGTCGGCCCGCGGTCCTCGCGAGGTCACTCACCGAGCTGTGCTGCCGCTGCCAGGCCAAAGGCGCCGCGGGTCCCGGCCGTGCGCCCTCCTGGGCCCGCGAGCCGGTCCCGGCGCGAACACGCGTGGCGCGGGGGCCGGACAGAGCGCCGCCTTCCGGGGTCGCCGCCGCGGGCTCCGGGCCGAGCTCGTCCTCGCGGCGCGCGGCGGGGACTGACGGCGGCTCCGGGAACGGGCGCGCACCCCGCCTGCGCCCCGCCCCCGCTTCCTGGAGCCAGGTAAGCGCGCTGACTCGGCCGCCGGCCCTGCCTGGACGCTCTGCCGCGGAGCTCCGTGGCTCCGGGACCCGCTCTGCCCTAGCTAAGCTCGGGGACGCGCGGGGAACCAGGCGCGGGGTCAGCGCCGGAGGGGCGGGGCGGGTCTGGCGTGGCAGCCCGGGATCCAAACCTGACTCCTTGGACTTTCTCAACCTTGAGTCCTGCCCCTCCTGGACCTCGCCCGAGGGCCCCGAGATAGCATCTGCACGCCCCAGGTCACAGCAGGGCCTTAGGAGGGGAGCCAGCACCTGGCCAAACCCATCCGCCCCACTCCGGTTCCTCAGTGGCTTCACTCACCTGGTGTGGCCCTTTGAGAAAGTGAGGTAGGACGGAAGAAATAAAGATAAGTAAAAAGGGGACTGGAAAAATGTAATTCTAAAAGTGCACTTGAAGGAAAGACCAGCATTTAGGACACATAAGTTCTCAGGCTTTTTCTTCCCCTTCTAGGAAACTCCCTCCAAAAAAATTTTTTTAAGGGTCTTAAAGACAAAAAACCCTATAAACTGGGTCCTGAGCTAGTCCCTTTCACCTATAAATTGTGTCCCCTCCTACTACCTCTGTCTTCAGGTTCTCTGCTTAACCCGATAGCATGTCTCAGCTTCAAACACAGGTGAACCGTTTGTCTTCCTCCACCCTCATGGGTAAACCCCACAGAAACCAGCAATTCCCATCACCCACATTGAGGACTCTCCAAGTCCTACAAAAAACAACCTCTGACCCTAACACTGCTCTCTGTGGAGGGCAGGCAGGCACTCTATTCCATCTCACCTCAGAAAGAATGACCATCGTCAAGAAAGCAAATGATGGCAAATTCTGGAGAAGCTGTGAGGAAAAGCAACCCTTCTCCATGGTTGGTGGGAATGTAAACTAGTACAACCACTCTGGAAATCAGTATAGAGATTCCTCAAAAAAAATCAAAAGAGAAATTCCATTTGACCCAGTTATTCCCCTTCTAGGTATCTTCCTGAGTTAAAGACATCATGTTACAGTGATCCATGTATACCCATGTTTATAGCAGCACATTCATAATAGTTAAATTTTGTAAGTAGCCTGTATGTCCATCAACAAATGAATAAGGAAAATGTGGTATTTATACACAGGGGAGTACTACTCTACCGTAAAGAAAGATAAACTTGAGTGATTTGTAGGAAAATGAACACACCTTGAGACTGTAATGTTAAGTGAAATAAATCAGACACACAGCTTAAATATCACATGGTTTCTCTTATGTTGTTATAGCCAACCCGACTCCATCTTGTGCCTCAATGCCATTTTGTACCTGTGCTTGAACAAAATGCTTGCACATGAACAAAGCACCCCAAACCCCCGTATCCTGCTTGGCAGTAAACTTGCTGCAGTTGCAGGATGTTTTGTAGCTCACCTAGTGCGTGAAACTTCCTTGTGCCCCCCCCCCCATCCTGGCATGGTTCTGCTTCTGTCAGATTCCCCTTGCTCTCCCCTAAGCCCTCCCCAACTGAAAGCACAATTTAAAAGGGGAAATCAAACTGCTTCCCATTGCCAAGAGAACTTTCTGGGCACAAGCTCACCTTGGCCGCTGACTGTAATAAATGGGCTTGAGTCTGGCACAGAGTGTGGGTCATCTCTATTGTCCAAACTCACTAGTCCACAACAATGTGAGATGTGTTATGTACATTTACCAATGCCTCACAAGGAATGTAAACATTCTGTGCTGCAAACATGCACAAAAAAATAAAATTCTTCCTAAATAAACCTCTTTATGCCTCACACTGACAATTCTTTTTCAGTAATGGAAGTCAGTAAACCTACAACTTACCCTGCAGGTGGGGTGAGTAGAGGTTCCCTATGTCTGCTTTGGGGACCTCCTTGGACCAAGTTGGACTGACCTCAGAATTGAGAGAGGGAGGATCCATGGCCCAGATGTGGAGGGACGCGGAAGGTCCTTGCAGAGGCTCCCCTTGTCCTGCACCTGCAGCAGGAGTGTCGCCCACATTCTTGCTGGAGTGTGGAAGGCACACCTCTGCAAGAAGCAGGCAGGTGCAGGAAGTGCAAAGAGGACACAAACCCCAAACAAGAGGAAGACCACCGTCATTTTGTCCCCTGGGCCAGCTGTGGGGTGTAGAATACCTAGCTTCCAGGGTGGTTTGGGAATTGATGGCCCAACGTCGTCTCAAAAATCAGAGGATCTAGCAGTTGTGCTCCTGTGCTGGTGGCAAAAATGGGGTGGCAAAAAAGGAGCCAGGAAAATGCTGAGGGTGACCAGGGCAGTGACAGCAACCTGGTCTGGTCCCCTGACTCAAGTCAGCTATAGAGGTCAGGCCAAACAATGCTGGAACTCTGGGACCAGCTTCTGTCCCTCCATGTCTCTTTGATGGCTTCCAAGTGACTGCAAGAGGAGACACATTGCAGGTGTCGGTAGGCTTGGCTGAAGGGCAACACTCAGGCCACACTGCAACTAGAAGTAGGTATCCTTCCATGTCACACTGCTTCTGCTGGTTTTTTGGTGGCTTGTGAGAACATCACCCAGCCAGCAGTCATCTCAGCAGGTGTCAGGCGTGCCAAGCTCCAGTTAAGCTTCGCTTTACAGTATTCATGAGAGCACACCATGCATGTTTTGTTGGGATAACATGCTAGTTAAAAAAATTTGTAGATCCTTTAAGGAAAACATAGGAATGAGTAATACTGTTAAATAAGGCAATTGGTATTTTAAAAGATCTGGGCCTACAGGCTTTCTCTCCTAGTTAGGGAAAGGGTCCAAGATTGAGCAGAGTGGATGGAGGAAGCAAAGGCTGGCACATCACTCTGGGGAAAACTCTACCGAAGGATAGCCATGCGGCCCTTGGCAAAATGAAAGAGGCCCACTTCACCGAACACAATTTAAAGGCCTAATTTGACACGTGATGATCAAAGTCTCACCATGTCTCTGGCATTCCTAAGAACATCACAAAGAACTTAGCTCCTTCTCTCACCGGACGTCAGTGAACTGGAGAGCAGGGAGCTTGGTCTCATCAGGCTCTCACATTGCAGAAAAGAGCAAGGACTTTTGTGTATGTCAGATACTCAATAACTATTTGTTGAGTTAAACTCCAGATTGCCCAAGCTAAAGGAAGTAGAGTAATCTAAATAATTTCCCATATATTTAAAACTGCATGTGTTGTGTGTTTTCTTTATTTTTCTCATCCATAGATTTAACTTTGTAATTACATTTTGTTTATACAAGACCTGAAATTCATTTTCATCCCTGGTCTGTAATTAACTTTTTGCTAGTCATAACCACAAAGTAGATAATCCACCAGTGACTGAGGGGTGATTATTTCACTATTTGTTTCAGTTAATAACTGGGTGGATTCTGCCATGGTCACACTGGATGCATGAAAATTAGGTGCGTGAATTTCAGGAAGTGCAACAAAGCCTTATGTGAACAAGGTCAATACTTGGGGTCTGCAGACCACAACTATAGAGTCACACACACTCAAAGTCATTTGTCACTTCACTTCTAGCAACAAGAAAAAGAAAAAGAAGAAGAAAGGAGATTTTAGGCCTGTGGTTATGTGGGAGAAAACAAATTCTTTCCCACATTTCTCTAGTATCAATTTGTTGATATTACGTTTTTGTAAACTTACTAAGTATAAACATATTTTTATTTAACTCTAGTGCTATAATTTTATTAAAATAAAAGCACACAACTATCCACAGAGATCAATGTCACCCTTAAAGAATTACAGAAATATATAGGCAAGTGTAAGAATTCTAAAAGGAAATGTGACATCCATCACAGACATCAATAGCTATCATACGGTGGTAAGTATCTACCATTTTGATTGCTTTTAGAATGCCTGTGTTTTCTAATGTGGCTTGCTTTTCAGTAACTTCCCTGAATTCTCTATACAATTCCCTATGCTCACTTTGAGATTGAGTTATCATGGCAAATTGTATTTTCCACAAGTGGCCCAACACTATTTCCAATCCCACGAGGCTCTGGACTTCTGAGGCTTGACCACAAATGTCTCCCTTTCTCTCTTGTGCTGCTCACTCACAGAGCCCAGCCACCGTACTTGGAGCAGGCCCAGGCAGCCACTTGGAGTAGCCATGTACACATTCAGTGGCTTACAGCCCTGGTGAGATGCACACCGATCGCAGCCTTGACTGCCAGGTGTACTAGTGAAGAAGCCTTCAGATGAAACTGCCTTTGGGTCCCCCTCACCCTGTGGTCTTCCCTGCTGAGCCCCTGGGTACCATGGAGCAGAAATGAGCCATTCACTCTTTCTAGACACCTGGCCCGTGCAGGCTGTGAGCATGGCACAGTGGTGACCTTAGAGTAGTGTCTTAGATGTATAAAGATGCTGGAAGAGTTGGTTAGAATGATGAATGAAAGCATGGGGGTCACAAGAGCTCTGAGGATGTGGATGCTACTTCCTGCCCCTAATTGTATTGCTACTTATAATAACCACAAATTCCATGTCCAGAAAAGAAAGTGCTTTATTTCATTCTTTCATTTCACTCATTTATTTACTCACCCACTTATTTAGCCAAGAATGTTTACTGAGCACTTACATTAAGGGGTATCACTCAAGGAACTTGAAATCCTCTAATGAGAACCAACAAGGAAAGCAGGGAGTGTGGCTGAGCACAGAGGCAAAACACTCAACCACAGAGAGTGAGGGACAGAGGCCAAGAGAACGTAGGAAGTCAGGAGATGTGAAGGATGTGTAGAAGTTGGCTGGATAAAGGGGACAAGGCAGGAAGAGCTGGCAAAGGGGCAAGTGCATAAGAGATGCTCCAGAGGAGTGGACAGGCAGGGCAGAGCCTGCCACCCAGCCCCACGGATGATAATAAAACAATCACAAGCAAAGCCAGTGTTTATTCACCACCTGTTATGTCCAGGCACCTTGCAAGTATTAACTCACTCGATTCTTGCAGCAAATCTGTAAGCCAGACCTGTGATGATCTCAGGTTTTCTGAGGAGGAGCCTGAGCTGAGAGGGGCTGGTCCTCTGCTTGGTCATGGGCATAGAGCTGATAACCAGCAGAGCCAGGCCACAGGCTCACTCTGCGGCCCAGCAGAAGTCAGGGCAGGAACCAAGATTCCCCCAAGCTGCTAGTGGATGGGGAAGCCCATGGCTTTCCAGGGGTCCCTCTCCTCATGGTCCTATCTCTGAGCCCTTTGTTCACGAGCTCACCCCGGACCCTGGGCCAGTCACTTCAGAGTGCAATCCCTCTGTTCTTATTTCACCAAGAAGGACATCAAAGGGCGCAATGGCCGTGGCAAACTAGCACAGCCACTGGGACTCTGAATGGGACCCTCATTGCCCTTTGGAGGAGGCTGGGGAAGGACCCTATCAGCCCACACCCAATAAGCACCTTACACCCCACTCAGTCCCTTGGAGAAGACACTCTGGGATTCACAGCCATGCACATAGAGCATGGGCTTCTTCTGGTCCCTGCTTGATCCTCCCTTGCCTCTCCATGTCTGAGGAACAGCCCCACCTCCATTTGTCTCCTGTCGGTGAGCAAGTGTCTAACCTCTCTGAGCCTTAGTTCCTTCATCTGTAGGGTGGAGACATCTTTACTTCATGGCTGAACTCTGTCCACGGTCTGGGTATCTGCTGACTTTCCATGCTCTCTTGCTCAATGGATAATCCACCTCATTTCCAAATAGATTCCAGAGGAATATGGGGCCGGTTGTGAAAACGTTACCTATGTTTACTCTGTTACAGACCCTTGACTGCCAGCCAGTGTGGCTTGCATATCACTGAAGGGTTCCCTGGTCAGCTGGGATTATACCAGAGGACTAGAGATGAGGCCTTAAACAACAGACTCCAACTTCTCAAAATTCTGCAGGCTGGAGGCTCAAGATCAAGGCACAAGCCACTAGTGTGTATGCTGGGAGTGCTTCCTGGTCCACGGAGGGCTCCTTCGGATGTGTGTGTGTGTGTGTGTGTGTACACACATGTGCATAGAGGGACGCAACTGCTCTGGCCTCTGCACCTTATTTATGTTTAATGATCTTCTAAAGTCTCCATGTCCAAATATCATCCCATTGGGGTTTAGCGCTTTGGCAGATTAATTTTGGGGAATGTGGACACTCAGTCCATACCAGAGGGCTTGATTAGCACATGAGAGAAAACACAGTAGCAAAGGTTTCAAATTTCCAGCTCAGAGTACAAATCCACCAATACTGCCTTCTGCATGGGGTGTGGGGCTGCCTGCCCAAAGGGAACCCAGCGAAGGGGAGGGTGGAGCCCAGCCAGACCCCTGAGAGTTTGTGTGCCCAAGACTTGTGAGCTATGGTGTTTCTGTAACAAAATGAATAAAGGTAACACGTTAACAACTAGCCCAGAAGCCATCCTGGCATTGTAGGGCAGCTGGAATAGCCATAGAGTAAAGGGAAGATTGGCAGAACCACTAGCCAGATGCAGACAGGACATGTGGGCGGTGAAAATAGATCAGCCCCAAGGGGACTGAGGGCCTTTGGGAGGAGCTCATGGCTAGAGGAGCTGTGGAGGCCGTGGGAAGGGAGCACTGGTGTGAGCCCAGGCTATGTGTGGGGCCTGCATGTCTCCACTGTACCATCTCCCTGCACACATACCCCGAGCTACTGGTGGGTGCCCTATGCCATAGTTGTCCCCACCAAGACAGTTTTTCTGGACTTTGTCCCCAGATTTGGAAAACTGCTTCTCCTGAGAACATTCACTGAGTTGAACTGTGTCTCCTCCCCACCCCCGAGATGCGCAAGTCCACACCGCCCAGGACCTGCAAGTGTGACCTTGTAGTCAAAATGAGGTTATCAGTGTGGTCCCTGCTGCAATGGCTAGAGCCGTATGGGGAGAGGAGACAAAGGGAAGGTGCTTGTGCGATAACAGAGGCAGGGATAGAGCCGTGTGACCACAAGCCCAGGACCAAGTGGGACCACCAGCAGTGGGAGGAGGCAGGAAGAGCCCTCCCTAGAGCCTTTGGGGAGAGGATGGCTTTCTAGCCTACCATGACAGCCCATGACATCCCCAAGCAGCACCCAGCCAGGGTGTTCCCTAACCAGCGGCTCAGGCTCAGGTTGCACTGTCTGTGCCCAGTTCTTTTCCCACCACAGAGCCCAGAACTTCTCTGAGTGCTCTGTTCCTGGAGACCCTAGCCCACATCTGTGTTGACTGTCTCTCAAGCATGAGCTGCATGCTGCACCGGGTGTGTCAGGTCCTGGTCTCAGGCAGAGGACTCAGTGCTCCTCTGGCAGCTGTCACTCCACCACTAGAGGTTTTCAGGGGAGCCTGGGAAACCCAGAGGGCACCAGTGAGGTCTGCCCAAAGGCCAGGAAGACTGGAGAGCTTCTCAGGTGCTTCTGGGGTGTGGAGTAGGAGTGGGTATGGAGAGAAAGAAGAGCATGCACAGTGGGGCACCCATGTAGCAAAGCTCCTGACGAGATCTATGTAGGGCAAGACTGAAAGTGTCAGCTTGGGCAGGGCTCTTGGAGTTCAGACAGATACTCCCCAAAAGATACATTTATTCCACGGCTGCTCCACATACCTTGCAGCCAATGTGACTGTGTCAGAGGTAAGGCACCAGGGTTGAGGGAGATACTAGCTTTGGCTGCACCAGGCTTCATTCATGGGTATACCAGATGTCTCCATCCTGCTGTCCTTCCGCAGCCTCCTCATTAGGTCTGTGAGGGGCCTCTCCTGTGCCCACAGCCAAACAGAAAGTCTTGACACTGTGCATGCATGAGCCTCTCTGTTTTCCTTCATAGGCAACCGCCTCATAGCCTTGGTGCATTCAGCCCATGAATTGTTCCCTTTTTATGCTGCAGCATAAGTTCTAATGAAGCCTTTTTTAGATGACATATTCTTGCTTATTCCTGATTACTATCTCAAGTAGAGTATGCTGAGTTGGTAACACAAAAAGTGCTGGTGTCCAAAGCTGTCAACAGCCAGGGTTGGTATTGACAAAGAACAGTGAAGAACAGCTGACAGCAGCCATCTCTGGTGGTCAGGATAGTTCCTGAGACTTGCCAGTCACTGCTGCTCTGAGTGGCCACAAGGACTACTTACACAGAAAGAGCTGATAGCGGCTGGCATTTGAAGCCAGGGCTGTCAACACTAACAGAGCTACACTTGACTAACTTGTGACTTCTTCATAAATTGAGCAAGAACCTCCAGCTGATTGGTAACATCTTAGAAGCGGGTACAGGGACCTTTCTCTTTAGACACTCCTGTGGAGAGGGTGGACAATCATGGTGGCCATCATCAGGCTCCAGAAGATTTCCAACCTATGTGTAGCTAACAACTTGTGCTTGCTGGTGACAAGGCAAAGGATGCTTTGAGGCTGGACAGGGTCCTGAACAAGTGGTGATTTAGAAGCATCACGTTGAGCTCTGGGGACAGTGGGTTAATGGGGACGGTTCAAGCTGAGATGGCACTCAGGAAAATCATAACAATTAGCTAACACAGAGCAGGACTTTGTGCTTATCTTCATTACCTCCCCATAGCTTGCCTCTGTTTGCCTGATGGTCTTGGCAGGTAGAACTAAAGTACTAATTAAAAAATTAGAAACCCCAGCCCTTCCAGTAGGCTTCTCCCTGGCCACATATTTATAAATCTCTTCTTGGACAAAACATTTAATGTTTCTGTGATCTCATTTCTCCAAGTCCAGATGAAGTGGGATTAAGTGATATTTGACATTTAACAAACATCATTAACCTTCGGGGTACATTTTCAAGTGTTTGTTATAAAGCCCTCACCATCACCAATTACAAGACAGTGACTAGATTGTGCAAGTGAAATGGACCCAGTAGTTTTTTGTTGTTTTTTTTTGCTGCAGTGAAAGTACTTTTTGGCTTTTAACTCTGTTACCCCTTAAAAGAATCTGCCAGAGATGAAAGGCACCAATTGTAGGTCAATTAATCTGCACAACCTTATTCATGTTTCCAGTAACGAACATTTATATATACTGTTCTTATGGCAACTTGGTTAGGAAAATGGAATTTGCTTCTCTATTTGCAGAAGGATATGTGCCTCAGGTAATTAAGATAAATGAGAACTAACACATGAACGGCTTGGGCATGGGATATATGGTACATCTGTGAACTCGTTTATGTGGGTGTATAATATATGGTCAGGTTTGTATGGCGAAGAGCAGTCTTCACCTCTCCAAGTTTAAAAAAAAGTTCAATTTCCCGAGGAACCTGTACCCATAGGTCTGACATTGCTATTAGCTGGGGACAATGTGTAAACAGGCAGAGTGGAGATGCAGTTCTACTGCCTTGCCCCTCAGCCTTGTCCTAGTTGTATTTCACCATTGCCACAGGTGGTGTCATAGACCTGTCCACTCCGGTGCCAAGGAACTGTCATGGACCCTTTGTATCCCCACACATCTGATTGCCCACTGTCTTGTTGCTACCTGCAGACTCTCTGTGTCTCTGCATCTTCCTGTCTACCCTCACCCAAGCTCCTACAGAACTTCTCAGGCAGCTGCCCTACTGGTTTAACCTATATCACAGACAGATGAGCTTTTCAGTCCTTAAATGAGCATACCACCTCCTCCATTTAGATTCTACCATGCTTCCCACAAATTATAGAATAAAACTTTTGCCCCACCTCAGACCCTCCTCCACTTGCTGTGGCTCACATTCTCCAAACATCTTTCTTCATCACCCAGGTCTGTTAGCTGTTCTTGCTTCTGCGTGTCCCTGTCCATTACTGTCCCTTTTCCTAGTCATTTAAGTCTCCACAGAGATTCTTTCCAAGACAAACAGCCACAGATTTTATTTTTTAAGATGAGATGTTCCAACTCTGATGCTCAACAACCTGGACTCCCTGAACTGGCAACAAAAGAGGATCTGGAAAAAATAAAATCAGAAATAATTTCTCAGATAAGAGCAGAGATTGTGCCCATACTATAAGACATGATTAATAAATCTAGAGAGGACACAGAAAAATAGAGGAACTGTGGAACATGATGGAGTCCCAACATAGGAGACAAATGGAATCCATAAAACAGATGCAAACAGATTTCCAGGAGATTAAAAACTCCATTGAAAGCTTACGCAGCAGAATGAGCCAATGTGAGGGCAGAATTTCAGATATAGAAGATAAGATTGCAATTAGTGACCAGGAAAAGAAAAATTTCTTTAAAATTCTAAGGGACCATGAGAGATCAATCCAGCAGCTGCTAGACAATGCAAAGAGGAATAACATAAGACTGATTGGAGTTAGTGAGGAAACAGGAGAGAGTGCAGATGACATAAAAAAACTGTTCACAGAAGTTATGACAGAAAACTTCCCAAGCAGGGGAAAAGAACTTGACATACAGATAAGTGAGGCATATAGGACTCCAACTAGCTTTGATCAAAAAAGATGTTCGTATAATTGTTAAGATTCCAGAGACTCAACAGAAGAGTGAAATTCTGCAAGCAGTTAGAGAAAAGAAATAAATCACATACAAAGGAAAGCCCATCAGAATCACAGCAGATCTCTCAACACAAATACTCAAGGCAAGAAGAGCTTGGAGTCATGTATTTCAAGCCCTGAAGGAAAACAGCCTCCAACCCAGATTGATGTACCCTGCAAAACTATCTTTCAAAATTGATGGAGAAATAAGATACTTTCATGACAAAGAGCACCATAGGAACTTCATGAACACCAAACCAGCACTCCAAAAAATTTTGGACAATGTCCTAGGAAAAGACAATGAGGATCACAATCCCAGGAAGCTCAGAAGAATGAATCCATTGGGCACAACAATAAATTAAATGCAAGGGGGGAGAATCCAACAAAAAGAAAAAGTGATGACAATGATAAGTCAATACATATCAGTTATAACCATCAATGTTAATGGTCTCAATTCACCAATCAAGGGAAATGGACTGGCAGAATGGGTCAAGAAGCAAGATCCAACAATATGATGCATACAAGAAAAACTCTTAATTCAACTCATAGACTGAAAGTTAAAGGGTGGAAAACTATACTCCAGGTGACAGGAACCCGAAAAAAAGCAGGAGTAGCTGTCCTCTTTGCAGATCCAGTGGATTTCAAACCAAAATCTGAAACACTTCTGGTCCCAAGAATTTCAGATGCAGGATAGTCAACTTGTATGTACAAATCTATTGTGAACATGTGTTTTCATTCCTCTTAAGTAAAAACTTAAGAATGGAACTGTTGGTTCTTAACAGTAAGACAAGAAATTTCTATCTTGTTTTCCTGAATGGTTTTATCATTTTATATTCACATTAGTAGTATTAGAAAGTTCTAACTGGTTCACACCTAACCTGACATTTGTTCTTTTAAAACTGTTAACTTCATCTCCCTGATGAATGTGTTTAATACGATCTTCTTGTTGTACTGATTAGTATTTTTCTGGTTCTAAAGTTGCACACCTTTCCTTGTGCTGTACTGGCTATTTGTCATCTTCTTGTGTCTGCTTTTGGTTGAGTTGTCTATTAATAAGCTGTAAGTGTTCTTTATATATTCTGGTCATAGGTTATATGTATTGTAAATATGGTCTGTTTAAGGACTACTTTTCATTTTCTTAATGATGT
Organism: Heterocephalus glaber; assembly: GCF_053883595.1. Classification (NCBI taxonomy): domain Eukaryota; kingdom Metazoa; phylum Chordata; class Mammalia; order Rodentia; family Bathyergidae; genus Heterocephalus; species Heterocephalus glaber. The sequence goes on along the minus strand of NW_028258142.1, from coordinate 3,404,383 downwards.
AATTTAAAGTTCTAAATTTTGATGGAATTTCATTTATCAATTTTTTTCTTGTATACATCATGTTTTTTGTATCCTAGGAAATTCTTGCCTACCCTAAATTCGTGAACATTTTCCCTTATAATTTCTTCTTAAAGTTTTATAGTTTTAGTTTTTCATATTTAGGTTCATAGATCCTTTCAAGCTATTTTTATGTATGGAAATAAAGAGTTGAGGTTAATTTAAAAAAAAAGATGAGATGTTCCAGAGATGGATGGTGGTCAATGTACATAATGCTTCTGGATTGTATGCCTAATATGGTTAATATGGCATTTTGTATTATATGTATTTGACCACAATTAAAACAAAACAAAGCTGAGCATAGTGGTTTATTCCTATAATCTTAGCTCCCTGGGAAGCTGAAGCAGGTGGAATACAAGTTTGAGCTCAGGCTGGGCAAATAGTGACTTAGAAAGACCTTGTTTCACAACAAAGAAAAAAGACTGGGAATGTAGCTCAGCGTGAAGGCCCTGGGTTCAATCCCCAGTACTTCCTCAAAATTATGCATATATTTAAAAAAGAATATATATATACATATAACATAAAACAATACTCCTCCTTGATTAGGGGCCTGTTCTAAACATCCTATTATGAAGCAGCCATCTGGTAATTAAAAAAAAATGTCCACATTCTTTTTGTAAAACATTTTTATCGTGCATGTTTGTAGTACATAACATTGACATCCCCTTTCCCTGCCCTTCCTCCTCCCTCCATCCATCTCTTGATCCCTTCCTTCTTTTCTTGTATATGTTTGCAGTACATAATGTCTGCATTCCTTGTGTGGGGTTGGTACATATACACAACACATCTTCATCACTTTATTCATGCTCTTTCTTTTCCCTCCCCCTCCTCCATCTCTTGATCCCCTTCCCATTTGAGAAAGATCTGTCTCCTTACTTCCTACTATTTATTTTTTATGTTGCTCTTTATTTATAATTTGGGTTTCTCATATAAGAGAGACTGTGTGGTCATTAAGCTTATGTGACTTATTTATTTATTTCACTAAAAATTATGGTCTCAAGGTGCATCCATTTTCCTACAAATTACTCAACTTTATCCTTCTTTATGGCAGAGTAGCACTTCATTGTGTGTAAATACCACATTTTCTTTTATCCATTCATCTGTTGATGGCCATATAGCCTGCTTCCAAAATATAGCTATTGTGAACTGCACTGGTATAACCATGGGTGCACATGGATCACTGTAATATGATGTCTTTAACTCTTTTGGGAAGATATCTAGAAGGGGAATACCTGGGTCAAATGGAATATCTAGTTTTAGTTTTTTGCAGGATTTCCATACTGATTTCCAGAGTGATTGTATAATTTACATTTCCACCAACAGTTTAGAGGGGTTCCATTTTCCCCACAGACACCCCAGCATCCGTTATTATTTGATTTTTTTTCAATCACTATTATTAATTTTATTGGTACATTTAAGGTATACAATATAATGACATTCATCATTGGAAGTTTGCACCTTTACATAATCTATCTTGGTTCTTATTTTTTCCCCATTCCCCTGCCTTTCCTTCAAACTTCACCCTTCCCTATCTACAAAGACTTTGTTTCCATTTTTTCTTTCTCATATTAATTCCATTCCCTTCTTTCCTTTCCCCTACCCCTCCCACTTCCCCTTCCCTTTGTCCCTTTTCTTCCTATTTCACATTATCTATTATACCTTTTAGTCCTTATTTACACTTTCAGTTTCTCACACTAGAGAAACTATTCAGTATTTACACACGTGTGTCCTATTCATTTCACTTAAGAGTATCACCTCAATGTGCATATAAATATCTCTAGTTGCTCATTGTTTGTGGCTGAGTAATACTCCATTTTATAAAAAAACCACATTTTCGTTATCCAGTCTCCAGTTGATGGGCAATTGGGTTGTTTCCAAGTTTTAGCTATCACAAATTGTGCTGCTATGAACATGGGTTCACATATATCACTGTGGTATGATTCTTTTAATTCTTTGGGGAATATACCCAGCAGGGGAATAGCAGGGTCAAATGGGTCTTCCAATCCTAGTTCTTTGAGGTATCTCCATACTGATTTCCACAGTGGTTGCACCAGTCTACACTCCCACCGGCAGTGAAGTAGGTTTCCTCTTTCCCCACAGTCCCGCTAGCATTTGTTATTGGTATTTCATAGGTATTTCACTATAGCAACCATTCTTTCTGGGGTGAGGTGGAATCTCAGTGTTGTTTTCATTTGCATCTCTCGAGTGACCAGTGACTTTGAACATTTTTTCATATGTTTATTTGCCATTTCTGTTTCTTTGTCTGAGAAATGTCTGTTCATTTCAGATGCCCATTTTTGGATTGGGTCTTTAAATTTGGGAGGTATGATTTTTTAAAAGTTATTTATAGATTCTAGATAGTAGACCTTTGTCTAAGGGACAGCTGGTGAAATTTTTTTCCCATATTGTGGGTTGTCTCTTCACACTGTTGGTGGTTCCTCTTGCTGTGCAGAAGCATTTTAGTGAGAATAGATCCTACTTGTTGATTGTTTGTGCTAGTTCTAGGCACCTGAGGTTTTGTTCATAAAATCTTTTTCTACACCAATGTCTTCAAGAGTTCTACCTAACCTCTGTTCCAGCCAGTTCAGTGTTGCTGTTTTAATATTTAGATCTTTATTCCATTTTGATTTTAGTTTAGTGCATGGTGAGAGATATAGGTCTAGTTTTAATCTTTGGCAAGTTGAAACCCATTTTTTCCAGCACCATTTATTAAAGAGGCTATCTTTCCTCCAGTGAGGGCATTTAGCTTCTTTGTTGAAGATGAGGTGGCTGAGTGTGTCTGGCATTGTTTCTGCATCTTCTAATCTATTCCACTGGTCCTCAGGTCTGTTTCTTTGACAGTATCATGCTCTTTTTATCACAGTAGCTTTGTAGTATAGTTTCAAGTTGGGGATTGTGATACCCCCTGCCATGTCTCTGTTACCTAGAATTGCTTTTGCTATTCTAAGTCTCTTCTTGTTACAAATGAATTTTTGGATTGTTTTCTCCAGGTCTGTGAAGTATGCTGCTGGTGTTTCAATTGGAATTGCATTGAATTTATTAGTTTTGGAAGTATGGCCGTTTTCACTATGTTGATTCTTCCTACCCAGGAGCAAGGGATATCTTTCCATTTTCTGATATCCTCTTCAATCTCTTTATTCATTGTGCTATAGTTTTCAGTGAAAAGGTCTTTGATTTCTTTTGTTAGGTTGATTCCGAGGTATTTTAATTTTTTGGATGCTATTGTGAAAGGAATTGTTTGCCCATTTCTCTCTCAGTGAGTCTTTTGTTCCTATAGAGGAAAGCTATGGATTTTTGTGTGTTAATCTTGTATCCAGCTACTTTACTGAATTTGGTTATTAAGTCTCAAAGACTTTTGGTGGAGTTCTTAGGGTGTTCTATATAGAGTATCATGTTGTCTGCAAAAAGTGACAATTTTACTTCTTTATTTGTTATCTTTATTCATTTTATTTCTTTCTCTTGTCTAATTGCTTTGGCTAATGTTTCCAAAACTGTATTGTATTGAAGAGGAGTCTTGATAGTGGTCATCCTTGTCTTGTTCCTGATTTTAGTGTGAAGGATTTCAGTTTTTGACCATTTAGTATGATATTGTCTCTTAGGTTTTCATAGATGGCTTTTATCAGATTGAGATAGAGGCCATCTCTTCCAATGTTTCATAGGGTTTTTATCATAAATGCATGTTGGATTTTGTCAAATGCTTTTTCTGCATCTATTGAGATGATCATGTGGTTTTTTCCTTGGCTCTATTGCTATAGTGTATTATGTTGATTGACTTGCATATGTTGAACCATCCCTGAATCCCTGGGATGAATCCCACTTGATCAGGGTGTATGATCTTCTTGATGATCTTCTGCATTCTATTTGCCAGTATCTTATTAAGGATTTTTGCATCTATGTTCATTGGTGATTGGCCTATAGTTCTCTTTTTTGGTTGGGTCTTTGTCTGCTTTGGGGATCAAGGTGATGCTTGCTTCCAGGAATGAATTCAGAAGTATTGCTTCCCTTTCAATTTCATTGAAGAGTTTAAACAGTAGTGGCAGTAGTTCCTCTATAAATGTCTTGTAGAATTTGGCAGTGAAGCTATCAGACCCGGGCTTTTCTTAGTTGGTAAGTTTTTAATTATGTTTTCAATTTCATTGGTTGATATTGGGTCGTTTAGAATTTTTAGATCTTCTTTGTTCAACATTGTTAATTCATATGTATCTAGGAATCTATCCATTTCTTCTGTTTTCCATCTTATTGGCGTATAGGTTCTTGAAGTATAGATTCTCGAAAAATTGTCTTCCACAAAACTAGTCCTTGATGCCAAGAAGTTTGGGGACCACTGTTCAAGAGAAACAGAACCAAAAAGAGATTTTTGTTTTACTTGTGCACCTATGTATCTATCTATCTAGTGATTTATTTCAAGGAACTGCTCATCTGGGTGAGAGGCCTGGCTGGTATGGCACATGCAGCACAGGAATCAAGCTGGGAACACAGGATCCTTGAAGATGCTGTCTTCAGTAGAATTTCTTCTTCTCCAGAAACCTTAATCTTTAAGGATTCAGCAGATCAGATGAGGCCCACCTACATTATCCTGGATTATCTCTTTACTTGCAGTCACCTGATTGTTGGTGTCAATCATACTTACAAAACACCTGCACAGCATCTTCAATTAGCATTTGATGGACTAACTGGCCAGGCAGCCCAGACAAATCTACACATAAAAATGTTTCCGTTGCAGAAAGTGGTGGCAATGTTTCCTAAGATCTGAGGGAATCTGTGAATATGTCTTTGACTAATGGGGGTATTCCAATATAAATAACTAAAAGTACACGTAGTGCTATTTTCTTTGCAGTTTGTAGAGTTTTTGTGCAAAATAATGTTTAATTCTTATCACTGGGGGACATAGATAAAAATGTTAGCATGCATTTTTATTGATATTCCACACTTTATGAACTTTAAAGAAATAGTTGCCCTTTGGATACAAATCTGGATGCTTTTCAAAAAATAGCATTTGGTGGAGCTGAAAGATGAAGTACTTGCAGAGACCTTTGAGCTGTGTCTGCCTGACACCCTGATTCCAAATGGGCTTTTTGTACTAATGTGTGCCTCTGGACCTCTTTAAAATGTCAAATTGTTCATTTCTTGGAAGGATGCAATCAGTTTTCTGCTAGCTATTATGAAAAATATGGACAAAAGCAAAATTTAAATGCTGTTCTACAAAAATTATTTAATCATATTGGGCCTGTTGAAGAAATTCAAATGAGACCTTGTGTTGATGTGTGGCTCTGCAGTCCTGTCTTGGCAGATGCAATCACAACCAGTTGTGAAAATTGCAATTTATTCATCTTTGCAGTAGACACTTGCAGGATGATGACAGGAGGGCAGACAAGGGCAGCTTTAGAGGAACTTGGAGGTGTTCGAAAAGCCCTCCTCTACAGTTCCAATAATATCAATTTTCTATTGGCTAAAGATGGGCATTCTAACATTATTACCTTCAAGTTTTAATTCATGATAAAATGGAAATGCTACTGGAAGAGGTAAATGAAATGAACACCATCAACTATTTTCATTTTGGATGAACAAATCTGGATATTCCTTGGTGCCCTTTCAGTAGGAGAAAGATTCTAAGTGGAAGCCAGGCATGGTAGTGCACACCTGTAATTCCAACACTCCTGGAATCTTTCCCTCTTTATGGCTGCATAACACTCCACTGGATGACAGTATATATTCCACATTGTCTTTATCCATTTGTCTGTCAGTAGGCACTTAGGCTTTTCCCATAGTTTTGCTGGAAGAATTGAGCTGCTGTAACCACGGGTACGTGTGAATCAATGACTCTTCGTGACCTGGATTGATGCTGCATTCTTTCTCTTTCCTGATATGACCCCCCGGGGAATCCCGCGACTGGACTGATACTTTAATGGGGACTAACAAGTGAGACTCTAGTTGCTTTACTATTCTTTTTACTTTGTTTTATGTTCAAATCAGATAGGCAGTTCATGATCACTAGGAAATGGAAATGAATTTTGTATTTCTGTTTATGCTTGAATTTTATATCCAAATTGGTTAAATTTTAGAATTAAACTGAGATGTTTCACTCTGTATCTGTTGGGCTATATGTCTGTAACTCAGAAAGGTGTTCATTTCTTAATGCATGTTAGTATTTTCCTACCTCTGGTGGCATTACCAAATTAGATTAAAGTCTCTTAGTGAAACCCTGTTCTGATTAATTTATAGGTGAACACATAGTTGAGCATTTCTAAAATTCCTAGAAGTTAGAGAAATAGAATCTTTAATAATTTCAATCTGAAAAAGTTACTATTTTAGAAACCAAATATAAAGGTACATTTTGATTCTACTTATATGTGTTTTTCCTAAATTTACAGATTGACTCACTGAAAAAGCTAGCACTACTTCTAAATGTTTAAGATTATGACATATAATTGCATTAAACCAAAACTGAATCATTATTCTGAGAAATCTTATTTCAACAGTCTTATGTCACCTTGAAGATAATTGCCTGGATAATTTTTAGGTAACTCAATATCTTTAGCTTGATATTAAATTGAGTTAATTGATATTCTTTAAGGTACATAGGCTGCTTATAAGTAAAACAGAATACTAAAATGTTGCTAACCCTAATTTAAGTTTATATACTTTTATATGTTATGTAGAGGATATGCATATTTGGGATTATGTGGACTATGTTTATTCTGCTACTTTGAGAAATTTTACCACATGAAATACATATATTTGTGGAATATTACAGAAAAGGGATTTTATTTCTTGTGCTCAAAGTTGGCTAAGGTTTGATGGATTTATTTATAATGTTTGTTATATCAAATAATAGAATCAAAAGAGTTTTAGTACAAAATACACTGATGTAAAACTGAAATTTGGTTTTCTCTCCGGTATAATAACAATATTTCCTTGGATTGTTGGTGTGCTCCTCACAAGAGCTTGTGAAAGTTATTTACATTCTGTGGAATCAGCCTAGTTCACAAAGTCTTATGCTTACCAGAGCAGCCATCTGCAGCTTCTGTTAGCTGTATTATGTTCTTGAGTATTTACGAAAACTAAGATTTCTCACTTATGAGAAGTTGAAGTGTCTTTAAAGTCATATTATCTCCTATGGTTTTTTTCAAAAGCCTTTATTGTTACTTTGGTTAAATCAATTAATCCAGTAAACTCTGATCCCACCTTGATCAAATATTTAAATGCCCTAACAACTTTTTATATTTTATTGTTCTCAAAACAAATTTTAAATAACTTTTGCAACTACAACTGTTTTTTGAGATTTAAAAATCATAAAAGAGTTATTCTGCCTTAGAAAGTTAGGTTTATTTGACCTATTCACTATTTAATAATCAAATATTAATACCATTGATGAGGTGAACAGTTTAGTCATAGTTTGTTTTTCTGTTTTGAATCTGGCATTCTTGAGGCCTGTGGCTTGACAGGGGACTAGCATTATTTGCTTGGGGAGCCGCCTGGTTTACACTCAGACTTAAAGCCTGCTCCAGAACCTTTGCTTGAGGTCCTTCATGTAGTGTTAGTCTGCTCACTGTGTACCTAGTGCATTCATGGCACTGTGTGTCAGGACTATCTGGTATATCTGGAGTATTCTTTTTCATACACTTTTATAGATCAGATGTAATAGCCACTCTTCTTTGAAAATGGTGATAATTCCAGAGCTTCCCTGAAAGCTCTCAAAATAGACAGGCTGGGTGGTTTTGTCTTCTTCATAGAGGATTGTGTCAGAGCTTCCTGGAACAGCACCATGCCAGGCAGGCTTGGACATGAGCTTTGATGGCTTTATTTTAACAATCTGGAGACTCTGGCGGTGGCATAAGTAGGGACCTAAAACTCTAGTTGAGAAGCAGGTGGGTTAACAGTACTGTTAGCTGAGGTGGAGAGGAACAAGAACTGCTTCCATGATAGGCAGAGAGAACTGATGAGGCATGATTGTAAGCTTTGTTTGCAATATTGTTTATGTTTGAATGCTGTGATTTCCAGATATACAAGTCCCTTCTCCTCTAAGCTATCTATAGTCCATAGCAATTTGGTAGACTATACTTTTGTAACCTAATATAAAAAAATAATGTCTTACACTCCCTGCACGATCTTTCTGGAATTCTGAAACTGTCATTTTCATGACAATCTGGTTATTTATTTGCATATGTCCAACAAGAGTCTCTTCTACTCTTTCTTTTTTTTTTGGTACTGGAGATCGAACTCAGGTCCTTCCGTTTTCAAGGCAGGCAGTGGAACCACTGTGCTAAATCCCTGGCCCGCCTTCTTCTACTCTTTAAGAAGGTGCTGTTGGAAACATTGGTAACACAGCCAAGACTGTATTTATTGCACACCTGTAGTCAGCAAAGGAAGGAGGCTCTTCCTACCTCTCATCTGCAGGTCTTAACATTTCAGAGAATGGAGCCTGGGTTTGTCTGCTAGGCTGAGCAGTTGCTTGGTCTGAGTCAGGTCCTAACTGATTCCAGGAGCAAAGTCAGGAAGAGGAGCAGCTGCTGTCATAGGAATCATAGGAATTAAGACTGGATGTGTTTCTAGGAAACATGAAGTATGCTTCCAGAGCTGTGGGTGCTGGGTAGATCTTCTCCACGGCACTATAGTTGAAAGGTAAGTAATGTCACCATAATTTCATAAATGACTCCCATCTTCAGTTATCCAGAGATGATTCTTCTTGTTGCCTAGAAGATGATGCTGCATGGAGTTGTCACCAAGGCTTCCTCCATCTCTGGGTGGGAGTCTGATGGTGTTTGGTGTGACAATCATTCCAGACAGAAGCAGTACTGTGGTGTTTTACCAGGATGCACAACTGCAGGCTGAACAAGAACTTGTTCAGTGTCACAATAGAGCCTGACTTAACCCTACAACAGAACTATTTTTAAAACAGCGTTATTGAGATATAATTTATATGCCATAAAATTTGACTTCTTGTAGTGTACAGGTCAATAATTTTTAATGAATGTATTTACCACCACTGTACTGTAATTTTGGAACATTTTCCTTGTCTTACGAAGGAGTGCGTTATGGTTTAGATATAAATGTCCCCCAAAAGAATGTATTTTGGAAGGTGGTTGAATTATGAGGGTGCTATAGCTGACTTGCTGTTAGGAGGTGGGGCTTGGTTGGATGTAAGTCACTAGAGGTGTGACCTGGAAGGGTTTATTTTTCCTGGCAGCTCCTCTCATAGTATGAGTAGCTTTCCTCTGCCATGTCTTGGAGCCTTGGAGCCAGAGGACCATGGACTGAAACCATGAGCCAAAACAAACCTCTCCTCCTTTAAGTTGTGGATGTTGGGCATCTTGCTGCAGAGACAGGAAAGTGACTAAGACAGAGCAGATATGCTCTGGCAGCTCCTCCTGCTCTCCTCACAGGGTTGGAGATTGCTGTCTCCATATGTGGGCCCCTTCACAGGATGGAGCACACAGGGTGTGGACTTGGTGACTGCCTTCTTTCACTTGCATAATGTGTTTGAGTTTCATCCATGTTATAATATGTGTCAGTATTTCCTTCTTTTTTGTCAAATGCTATTCCCTTCCAAAATTGAAGCACATTTTATTTATACATTTGTCAGTTGATGGGCATTTGATTTATTTAGCTTAATTGTATTTTTTCAGTTAATTAATGAATTATATTTGTTCATTAAAATACCTACACATCAAAACAAGTTACTGCCTTCTCAGGAGAGATATATTTCACAATTTGACCTAATTTAAGAATCCTTTTAAAGTATTTTTTTAAAAATATTATCTTCAGTCCCAGAACATTCACAATAAAGTCAGAGAGTAGGTAATTCATAAAGTCAGAGAGTAGGTAAGTGGAAGTAGGTAATTCATTTTAGCTTTGTTTGTTTTGCTGTATTATTATATGCTTGTTTATTTGTGATCATCTCAGTATCACCTTTTTCTTGACAGAGGAGATCTGTAAGTAAATAAGGGTAAAGCATTTTTTAAAATGTGGAAAGATTCTGCTGTGTTCTGCCTTGGAGGATAGGGATATATTTGGCTTCAAGGGTGTTTTATGTCTGTATGTGAACATCAAAGCTTTAGGTGTTTTGATATTTGTAATAAAATTTTGGATTTCTAAAGCAAATATACAATTTGATGGTTTTCTGTGTATTATTTTCTACCTAATTGCTAGATCTGTATAATTTTTTTGCAGAGATAATGTAGATTTTTCTATAAATATTTAGGAGAAAATGCGTTTAAGATGCACTGATTTAATGACTTCCATGCAGTTTTCTGTCAGTGTTTTCTGCAGAGAGGAGGAAGTCACCAACCAGCATCTGTGCATAAACACTGAAAATGGTTTCTCTTCTGAGCATTGTAACCCAGGCTGTGATCTGTCTTCTTCGACCAAAATCAAGGCATACCCTTGTAAAATAGATTTGCTTACGTATGGGTAGTTACATTCAGCATTTTCGCTTAGTCTGGGCCTAATAACAAAATAATCAAAATAGCACCTATAGTTTTCATTCATAAAAAGAAACTCATAAAAACACTCACCAAAAATATAAAGACCCTAAGATATTCTGACTGGGAATTCACACTGACTACGGTGTTTACAATTCTGTCCCCTTCCCAACAGGTAATTCAGCTTTCACAGTGAATGTGAATAGCTATATTAAATGAAAAAGTAATTTATAAAGAGATATGAAAAGTACGAACTTTCCACATGCTAAGGGAACAGTGCCAAAAAATCATGGCTTTCTCCATCATGGTTACCGATTCTAATTCTCCCACTTAATGGGAGATTATCCTTTCCTATAAGTTTACTTCCTTCTCATGGCACCTGAAGTAGCCACATTTCCCATGACATTTGAAGACCTCAAGATCTCTTCTCCCCAATTCTGCCCGATGCTAACTGCCAGCAACAGTGAAGAGCCAGTTTCCCTGCATACCCTTACTTGGGTCTCCTGCCTCTCGAAGGGGATGCTTTCTGATGCTATGTGAGAAACAGATGTTCCTCCCCTGGGTTTGTGAAGCCCAGGCCATAACTGAGGTATGACATGACTGTTAGTCTCTTCCCATCACCAAATGTCTGTTCATGTCTCCACTGGAAGGAGAGCACATTCCACCTTCAAATCTTTCCTCCTAGGCTCTTTTCTACCCTTATGAAGCTTCAGTCACCTGTTGTTTTGTGTCCATTTTCCTATTCATATAACTGGTTCTAACCTACATTTTACCAACAGATTTCAGCAAATGCATTTCACTATGGCAGCTTCCTGTGTTCACCATAATCATTTGCTCAGAAACTCTGGACAATGAATCACATCCACATTAGTGAATGCTTAAATACTTTAAGTGTGGCAATAGAACAAATTACCTTGTGATTTTCTTTGCTGAGTTGTGAATCACATTTATAGCCATCTAATTTCTGACTATGAGGAGTTTTGAACTGATTGTATGCCTCAATTCTTAGGCCCTCTATCTTGTGCTTAGATACCATTTTTATTATTTCATTTCCTTCCTCATCATTTCTTCAACCCTTGCTTCATGCTTTCCTTCCACAGAGGTGTACATGGATAACTTACCTTCCATCAATATTAGTAATGGTGCTTCTCACCTTCTGAGCATTTTCTGCATGTCAAACGCCAGTCATTCTCACATTATACATACAGCAATCTGGGGAGGAATCACCCTCACTTTATGGATGGAAAGCTAAGGTTCTTATAAGAGAGTGCCCGACATCACGTGCAGGAATGCATTTATCAAAAAGGATAACAAATGTTAAGTTTTAGGGCTTCTCTGTTTTAGAAACCCCTACCTAGGCCCTGTACCTAACTTTCTGTTCATAATGCTACATTCTTTTTCTTAAACAGGGCCCACATTTTGAAAATTAGTTCCCAGTGCATGATTCTCTGCTCTAAGCCATGAATTTGATGGACATTCTAGGCAGGGTGGGCTCAAGCCAGCCATTGCCCTCCTCTCTATGTGTGTGGTGGGTTTTCTGGAAGGGGGCAGGGGCTCCTTACCTCACTGGTTCCTGTCACCCAGCAAGGCAGTGGCGGCCACCTTCTGTATAAATCCCCCAGCAGAGCCAGAGGCAGCTCAGAACTAAGGGTCAAACTTGGAGTTAAGTTCAAAAATAGACGCTTGAAACTGATGATTCAGATAATAGTCTTGCGAGCTATGGAGCTTTGGATGTGCCTTTTGTGAGAGAAGATGAATGCAGAGCCACAAAGAGCTGAAAGCTCCAAGAATTCAGTGCACGCATTTCCACCTTAAGTAGATCACAAGATGAAGCCGTGGTGACTGCAGAGCTGGTTCATGTCACAGGGAAGAGCGTGATAAACTGACTGTTGCAGAATGCAAAGGGGCGGGGGGAGCTGGTTAAGAAGCTGTGGTGTGACCTGCAGAGGAATGGTCTGGCCACCATGACAGGACAGGCCTGTCCTCCATGGTCCTGGAGTCCGTGTTGCAAAGAAGTCAGTGGAGACCAGACACCTTGAGGGGTGTCTGCTCCCCAAGAATATCCAGGGAGACCAGAAGTCTCACTGGGGTTCACTCAGTCTGGAAAAATCCATTTTGGGGGGGAAGTGAGAGACATGAGAATTCATAAAAATGAATTTTTGTTATTTTTCCTGCTTACCTAGTGATAATAAAAGCTTGAAATGCTCTGTGGTTTTTGTTTCTATTTTTGCTTTGTTTTCTGTGCTAGGATTGAACTCAGGGCCTTTGAACTGAGCTATACCTCCAGCCCTTTTTTGTTTTGACAGAGTCTTGCTAAGTTGCCCAGGCTGGGTTCAAACTTTCAGTCCTCCTGCCTCAAGCTCCTAGACAGCAGGGATTCCAGGTGTGTGCTACCATGCACAACTCTGAGTGTGTTTTTAATTGTGGAATCAGAGCAACCCACAGCTGGAAACTCTTGCTGAAAAGAAAAGACAACTCACAGATCCACATAGCACTGACTAAGGTATTTAAAAAAAAATTTAGCTCACATATTAAGAATTGCATTAACTTTATTTGTCCAAGGATGTATGAAACGTCCTCTACGAAGTGGACCACAAACAACTTTCTGTCCACATGTTTATGCTTTATTCTTGGGAATAAGATTAGCAATATGCTGGAGCTAGAGGCACCTTCAGATTTAACTGTGATAGTCTGAAGGGTGGTAGTTAGGTGGGTGTGTCTTCGGTTCTTCCCAAAGCCTCTCAGAGAATCTGCCTCTTTCCTGGGGTCTTCTTATGTCTGTCCAGTTTAATCTTTTCATGCTTGCTTATGCCCTGGGCTGTTAGGGGCTCTTTTTCTGGCTGCTGCTCTTTACTGACCCCGATTTCTAAGAAACTGTTCCTCTACTAAGATCCTGTCGATTCTAATTCAGTTGCCAATGGTGGGCTGCATCAGCCCTGGGGATCCCTTTCTTGACCCCAGGGAGCCACCTAGGCCATGTAGAAGCCAGACTGGAAGTTAGAGTCCTTAGAATCTTCCATTTCGAGTTGTAGTTGGAAGGAACCTTCTTTGTGCATGTATGGAAAAATTCTTTTCCATAGAAATTGGATGATAAAATCCTGAGGCACTTAGAGACCACTGCAAGTTGTCTGAATTTAAAAGAAATTCTTTGAGCAGAGTTGAAGTCATCATCAAGGTACCTGGACTTGGCAAGGCCAAATCTCCCCTGCTTTGGGGACAGGACATTCTGTCTCCAGAACATTCTCTGTTGGCTTAATCCATTGGAAAATTCATTTCTTTAATTTAAAATTATTAAAGTCCTAATTTATACAATGAGTTTTTTCCTCTAATAATAGTAATTACAGTAGTAATGGTATCATTGTAAGAATACAGCAGTACCAGTTAATTCTTATGGGATTCTCACTGGATACCAGCCAGTACACTCAGTGATTTATAATTGTGGTTTCAATTACTCTCCAAAGCATGCTTTACAGATTAGAAAAATGAAGCCAGACAACTTGCCGAAGGCCACTAACTAAGTGAGCAGTGATTCCAGAACCCACTTGATTTCTCATCCAAAGTTTTTAACTGTCCTTTATGTGAAGACTGGGTGCTCTTCTAATTTTATTCACCACATCATCCCCACCCTGATGACCTTGACAGTGCTGAATGTTGGTAGACTGGTCCTGTCCATAAGATATTAACAACTATCACTCTGGATCCTTCATTGGGTGACAGGGTTGTGCATGTGCTTCATTTGCTTTTCACAGGACGCATCTCGGCATTGTCACAGGATGCCCATAGATAAATGGCCAGCAGATGGCAGCACACTGACCCCTGCCTGTGCGGGCAGGACCCTGTGTGCTCTTTCCGCCGTGTTAAGGGAGGACACAGATATAAGCTACCATTCTGAGCCTGTTCCATGCTAAAATATATTGCTTCTTTGTCACAGGGATCCTGTAGTATAAATACTCTGACCTTCATTTTACCGACAAGGATATGGAGGCACAGAGAAATTTGACAGCTGGCTTACATTCCCATGTTTTGATTTGTTTTTTTTATAGCTTCTGCAAGTTGTTTGTTCTATTTTATTAATACATGTATAATACGTAATATTTACATTACTTATATGGAGTTGGTACACATAGATAACACATCTTAATTCCGTTTTTTTTTTTTTTTTTTTTTTTTTTGGTTCCGGGGATCAAGCTCGGGTCCTTGCTTAAGCCCTTTTTTTAATCCCTTTAATCCCTGCCCTCTCTCCCCATCTCCCCTGTCTCTTGTATATGTGCTGCCAAAGCAAACACTCCCCTGTCTCTTGGTCACCTTTCCATTTGAGAAATATCTATCTCTCTGCTTTCTATTATCTTTTATTTTGCTCTTTATTTATAATTTGGATTTCTTATATAAAAGAAACCATGTGATACTTAAGCTTGTGTGTCTAATTTATTTTACTTAAAATTATGGTCTCACAACCCACAATGTGGGAAAAAATCTTCACCTGCTCTTCCTCAGACAAAGGTCTACTATCTCAAATCTATAAAGAACTTCAAAAGATCAGACCTCCCAAATTTAAAGACCCAATCTGGAAATGGGCATCTGAAATGAACAGACATTTCTCAGACAAAGAAGTAGAAATAGCAAATAAATACATGAAAAAATGTTCAACATCCCTGGTCATTCGAGAGATGCAAATGAAAACAACGCTGAGATTCCACTTCACTCCAGAAAGAATGGCTGCTATCATGAAATCAACCAATAGCAAATGCTGGCGGGGCTGTGGGGAAAGAGGAACCCTGCTCCACTGCTGGTGGGAGTGTAGACTGGTGCAAGCACTGTGGAAATCAGTATGGAGATGCCTCAAAGAACTAGGACTGCAAGTCCCATTTGACCCCGCTATTCCCCTGCTGGGGATCTTCCCCAAAGAATTAAAAGAATCATACCACAGTAATATATGTGCACCCATGTTCATAGCAGCACAGTTTGTGATAGCTAAAACTTGGAAACAGCCCAAATGCCTATCGACTGGAGACTGGATAAAGAAAATGTGGGGTTTTAAAAATAAAATGGAGCACTACTCAGCCATAAAAAATGAGAAATTAGGGACATTTATAGCTAAGTGGATGCACATTGAGGCAATACTCTTAAGTGAAATAAATAGGACACACATGTGTAAATACCAAATAGTTTCTCTGGTGTGAGAAACTGAAAGTGTAAATAAGGACTAGAATATATAATAGGTATTGTGAAATAGGAAGAAAAGGGGCAAAGGGGAAGGAAGTTGGAGGGCTAGGGGAAAGGATAGAAGGGAATGGGATTAATAAGAGAAAATGGAAAAATAGGAACAAAATCTTTGTAAATAGGGAGGACTGGAGGGGTTGAAGGGAGGGCTGGGCAAGGGTGAAAAATAAGAACCAAGAGAGACTATGTAAAAGTGCAAATTTCCAATGATAAATGTCATTATATTGTATACCTAAAATGTACCAATGATTAGAATGAATAATCAATAATGTAAAATAGGAAGAAAAGGTCCAAAGGGGTAGGGGTAGTGGGAGGGGCAGGGGAAAGGAAAGAAGGGAAAGGAAAAATGCTGAGAAATGGAAAAAATGGAAATAAAGTCTTTGTAAATAGGGAAGGGTGGAGGGCGTGAAGGGAGGGCTAGGAATGGGGAAAAAATAAGAACCAAGATGTATTATGTAAAGGTACAATTCCCAATGAGAAATGTAATTGTGTTGTATACCTACAATGTACCAATAAAAGAATTTAATACAAAAAAAATTATGGTTTCAAGGTGCATCCATTTTCCCAGATGTTATCTGTTTAGGATACAGTTTTGTGCACTGCTGAGAAAAATGTGTATTCTGTTCTTGTGTGGAACACTCTGTAAATATGCCTTAAATCCATTTGTTTGAACATTTTGTCCAACTCTGGTATTTGTTGAGTTTTTGTGTAGATGATTATCTGTTTGTGATAGTGGGGTATTGAGGTCCTCCATTATAATTGTGTTTATGCTTATCTGGTCTTTTATATCTAGTAGTACTTCTTTTATGAGGTTGGGTGCACTGTTATTTGGTGCATATATGTTAATAATTATTGTCTCTTCCTATTGGATTGTTCCTTTAACCTTTGTCTCTTTTGATCACGTTTGGCTTGAAGTCTACTTTGAAAATAAGATGGGTACTCCTGCTTGTTTTCACATTCCTATTGCACGGAATATTGTTTTCTATCCTTTGATGTTTAGTTTATCAGTTTCTTTTTATGTTAAGTATGTTCCTTGTATATAGCATATTGTTGGATTTAGTTTCTTGTTCCAGCCTGCCAGTCTATTTCTTTTGATTGTGGACTTGAAACCATTTACATGAGAGTTCTCACTAATACGTATTGATTTATTCCTGTCATTGCCTTATTTTCTGATTACTAATTCTCTAACTTTTCCTTCTACTTAACTGCTCACCCTTCCTGGTATATTCATTCTGTTAGCTTTTTTGGCATTGTCAGCTTCATTGTCTTTTTCTAGAATATCTTTCAGAATTTTTGGAGTGCTGGTTTGGTTGTTATGATTTCTTTAGATTGATCTTTATCATGAAAATATTTTCTTTCACCATCAAATTTGAAAGATAGTTTCGCAAGTTATATAGGCCTGGGTTAGAAATTATTTTCTTTTAGGGCATGAAACACTTCACTCCAAGCTCTCCTGGCCTTTAAAGTTTGTGTTTGAGAAGTTTGCTGTAATTTAAATGGATTTACCTTTTAAATGATTTGTTGCATTTCTCTAACCACCTTTAAAATTCTACTTCAATGTTGAACTTCCAGGATTTTGACCAAGAATGTCATGCAGAGGTTTTTTTCTTATTTGGGCTATTTGTGGTTCTATATGCCTCACTTATCTGTGTTAAATTCTTTTCCCTTTGCTATTATTTCATTAAACCAGTTTTTAATGTCATTTGTGCTGTTTTTTGATTTTTTATTAATTCCAAGTAATCTTGTATTAGTTTTCTTTGCATTATCTAGGAACTGTTGGATTGATTTTTCATATTTTGTTGTTTTTAAAGTATCTCTCAGTAGTTGGTCATCAACAAGAGCTCTTTCTTTTACTTCTGACATTCTGTCCTCATATCAGTCACTTCTGCTGCCTTTTATTTGTATTACTTTTCTCTCATTGCTGAGACAAAATACCTGGCACACAAAGTTAAAGGGGAAAGGGTTTATTTAGCTCACAGTTTGTAGAGATTTCAATCCATATTCAGCTGGCTCCAAAGCAGAGTGGCACATGGTGGAGGGACATCACAGAGGAGAAATAGTTCATGGTGCCCACACAGTAGCAAAAGCAGCAAGGGACCTTAAGAGCGTCTTTCTGCCCCTTTTACCTTATTAAGACTATGGGGATTAGGGTGATGCCAAACCAATCACTCAACATGTAGTGGTTTAGTAATCACACGCCATTAATCCCGGCATTATACATTCCAGATTCAGCCACCTCTGGAAAAGAAAGTCCCATCTCATCTGCATGAAGCTTTGGGGAAAGCTCTAAACACAAGCCATAACAATATTTTATTCTTCTGGGCTGGGGATTTAGCTCAGTGGTTCCGCTGCCTGCCTTGCAAGAGCAAGGACCTGAGTTCAATACCCGGTACCAAAAAAAAAAAAAAATTTTATTCTTCTGAATTTCTACTTGGAGCTTTTTTTGTGGACTCTAATTCTTTTATATCCTAGTCATTCATATTTTGCACCATTTTGTTTAGTTCTTCTGGCTTTTTATTAGTGTCTTTTGTAGACTTTCTCATCATTTGCATATTTGGGCAATTATCTGTTTACTTATTTTTTATGGTTCCAAAATACCTTATTGATCTGTTTTGTTATCTTCTCTGATACCATTTCAAGTAATTTGGCTATGTGAGGTTTTTTTTGTTGTTGTTGTTTCCTCTACTGCGATGCTTTGTTGTATTTGGGAGTTTTGGGGGCATTTTATTGGCTTGGCTTCTCATATTTCTATTTTTGTTTGGGGTGTGTGTGTGTTTGTGTGTGTATGTGTGTGTTGAGGGTTGTAGGTTGAGTGTAATGGAAAGCTTTGTTTCTAGTAGATCTCTTTAGTGAAAGTCTACTTTTTTATTTTTTAGAAAAACTACCTTTATTTTTTATTTCTTTTTCAGTTACATACTTTTAAACAGGGATATGTTTCATTATTCAGACATTCAGGCAATGTTGACTTCATTAGTGTTGCCAGAAAAAAAGCATAAAAATGCAAAACATTGTTGGCTTAACCTGAACATACCTGCATTACCTATTATTGACCAGTTTGTATTGCCAAATTGAATTGATTGAAAGATATTTTGAAGAGGATGGGTCAAGTGCTTTGTCTCCATAGTCTTTTTTTTTCCTGTACAGTCTTTTGAAAGTCTACTTTTGGCAGTATCCTCTGGGTATGGCTAAGTATTGGCCTTTACCTCTGACCAAGGATCTACCTACTTCCCTTTACTTGGGATGGGAGGTTTCAGTGTATTTGACCCAGTATCTACTTTTGCAAGAATGGGACACAGTAACGTTAATAACTCCAAGGCAACCCAGATTTTGACACCCCAAGAGAATCACTTAGTAGCAATATCTATGATATGTCACCTTGGCTATAGAAATGAGATCAGCATCAATTATAACATCAAAGAGAAGCTGAGTATTGATAAGCTGTAAGGGTCAATAATGTACCATCCTTATCCATAGAAAAGAGATATATAATTATAGTAAGGACACTAAAACCAAATACTGACCTACTGTTGATATAGAATAAATATCTAGTAAATGGAACAACTTTAACTCTACTAACAACAGAACAGTGTGCAAGAGCCATTGTGAAAATTTAACTAGCTAGCTAGAGATTCACAAAGCTTAGTAGTTATACTAGTAAAGGCAAAAGGGGTGGGAAACTGGAGAATGAAAACAGCAAAATTTGAAAAATTAATCAATGACATAGGAGAAGGAGAGAAAAGTGAGGTGAGGGTCCTATTGTGGAGTAGAAGGAAGCTGATGGTGTTAGAGATCAGTCACAAGGAAGAATAAATAAGGAAGAGAAGGAAAAAGAAAAGTAGCCAAACAAGAAAATAAAAGAAAAATAGGAAGAGAAAAACAAGTTGAAAGGGGAGAAGAGAAAAGAAGCTAAAAGAGAAAAGAAAGAAAGCAAAAAACGGGGAGGAAAACTTTTAAATCTCCAAAGAAGCTGATGAAGGAAAGAAAAATAATAAAAAGTAGGAAAATCAAAAAAACTGAGTCAAAGAAAAACAGTTCTCTGTTTTTGAATGAGTGGTTTCTTTCCAATATCTGCAGTCTTGCGGTCCAGCAGTCATGATTTTCTCTATCTAGCTTTAGAGCCTATGGATTTTGAAGTGCATTCCCTTCATCAGGGGCCTCTCTGTCCATTCACCCCAGACTGGTTACCATTCAAGCCAAGGCATGTCCTTGCTCCAGCTGGTAGATGGGAAATGCTGTCAGCCTTCTGGTCTCTGCTGGATGTAGGCTGCCCGTCAGGGGTTCAAGTGAACTGTTGTACTTAATGTCAACAGTTGTGGGGTCCAATTGTTCCCCATCAAGGGCAGGGCCTGTATCCTTCCCAGTCTGAGCTTACATTTCTTGGGGGGAAGGGATAGACTTTTTTTGTTGTTGTTGTTAAATTCTTTTATTGGTACATTGTAGGTATACAACACAATTACATTTCTCATTGGGAATTGTGCCTTTACATAATGCATCTTGGTTCTTATTCTTTCCCCATTCCTAGCCCTCCCTTCACGCCCTCCACCCTCCCCTATTTACAAAGACTTTATTTCCATTTTTTCCATGTCTCAGCATTTTTCTTTTCCCTTCTTTCCTTTCCCCTGCCCCTCCCACGACCCCTACCCCTTTGGACCTTTTCTTCCTATTTTGCATTATCGATTATTCATTCTAATCATTGGTACATTTCAGGTACACAATATAATGACATTCATCATTGGAAATTTGCACCTTTACATAGTCTCTCTTGGTTCTTATTTTTCACCCTTGCCCAGCCCTCCCTTCAACCCCTCCAGTCCTCCCTATTTACAAAGATTTTGTTCCTATTTTTCCATTTTCTCATATTAAACCCATTCCCTTCTATCCTTTCCCCTAGCCCTCCCACTTCCTTCCCCTTTTCCCCTTTTCTTCCTATTTCACATTACCTATTATACATTTAGTCCTTATTTACACTTTCAGTTTCCCACACCAGAGAAACTATTCAGTATTTATTCATGTGTATCCTATTTATTTCACTTAAGAGTATTGCCTCAATGTGCATCCACTTAGCTATAAATGTCTCTAATTTCTCATTTTTTATGGCTGAACAGTACTCCATTTTATAAAAAAACCACATTTTCTTTATCCAGTCTCCAGTTGATGGGCATTTGGGTTGTTTCTGAGTTTTAGCTATCACAAACTGTGCTGCTATGAACATGGGTGCACATATATCACTGTGGTATGATTCTTTTAATTCTTTGGGGAAGATCCCCAGCAGGGGAATAGCAGGGTCAAATGGGACTTGCAGTCCTAGTTCTTTGAGGTATCTCCATACTGATTTCCACAGTGCTTGCACAAGTCTACACTCCCACCAGCAGTGGAGCAGGGTTCCTCTCTCCCCACAGCCCTGCCAGCATTTGTTATTGGTTGATTTCATGATAGCAGCCATTCTTTCTGGAGTGAGGTGGAATCTCAGCATTGTTTTCATTTGCATCTCTCGAATGACCAGGGATGTTGAACATTTTTTCATGTATTTATTTGCTATTTCTACTTCTTTGTCTGAGAAATGTCTGTTCATTTCAGATGCCCATTTCCGGATTGGGTCTTTAAATTTGGGAGGTCTGATCTTTTGAAGTTCTTTATAGATTTGAGATAGTAGACCTTTGTCTGAGGAAGAGCAGGTGAAGATTTTTTCCCACATTGTGGGTTGTCTGGGGAGGGATAGACTTACTGGCTTACTTCCTCTCCACATTGGTTCCCAGTGTCTCTCATCCAATAACAATGAAATCCCTGAAGTTGCTGGCCAGGTCTGTACTTTCTCTCTGGGTCTGCTGGCTTTCTGGGCTTACCTTCTTTCCCTGGGGACTGTTCTCATCCAGAATCAGGTTAGTTGTTTAGTCTATGCCTTTGTTAGCCCATGCAAAGGGGAAGCAAAGTATATATCCAGCTTGGTTTTGGTGGGTGGTCACACCCTTGCACTGAGGGAGTACTGTACATCTGGGATGAGCTTGCTTGCTCATATGTGTGTGTGTGTGTGGGGGGGGGTTTGCCATGGATCTGGCACAGGCCTAATTCCTTGAGCTACATTCCCAAGTTGAGGACAGGTAACTTGGATCTGGAGCTGGGCTGTGTGACCCCAGATTCATGATTGAGACTCTGTACTCCAAGTTGGCTGTTGTGAAGGCTGCCTAAAGTCATGGCCATTTCAATGGTCCATAGGAAGATGCCACATAAGAGGTCATGATTCATGGTCCAGCTAAAGGTCAGGAGAGGCAGCTGGAGAATGCCTCAATAACCTGAGGGCAGTCATGGCCTTGGGGGATTTGCCTAGGTCTAGGATTGGGCCTCAGATTGTTTGGAGATTCTAGCTTTAGTAAATGTGAATTCTCCACTACCAACACATACACTAAGAGTTTTATGCTCAGATTAGCTAAATCCACGATGGCTGTAACTTTAAAACAGATCCAGATCCTGAGTCCTTCCCATCTCATCTGCTGGTCTAGATGATACTGTCTGCCTCTTGATTTCAACTGCATCACTCTACTTTGCCTCCCCTGAGATCAGATCAGGCACATGTTTTTTTGGCTTCCACAGCACCTTTTACCTACCTCCTGTATGTCGTTTACTCATTGAATAATGAGTTGAGTATTTCCCAACCTGACTATGGCTCCCAGAAGGCAGAGGCTGTGTCTTTTATGTTTAAATCCCAGTTTCTGGTGCATATTGGAGGTTGCACAACTCTGTAGTTGTGCAAGTGAATTCACAGAAAATGGTCACTGTGAAATACACAGTGAGTCAAGCGAGGGCTAGAAATTACACTACACTGTCTAAACTACACTGTCTAAAGAGGTTGTTGCGTGTCCTACCTTTATTCAACTGATGAGGTCCTTGGCA
Organism: Heterocephalus glaber; assembly: GCF_053883595.1. NCBI lineage: Eukaryota > Metazoa > Chordata > Mammalia > Rodentia > Bathyergidae > Heterocephalus > Heterocephalus glaber. The sequence continues at coordinate 3,381,797 of NW_028258142.1, read as the reverse complement.
ATGCTTCTATGGCTAATCTTCATCATTTTAGTGATGCTCTTACAGATTCTTTTGAGTTTTCTTATTAAAAAAAATTTGTCTTATAAACTCCTATTTTTTGGTTAGGAATATTTGCATTTCTATCCTACCATGATTATCCTTGGAGTCACATGCCACTTTATCATTGGATCTGTGTTCTAATGGTATTATTGATATTGAGGTATATATAATGTAACACCCTTCATTACGATACTATTTATATGTTTCAAATATATATTCCAGAAAAGGCACTGTGCTATGGGTGGGATTAGTATAGACTAGCAATAATACAGGGTTCTGAAAACTTGCACACCCAAGACCCCTCCTAGAACGCAGTGAGCTGATACCTGAAATGGGGCCTAAAGAGAAGGTATCTGTGGAGAGCAGGGTAATTCTTTTTTCTAAAATTTATTTATTTTCATTATCACATGTTTGCTATATGTAATGATTATATTCTTTGTGAAGATTGGGAACCTGTACAAACAGATTTCAATTCTTGCTACTTCCCATTGCCCTCCCTTTCCTCCTCTCCTCTAATTCCTCTTCAAATTTGCAAAGAACTTACCTCCCTATTTTGTAATATCTTTTATTTTGCTCTTTATTTATACTTTAGGTTTCTGGTATAAGAGAAATGATGCGGTATTTATACAGATGTACTGATTTACTTCACTTAACATTATGGTTTCAAGTTATCTTCCTACAAATGAGTCAAATGTATTATTTTTTATGGCTGAATAGTATTTTACTATGTAAATAAAACACATTTTCTTAATCCACTCATCTGTTGATGGCTGTTTTCAAAATTTGGTTATTATGAGTTGTGCTGCTGTAAACATGGGTATGCATGTATCACTGTAATATGGTGTCTTTAACTTTTTGTGGGAAGATACCCGGAAGGGGAATAGCTGGGTAAAATGGAATTTCTATTTTTAGTTTTTTGAAGAATGTCCATACTGATTTCCTTAATGGTGACACTAGTTTACATTCCCATCAACAGTGTAGAAGTGTGCCTTTTTTTTCCTGAAGCTTAGCTAGTGCTTGTTATTATTTGTTTTTTTTTTTTGATAACAGCCATTTTTTCTGGATTAAGATGGAATTCAGTATTATTTTAATTTTCATTTTTCTCATAGCCAATGATGTTGTACATTTTTCATGTATGCATTATCCATTTGTAATTCTTATGAGAAGTGTCTATTCATTTCAATTGTCCATTTTTTGATTGGGTCTTACTTTTGGGGGTTCAATATTTTTTAGTTCTTTGTATATTCTAGATATTAGTCCTCTGTCTGAGGAGTAGCTGGCACAATGTTTTTTTTCATTCTGCTGTAGGTTTTCTCTTCACTGTATTGTGTGTTTTCTTTGCTGTGCAGAAGCCTTTGTTTGTTTATTTGTTATTTCTGTCTTTTGAGAAAGAGTCTCACTATGTAGTTTAGGCTGGGCTTGAACTATTGGTGAGCCTCCCAAGTGCTGGGATTACAGGTTTGTGCCACCATGCTCTGCTTGTACAGAAGCTTTTAAAATTTGATATAATTCCATTTGTTGATTTTTAATGTTATTTCTTATGCAACTAGGGTTCTATTTCAAAGTCCTTATCTATGCTTATGTCTTCAAGAGTTTTACCTATTTCATCTTCCAACAGTTTTTTTTTTAAGAGTAGGAAAATTTATTGAGAGAAAGATAGTTTCTGTCTAAGAGAGACAGAAGGGGAGGTTGCTTTTAATATCCAGGTATTGATCCATTTTGATTTTAGTTTAGTACATTGTGAGAGATATGGGTCTAGATTCAATCTTCTGGATGTGTGTAACCAATTTTCCCAGCACCATTTGTTAACGGGACTATCTTTCCTCCAGGTTATGGTTTTGGTTCCATGTCAAAGATCACATGACTGAACGTGTCCGGGGTTGTTTCCACAACATCTATTCTGTTCTATTGATCCATGTGTCTGTTTTTGTACCAGTAACACTGCAGGGTAATCCTGAAATGGGAGTCTTTCTGGTGTTTGAGCTGAACCATTCTCCAGGGAGCGCACTGTCTTGTACCTTGTAGGACACTGGCACCTCCTCTTGGCCTCACACACCAGATGTCAATGGCTCACACCAACCATGATAGCCACAAGGCCTCTGGACTTTGCACCATGTTCCACAGGAACAACATGACCCCTGGTTGACCTCTGATTGTGTGCACACAGCTCTGAACATGTAGGCAGCCTGCACTGCTGCTTCCTGTAGAATGCAGGGATTTGTCGTAAGCATTGTAGTTTTGAAGGGAGATTTTCTAGATTGACAAAGGTACGACAAGGTCCTTGTGGATTTGTTATAGCTCATAAATGCTTGGTCTCTTATCAAGCAACTCAAATTAATTGCTTCCCTGAGTGCCTGGCCCAGAAGCCAAAGGGTACATAGCTGCCGTCTATGAGATTAAGATCACATGTCTCAGAGCTGAGTCTTCCCAGCATGATATTTGTTGCCATAGTGATTCCACCCAGAGTGGCTTGGACAGAAAGGAGCACTAATGTGACCCAGTAACCAGTATTCTGGCCAGTTGGCCTAGGCCAGCCACTCTCAGGGGAAATCTACTTCACATCCAAAGGGAAAGCTGCATGCTGCACATTCAACAGAACCAAGGCAGGTAAATGTTTTAAGAGAGAAACTTATTGGGCTGGAGATTTAGCTCAGTGGTTCTGGCACCAGCCTCGCAAGTGCAAGGTCCCGAATTCAATCCCTGGTACCGAAAAAATAAAAAAATTTTTTTTAAGAAAGAGAGAAACTGATTGAGACAGGCCATCTCTTTATAGTCAACTATTCAATTTTAGAGTCAATGTACTTGATTTCAGTGACAAATTTATTCTAAATAAATAAAAAATGAGTTCCTTGCCCTTTTTTAGCCTATAAACTAGACATAACAGTATTCAGGTGATAGGGTGGAGACAGTGATTGAATGAAATAATGAGTGAATAAGGTTTTATATATATTAACTTTACTATAAATTTTATTAAATTTATATTATGTAATTTCAACAATTAAAATACTATATTGTTAGTAACGATGGTAGCAGTAACGATATTAGGCATACAATAATTAGTTTCCTTGTAATAGAGAAACCCAAGCTCAGACAGTCCAATATTTTGTTCAAGTTCACTAGTCTAGTTACCCTCGCACTTGAACATCTTGCCAGTCCAGGCTCAAGGCTCTCTGCAACGTCGTGCTGAGCTTAAGAAACAAAGCCAGGAAACAAGCTTGTCCAAAGGAAGAGACGTGGACTCCGAAAACCAGAGCCGGGTTCGGAGTCCGTGGGAGGAAGCCCCGCCCTGCGCCTCCCGCCGAACTTTTCGGCCCCTGCGCTGACTCAGTCCCGGGAGAGCCCCAGAGCCCTGGTCCGCCAGGACGTCCCAGTGCAAAGATGCTCCACTCTGAGGACTGAAAAATCCAAGCTTTCTGATATGCACAGAATGATTGAGGCTCCCCTGTCAGGTTGTCAGTCATAGGTAATAGACTCCGCTGCAGACAGGCAGGTCTGCCCACGCCCTACCGAGGTCCCAAGTGGCACTGAACAGGCCGAATCAGCCCGCAGGCAGGTCTGTGCATGCCCTACCGAGGTCCTGAGTCGCGCTGAATATGCCAAATCACCCTGCTGCAGACAGGTAGCAACCTGGTTCCACACTACAAAGACGCAGAGGACACCAGACCACCAGACCAAGGTACTGAGTCCCACTGTTCCCGGCCCAGAGGTAGGGGCTTCTGAGCCACCGTCCCACTGCTCCTGGTCCAGAGGAAGGGGCTTCCCGGTCACCATCCCTCCTGCTGCTCCCAGCCCAGAGGATAGGGCTTTTGGGCCACCTTCTGTCTTGCTGCTCCCGGCCCAGAGGAGGGGGCTTCTGGGCTACCATCCCTCCCACCACTCCTGGCCCAGAGGTAGGGGCTTCTGAGCCGCCATCCCACTGCTCCTGGTACAGAGGAAGGGGCTTCCCGGCCACCATCCCTCCCACTGCTCCCAGCCCACAAGGAAGGGCTTTTGGGTCACCATCACTACCACTGCTCCCGGCACCTGTCCCACCTCTCCCAGCTCAGAGGAGGTAACCCGTGCAGGCGCTAACAGCCCCCCACCCCAGTAGAAATGAGAAAACACATAAATAAGTCTCAAAACCAGACTTCCAGATCACCTACAGCAACCCCAAAGGGAAATGAGATGGAACACTCTGATACTCAACCACCTGGACCCACTGAACTGGCAACAAAAGGGGATCTGGAAAAAATGAAATCAGAAATAATTTCTCAGATAACAGGAGAAATTGTGCCCCTAGTGCAAGACATGATTAATAAATCTAGAGAGGAGCTGAGGAACATGGTGGAATCCTAACATAAGAAACAAATGGAATCCACAAAACCGATGCAAATAGATTTCCAGGAGATGAAAAACTCCATTGAAAGTCTACACAGCAGAATGAGCCAATGTGAGGACAGAATTTCACATATAGAAGATAAGATTGCAATTAGTGAACAGGAAAAGAAAAATTGCTTCAAAATTATCAGGGAACATGAGAAATCAATCCAGCAGCTGCTAGATGATGCAAAAAAGAATAACATAAGACTGATTGGGCTCAATGAAGAAACAGGAGAGAGTGCAGATGACATAAAAAATCTCTTCACAGAAATAATGGCAGAAAACTTCCCAAGCAGGGGAAAAGAGCTTGACATACAGATAAGTGAGGCATATAGGACTCCAAATAGCCTTGATAAAAAAAAATCTACACATAGGCATATAATTGTTAAAATTCCAGAAACACAACAGAAGAACAAAGTTCTCCAAGCAGTCAGAGAAAAGAAACAAATCACATACAAAGGAAAGCCCATCAGAATCACAGCAGACTTCTCAACACAAATCATCAAGGCAAGAAGAGCTTGGAGTGACATATTCCAAGCCCTAAAAGAAAACAGCCTCCAACCCACATTGATGTACCCTGAAAAACTATCTTTCAAAATGGATGGAGAAATAAGATACTTTCATGACAAAGAGCACCTTAGGAACTTCGTGAATACCAAACCAGCACTCCAAAGAATTTTACACAATAGACTAGGAACAGACACTGAGGATCACAACCCCAGGAAGCAAAGCAGAATGAACCCATCTGGCATGACAAGAAATTAAATGTAAAGGGGGAGAACACAACAAAAAGAAAAAGTCACGGCAATGACAAGTCAATGCGTTTCAGTTATAACCATCAACGTTAATGGTCTCAATTCACCAATCAAAAGAAATAGACTGGCAGAATGGGTCAAGAAGCAAAATCCAACAGTATGCTGCATACAAGAAACACACTTAATTCAAAAGGAAACTCATAGACTGAAAGTTTAAGGGTGGAAAACAATACTCCATGTGACAGGAACCCAAGAAAAAGCAGGAGTAGCTATCCTCTTTCCAGATCAAGTAGATTTCAAACCAACACTGATGAAGAGAGATGAAGAAGGACACTACATCCTTGTAAAGGGAAGAATCCAAGAGGAAGAGATGACAATCATAAATATCTATGCACCAAACACTAGTGCACCCAACTATATAAAACAGATACTAACAGACATGAAAAGTCATATATGCACTAATACAATTGTAGTGGGGGACCTCAACACCCCACTGTCACAAATAGATAGATCAACTAGACTAAAAATAAGGAATGAAATACTAGAACTCAATTGAACTCTTGAACAAATGAACTTAACCGATGTTTACAGAGTCTTCCACCCCACAAAATCAGAATACACATTCTTCTCAGCTGATCAGAGGAGAAATCAATGCAATGGAGATTAAGAGAATGATACAAAAATTCAATAAAGCCAAGAGTTGGTTCTTCGAAAGAATCAACAAAATTGACAAATCTTTAGCCAACCTTGTCAGAAAAAGGAAAGAAAAGGCTCAAATCCATGTAATTAGGAATGAAAAGGGTGAAATTACAACAGACCCAGCAGAAATCCAGAGGATCATCAATACCTACTTCCAGAACCTATACGCCAATAAGATGGACAACGCAGAAGAAATGGACACATTCCTAGATACATATGAATTACCAAAGTTGAACGAAGAAGGCCTAAAAATTCTGAACAACCCAATATCAACCAATGAAATTGAAAATGTAATTCAAAACTTATCAACTAAGAAAAGCCCGGGCCCTGATGGCTTCACTGCTGACTTCTGCAAGATATTTAGAGAGGAACTACTGCCACTACTGTTTAAACTCTTCAATGAAATTGAAGGGGAAGCAATACTCCCAAATTCATTCCTGGAAGCAAGTATCTCCTTGATCCCCAAAGCAGAGAAAGACCCAACTGAAAAAGAGAACTATAGGCCAATCACCAATGAACATAGATGCAAAAATCCTTAATAAGATAATGGCAAACAGAATGCAGAAGATCATCAAGAAGATCATACACGCTGATCAAGTGGGATTCATCCCAGGGATGCAGGGATGGTTCAATATATGCAGTTCAATCAATGTAATACACTATATCAATAGAGCCAAGAACAAAAACCATATGATTATCTCCATAGACTCTGAAAAACCATGTGACAAAATCCAACATGCATTTATGAGAAAAACCCTACAAAAAATTGGAATAGATGGTCTCTACCTCAAACTGATAGAAGCCATCTATGAAAAACCAACAGCCAATATCATACTAAATGGTCAAAAACTGAAATCCTTCACACTCAAATCAGGAACAAGACAAGGATGTCCACTATCACCACTCTTGTTCAATATAGTTCCGGAAACACTGGCCATGGCAATTAGACAAGAGAAAGAAATAAAAGGAATAAAGATAGGTAATGAAGAAGTCAAATTGTCATTATTTGCAGATGACATGATACTCTATATAGAAGACCCCAAGAACTCCATCAAAAGTCTTCTAGACTTAATAACCAAATTCAGCCAAGTAGCTGGTTACAAGCTTAACACACAAAAATCAATAGCTTTCCTCTACATGAACGACAGACTCACTGAGAGAGAATTAGGGCAAATAATTCCTTTCACAATAGCATCCAAAAAACTGAAATACCTAGGAATCATCCTAATGAAAGAAATCAAAGTCCTCTTCTCTGAAAACTATGGCACTCTGTAAAGAGAGATTGAAGATGATATCAGAAAACGGACAGACATCCCCTGCTCCTGGGTAGGAAGGATTAATAGAGTGAAAATGGCCATACTTCCAAAACTGCTATATAGATTTAATGCAATTCCAATTGAGAGCCCAGCAGCATACTTCATAGACCTTGAGAAAACAATGCAAAAATTCATTTGGAACAAGAAGAGACCCAGAACAGCAAAAGCAATTTTAGGTAACAGAGACATGGCAGGGGGTATCACAATCCCCAACCTGCAACTCTACTACAAAGCTACTGTGATAAAAACAGCATGGTACTGGCAAAGAAATAGACTTGAGGACCAGTGGAACAGATTGGAAGATGCAGAAACAACGCCAGACACACTCAGCCTTCTCATCTTCGATAAAGGAGCCAAACACCCTCACTGGACGAAAGATAGCCTCTTTAATAAATGGTGCTGGAAAAATTGGGCTTCAACTTGCCAAAGATTAAAACTAAACCTGTATCTCTCACCACACACTAAACTAAAATCAAAATGGATTAAAGATCTAAATATTAAAATAGAAACTCTGAACCAGTTGGAACAGAGGTTAGGTAGAACCCTTGAAGACATCGGTGTAGGAAAAGATTTTATGAACAAACCCTCAGTTGCCCATGAACTAGCACAAACAATCAACAAGTGGGATCTCTTCTTATTAAAAGGCTTCTGCACAGCAAGAGAAACCACCAGCAGTGTGAAGAGACAATCTACAATGTGGGAAAAAATCTTCACCTGCTCTTCCTCAGAAAAAGGTCTACTGTCTCCCATCTATAAAGAACTTAAAAAGATCAGACCTCCCAAATTTAAAGACCCAATCCAAAAATGGGCATCTGAAATGAACAGACATTTCTCAGACAAAGAAGTAGAAATAGCAAATAAATACATGAAAAAATGTTCAACATCACTGGTCATTTGAGAGATGCAAGTGAAAACAACGCTGAGATTCCACTTCACTCCAGAAAGAATGGCTGCTATCATGAAATCAACCAATAACAAATGCTGGTGTGGCTGTGAGGAAAGAGGAACCCTGCTCCACTGCTGGTGGGAGTGTAGACTGGTGCAAGCACTGTGGAAATCAGTATGGAGATACCTCAAAGAACTAGGACTGGAAGTCCCATTTGACCCCACTATTCCACTGCTGGGGATCTTCCCCAAAGAATTAAAAGAATCATACCACAGTGATAGATGTGCACCCATGTTCATAGCAGCACAGTTTGTGATAGCTAAAACTTGGAAACAGCCCAAATGCCCATCAACTGGAGACTGGATAAAGATAATGTGGTTTTTTAAATAAAATGGAGTACTACTCAGCCATAAAAAATGAGAAATTAGAGACATTTATAGCTAAGTGGATGCACATTGAGGTGATACTTTTAAGTGAAATAAATAGGACACAGATGTGCAAATACTGAATAGTTTCTCTGGTGTGAGAAACTGAAAGTGTAAATAAGGACTAAATATATAATAGGTATTGTGAAATAGGAAGAAAAGGGGCAAAGGGGAAGGAAGTGGGATGGGTAGAGGAAAGGATAGAAGGGAATGGGATTAATATGAGAAAATGGAAAAATAGGAACAAACTCTTTGTAAATAGGGAGGACTGGAGGGGTTGAAGGGAGGGCTGGGCAAGGGTGAAAAATAAGAACCAAGAGAGACTATGTAAAGGTGCAAATTTCCAATGATGAATGTCATTATATTGTATACCTAAAATGTACCAATGATTAGAATGAATAATCGATAATGTAAAATCGGAAGAAAAGTTCCAAAGGGTAGGGGTAGTGGGAGGGGCAGGGGAAAGGAGAGAAGGGAAAAGAAAAATGATGAGAAATGGAAAAAATGGAAATAAAGTCTTTGTAAATAGGGAAGGGTGGAGGGCATGAAGGGAGGGCTAGGAATGGGGAAAAAATAACCACCAAGATGCATTATGTAAAGGTACAATTCCCAATGAGAAATGTAATTGTGTTGTATACCTACAATGTACCAATAAAAGAATTTAATTAAAAGAAAAAAGAAACAAAAGCAGGATTTCTGTATGGTGATGATGCTGAGTCCAGGCCCACTAAGTTAGCTAAAATGTGGTGGGGTCAGGCAGTGCAGCCATCTGCCCTTTGCTGACCCCAAGGCCATGGTGGTATTCCATGATGAGGTGGAGATCAAGGACTTTCAATATGATGAGGATTCGGAAACACATTTCTACCCCTGGTCATGTGGAGGTAACTTCTCCATCACAAAGGAAGATTTGGAGAATGGAGAAGACGTGGCAACGTGTCCTAGATGGTCTCTTATTATAAAAGTGGTTTATGACAGAGATCAGTTTATGTGTGGAGAAACAGTTTTACAGCCCCTTCAGCCAACAAAGAATTAGTTAAATGCTGAAGAAGCCTTCAGGAATTCACATCCTGGATGGAAACATTGAATGAAAAGTCCCTGGATTTGCAGTGACAACTGCTTTCTGATTTGCTGTTCGGGAGAGCGTGGATCTGTTCATCGACTGCTGGGTTCATCTTCAAATAGAGAAGCAAGCTCATGACTTTTCTTATCTGGATTTCATTCTTAGAACTCTGACTTGGAAGTGTTCTTAATTACCCAGCCAAATTTAAAGAAAGGTAATTTTAAACGGTGCTTTCTTTCCTTTAGTTTCATCATTTTTATATCCTAAACCTAATTCAGTATCTGATTACAGCATCATCTACCTCATTCAGTAGGATTCCTTCATTAAAAAGAGATTATATTTTAACTTAGCTATTAAAATGAGTAAAATTAACCCTGTTGTTGAATGTTGACATCAGCTTTGTGGTTCTAAATTTAAGAAAATCTGTTGCTTTGTCAGTACTGTGCTTGCAGTTCCCTCACCACACCAGTCTCCTCAGTCTTGCCATTATTAGAATGCTCTTGTTCATTCAACATGCCATTTCTGTTACACTTCATGCTGCATTCAGTTGTGGCATTGAAAAGGAAAGAGCTGGGCATGGTGGCTTACGCCTGTAATCCCAGGACTTGGGAGGCTGAGGAAAGAGGATCACAGTGAATTCGAGGAAACCTGGGCTATGCAGTGGGTTCAAGGCCAGCCTGGACTACACAGTGAGACCCTGTCTCAAAAAAAGGAAGGACAGCAAGGCCATGCCATAGTTTCTCCATAGCTACGAGTTAGTGAATAAGGAAGAAAGTCTAAAGTGAAATGGTCAAAGAAATGGAGTTTCCTTATATCCTGCATGTTCTTTGCAAGTCAGAGCAAGAGGAACAGCAGAAGGAAATGAAATAAGTAAGAACGAGAGGAGCCAAACACTCCAGCTTAAGTAAATGAAATGCATGAATGATTTTGCCACATCAGAGTGAATATCTTTGTCTCTGGATTTTTATTTGTTTGATGATAATACTAATGAAATTGGACTTCAGAGAGAGTTAATAAGTCTTTATGGCTGGTAGCAGTGCTTTCAGTGTACACAGAATTGTGTCACTACCAAAAGGTAAAACATTTACAACAGAAAAGGAGCCTGGAAATGGGAGGCCTATTCTGAATAAATATACCCATGAGAGCACATTTAATAAATCTCCATAACATGCAACCAAACCAGACATGCCCTCCTGCAGAGTAATGTTGCTCTGGAGAAAGGCAAAAAGAAGATAGGCTATTGATCTTCCTTTGCTGCAGTGCTGCAAGTAGCATGAAATTAGGATCACTTACATGAGAAGTGAAAAATCCCTTTATATACACAACTCTGCTGTGTATATATAGTTTTGAAAATACCAATGCCTACGAGGCTGTTTAGGGCATGGCCCCTGTGATCAGAAAATCACTTGCTAGAATGTGAGTGTTCTAGTACTAACTAGTAAATGCTGCACACACTCATCAGAAATTTAAATTAAAGCAATCAGTATGGACTTTTTTTCTTTTCCTTTCTTTCTTTTTTTTTAATTTGGTGCCAGGGATTGAACTCTGGGCCTTGCAATTTCGAGGCAGGCAGTAGAAACACTGAGCTAGATCCTCGGCCCTTAAATGGATTTTTTTTTTTAATGGCTGGTGGTAGCAGCATTAGACTGAGACATAATTTTAAAAAACATGTTTATGCCAGAAGTGCATAGTACATTATTTGGTGTATTCTTGATACAATGCGAAATCTCTTTGCTGTGTGAAACACCGATGTCCCAGAAGTAATCCACACTGCCCTTGAGCAAGGTGATTGCTCACAGAGAGCAAGGTACATGTTGACTCTGGTGGGAATGAGCTGCCAAGAGAAACGAACTGTCCTGCGCTCATGTTGATGCTTCTATAGATAGTGTTAATGTGTAATCTTTTTCTGCTGCTGATGAATTGCAAGCAGGAACAGACACCCTGGTGAGCTCACTCTGTTTGTGAATACAAAAACATACCAGGTTGTTAAGCAGAAAGGAAAATCAGGGTCTTTGAAGGAGTACCGGACTTCTGTGTGATACATATGCCTTATTCAGCGCTCCCACCCCCTGCCCTGACATTTCTGGAGCACCTGTGAAAACCGCATAACCCAGGTTCTGTGTCTGATTATCTTTGTCATCTCTGGCCAGGCCAGTAGATTCCTCGTCTGTACAGCTGAGAGACCTTACCGGATGGTTTCTTAGCTGTCTGGTCTCATTTCAGGTGTGGTGGCTTGCGTGAGTTGAAATGGTGATTGAAAATTTTATACACTCAAAACTGAATCATGAATTACAGAGACTGGAAACTCCAGTTTCCTTCCATAACTTGATGTTGCCATGCTTCTGAGTTTGGAAATTATTAAATCAAACTGATTAAAAATTCTACATATACTTTATATGTACAGAAGCATTTTTCTTAGCACCCGACACTTTTTGTAACTTTACATATTAATTCATTATCAGAAAAAGTTGTACTGGTGTGCTAAATAAAATCAGATAATTCAAAAAAAAAAAAAAAAAAGAAAAAAGGGCAGACCCACATGAACAAATTAGAACAGCATTTCCTGGCAGAGGCACTGGGATGCTTGCTAGGAATTGAAATCTCTCAACCCCTCCAGGCTTGGTGGAGGCCTTGGGTCAGGGTTCTTCAAACTCTCCCCACAACCCTTTTCTAACAAGCCTGGTCTGAAGCTGGTGTTCAGCAAACAGATGCCCAGCACCATCAAATAAGCACACCATTGAGGAGAGGCAGACTCCACGGCCTTTTCTGCCAGTTCTTTTTCTCTGCACCTCCTAAGTTTGATATCTGCTGCTTGTTAGTGACTTTCTTTTTTCACTTGCTTACTTTGGAGTAGAAGTCTTACACTGCTAGATGTGTTCTTTCTAAACCTCCTCTGGCTTATGAGTACTGGAGTCTGACTCCATCAAATATATTATTCTTGCAAGGTTCACATGGTAGCAGCATTTGAGACCTGCAGTGAGGCACACCTGGCCCCCTGACTCAGAAACACAGAACAGCCTCCAGCAGGGGTATCCTGCCTCCAACTTCAAACTCGCACTCTCTCCGGGGGAACTCTTCTGTGTGCAGCCAAAGAGTCAGCAGGCTTTTCTGTAAAGGACCAGATGGGAAATCTTTTAGGTTTTGCAGGGCACTGGGACTCTGTCATTATCTGTCATCACTTAACTGTGCAACTGTGTGTGAAAGCAGAATTCTTGACCAAGTGGGTGTGGTTGTGTGACAACAAAACTTTGCCTATGGATATGGAATCTTGAATTTAATGTGCCACAAATATCCTTCTTCTCTTGACTTTTTTCCCCCAATCATTCAGAAATATCATTGGCTGGTGGGCTATGTGAAAATGGGCATTGGCCAGAATTGGCCCATGAGCCATTTTTTGGCAAGACCTGCAATGGCCTATAGTTTGATTGAATGTTTGTGTGTTTTGTTTGTGTGTGTATCACATACTTACTACAGAAGTGCAGACTATACCACCTGCTCTTTGGCATCTTGATGGTGTTTCTAGGTAATATTTGCTATCACTAAATTAATAGTTGCTTATTAAAAAGCAAATCAGTGTTTCATCATGTGACTGTCAGTGTAATTAACCTGTCCTCTGCTGTTAGGCATATGGCTTGTTTCCATTAGTTTCCTAGTGAAAGGAAAGCTGAACAATTCCTGTTCATCTCACTCAGCACATGGGAGTATATAGAATGGTGACAGGTGGATCAAAAGACACATGCATGTTTTATTGTGGTGGCAACTTGAACCTTCTCTCTCCATAGAGTTTATTTGAGTTAATGTTTACACCAATAATGCATGATAGGGATGATTTACTCTTGTCAATATAGTGTTTTATTAAATATTTTTATCTTTGCAGATCTCATAAGAAATTGTATTTTAAATGTTCCTTTCTGAGTTTGAATTTTTTAATGTTTTTTTTTTGGGGGGGGGTACCGGGGATTGAATTTGGGTCCTTTAAACCACTGAGCTAAATCCCTGGCCCCATGAATTTTTTAATGTTTAACAGCTGTTTGTAATTCAATTTCTACACACAGCTTATACCTTTTGTCCACTTGAAAATTGGATTGTTGTTTTTTCTATTTTTCTTTTCACATTTTTTATTAGTGCATACTGGTCATACAGATTAATGGGCTTCATTTTGGCAGATTTATACATGCAAATCACATACTTTAATCATTTCATCCCCCATCATATGCCTTGTCCTGTCCTCTCCCTCAGTTTTACACTTTAAAATTTTAATGTATAAAATATATTTTCATCTATCCCCCATTACCTACTCTTTACACTTTTCCTTACCCCTTATTCCCTCCCTTTTACTAATAATAGTTTCCCTTCTACTTTCTTGCCATCTTTTTTAGATACTACATATTAGGGAGCACATGTGAAATTTATCTTTTTTGAGTCTGGCTTATTAACATTATGGTCTCCAGATCCATTCATTCTCCTGAAAATGATGTAATTTTGTTCTTCTAAATAGATGAATAATACAATGGTACCTCAGTTTACAAACAATTTGTTTTATGATTTTGGGGAAGATGGCTGCGTTTGTGTTTGTGTGGGGAAGATTGCTGTGGTCATGTTTGCTAGACAATGCAGTGTTTGTGAATGGAAGCAAATTCTGTGGAATGCTTTTGTCTACAATCAGAAGCTTTCATGAACCAGACATTACTGTACGCCACTGTGTACATATACTACACTTTGTTTATCCATTCATCTGTTGATAGGCATCTATGCTGGTTCCATATCTTGGGTATTTTGAATTGTGCCACAATAAACCTGGGCATGAGGCACCCATATCATATGCTGACTTTAAATGTTTTGAGTATATACCAAGGAGCAATATAGTTGGGTCAAATTGGTAGTTCTAATTTTAGTTTTTGAGGAAATTCCATACTGATTTTTATAGTGGCTGTACTAACTTACATTCCTACCAGCAGTACAGAAGTTTTCCTTTTTCCCCATGTCCTTGCCGGCACTTATTGTTTTTTATATTCTTTTTAAAAAATTTTTTCTTATTTTTTCCCCATTAACTTTATTGGTACATTTTAGGTATACAATACAGTTACATTCAGCATTGGGATCTTGTACCATTACATGAGTCTCTTGGTTCTTATTTTTTTCCCCTTCCCTTGCCCTCCCTTCCCTATTTGCAAAGACCTTGTTTCCATTTTTTTCCTCTTCTCATATTTTTTCCTTTCCCTTTTTTCCCTTCCCCTACCCCTCTCAATTCCCCTGCTCTTTTAGACCTTTTCTTCCTGTTACACAATATCAGTTATACATTTTTAAATTACAATATTAAGATCTAGGAGACATTACCACAGATTTTACAGAATTTAAAAGGATATAGATAGCATATTACAAAAATCTTTTTTGAAATAAATTTGACAACTTCTAAGAAGTAACTTAGAAAACAAATTAATGAAACTAACTCTGGAGGAAATACAACATTTGAATAGCATCTATTAAAGAAAGTATATTCCTAGCTTGAAAACCTACCTGTATGACAACAGCAGGCTCATAAACATTTTAACTGATAAATAATAAAAAACGATTAAAGCAGAAAAAAGAAGGAACACTTCTCCCTTCATTTTAGGAACTCAACATTGTGCTAATCCTAAAATTGGATAAAGATAATAGAAGAAAAAAGTATGAACATAGAAATTTGTTTAACAGAACAAACTATTAGAAGTCAGATCTGGCAGGATGTAGAAAGTGCTTTCCTTATAGGGATGGCAGTGTTGGTTCAGCATTGGAAGATCCACCCCCAAAAGTCATCATTTTAACAGAGGAAAGGAAAAAGCTATATGATCCTGTCAGTAGTTGGAGAAAAAGTATTGGACCAAATTCTACCGCTGTTCATGGTAAAAGCTATCAGAAGACTAGAAGTAGAACAGAAACTTCTCAACAAATTAAAGACATGTACTCCATACTTTCAGTGAGAACACCTTGTATGAATGGAGAAGATACAATGCTTTCTCCTTAAGGTGGGGAACAAGGGCAGATATGCTTACTCTTTATCTGTCCATTAATCTTTGAAGCTTAGTCCCCACCCAAATAGTCTGGCAATAAAATAACACAACTAGGATAGGATTGACATGGCAGAAGCAAAATCTTTATATGTAGATGAAATGATCATCTATAGAGAAAATACTAAGAAATCTCTAGGAGCCCCTAGAACTTGTACTTGAATTTAGCAGGATTAGAAAACACAAGGTATATATAAAAATTCAGGTCTGTGTATACCTGCTATAAATGAAGAACTGGATATTGAAATTTAAAAGTTATGTAGGAGTACAAAGGACCCAGAAAAGCCAAAAACAAAAACAAAAACAAAAACAGTGTTGGAAGATGTTTAGCACCCAATTTTAAGACTTCTTCTAAAGCTACAGTAATCAAGGCAGTGTTGGTGTAAGGAAAGACATATAGATCATTTGAATAAAACAGAGAATCTAGAAAAAGAACCACACATATATGGTCCACTGAGTTTTGAAATATTATTTAACATTAGCATTTTATAGAATATAAACTCAATTTAAGAGCCGAGGAAGAGATAGTGTCTTCAGCAAATGGCACTAGAACACCTGGTATCCGTATATAAAAAATTAACCTCAACCCTTTTTTTCCATACATGAAAATAACTTGAAGGGATCTATGAACCTAAATAAGAAAGCCTAAACGTATAAAACTTTAAGAAGAAATTATAAGGGAAAATATTTATGAATTCAGGGTAGGCAAGAATTTCCTAGGATACAAAAAACATGATGTATAAAAGAAAAAAATTGATAAATGAGATTCCATCAAAATTTAGAACATTAAACTACGTCATTAAAATGAAAAGTAGTCCTTAAACAGACCATATTTACAATGCATATAACCTATGACCAGAATATATAAAGAATTCTTGGAACTCATTAATAGACAACCCAAATAAAATGTAGACATAAGAAGATGATAGCCAGTATAGCACAAGGAATGGTGTGCAACTCTAGAATCAGAAAAATACTACTCAGTACAATAATAAGATTGAATTATATACTCATTAGGGAGATGGAGTCAAAAGTTTTAAAAGCCTTGTCATAACTTTTTCTTTTTGTTGGATTCTCTCTCTTTGCATTTAATTTGTCACACCCAATGGATTCATTCTGCTGGGTTTCCTGGGGTTGTGATCCTCATTGTCTTTTCCTAGGGTATTGTCTAAAATTTTTTGGAGTGCCGGTTTGGTATTCATGAAGTTCCTAAGGTGCTCTTTATCATCAAAGTATCTTATTTCTCCATCCATTTTGAAAGATAGTTTTTCAGGGTACATCAATCTGGGTTGGAGGCTGTTTTCCTTTAGGGCTTGAAATACAGCACTCCCAGCTCTTCTTGCCTTGAGGGTTTGCATTGAGAAGTCTGCTGTGATTCTGATGGGCTTTCCTTTGTATGTGATTTGTTTCTTTTCTCTGACTGCTTGGAGAACTTTGTTCTTCTGTTGTGTTTCTGGAATTTTAACAATTATATGCCTATGTGTAGATTTTTTTTTTATCAAGGCTATTTGGATTCCCATATGCCTCACTTATCTGTATGTCAAGCTCTTTTCCCCTGCTTGGGAAGTTTTCTGCCATTATTTCTGTGAAGAGATTTTTTATGTCATCTCCTTTTGCTGGAGTCTTTTGGGTCTTCTAACTATAGGATAAAATAGTCTACAAACAAGGATGATTTCAGTTATCAATTTTCTATTTGTATTTGTTTTACCTCTTTCTCTTGCCTACTTGCCCTCACTAAAATTTCAAGTCATATATGGATTAGGAGTAGTATGAGTGGATATTCTTTCTTTAGTACTGATTTTAGAGAAAATGCTTTGAGCTATTTCCCCATTCAGAGTGATGTTGGTTGTGGCTTTGTCATATATGGCTTTTAGTATATTGAGGAATGTTTCTTCAATACCTTGTTAATTCAGGGCTTTTATCATGAAGTTATATTAAGTTTTGTCAAGGTATTGTCTACATAAATTGAGATGATCATGCAATTTTTATCATTGATTTTATCGATGTGGTGTATTATGTTTATTGTATTTGTATTTGTTGAAAATCCTTGCATCCCTGTAGTGAAGCCAACCAAGTTGATCATGGTGCATGATCTTTTAAATATGTTGTTAAATTTGGCTAGCAAGTATTTTACTAAGGATTTTTGGATCTATGATAATCAAGGGTATGTTTATCAAGGCCTATAGTTTTCATTTTTGTTATATTCTTTAGTTTTGGCATCTGAATGATATCAGTTTCATAGAATGGGTTTTGCAGCATTCTTTTCCTTTCTATTTTCTGGGATAGTTTGAGTAGAATTGCTATTAGTTCTTTAAAAGTCTGGTAAAATTCAGCAACGAACCAGCCTGGTCCAGAGGTATTTTTGTTTGTTTATTTCTTTTTTGGTTTGTTTTGTGGGAGAATTTTTATTATTGCTTCAATCTTGTTGCTTTTTAATGATCTGTTTAGGTTTTTATATTATATTTTTCAGTTTTAGTAGTTAATATATATCTGGAAATTTATTCATTTCTTTTAGAGTCTCCAATTTGTTAGGATGCAGGTTTTCAAAGTAGTCTGTAATAATCCTGTGGATTTTCAGTGGTGTTTGTTGTAACATCTCCCTTTGAATTTCTAATTGTATGTATTTGGTCATCTTCTCTCCTTTAGTGACTTTTGCTAAGGCCTTATCAAGCTTGTTTATCTTTTCAAATAACCAACTCTTTGTTTTGTTGATCTTGTGTACTGTTCTTTTAGTCTTTATCTCATTAATTTAAGCTCTGTTCTTTATTTTTTTTCCTTTTGTTGAGTTTGCTTTTAGTTTGTTTTCATTTTTGTAAGATATTGAGATCCATGATTAGGTTATTTATTTGAGATCTCTCTGACTATTTAATGTAGGCACAGATAGCTATAAACTTCTCTCAGGTTTTGGTATGTTGCATTCCATTTGATTCTAGGAATGTTTAAATTTCCTCTATGATTTCTTCAATGACCCACTGAAGTAAATCATTCAGTGTTCATGTGTTTGTGTGGCCTCTATTGCTGATGATTTTTAGTTTCATTTTATTATGATTTGAGAAGAAGCCAGAAGTTAGTTCAATTATTTTTGTACATGTGGAAGCTTGCCTTATGTCACTAAAAAGAACATTTTATGAGTTGCTGAGAAGAACATGTATTTTGTTGTTGGAAAGAATGCTCTGTAGACATCTGTTAAGTCCATCTGATCTATGATCTATTGTGCAGTTAAATTCTGTTGGGTTTTTTGCTTTTTTTATTCCTATCTGAATAACCTATCTTTTGTTGGGAGTGAAGTATTGAAGTCATGCACTACTATTGTGTTGGTACCTATGTGTTCCTTTACCTTTAGTAGCATTTGTTTTCTGAAATTGAATGCATTGGTTTCTGGTGAACATATAATTACAATTGTTTTATCTTGTTGGTGGATTGTTTCTTTTATAATATGCCTTCATTGTATCATTTGCCTAGTTTTGTCTTGAAGTCTGCTTTGTCAGATAGAAGTATAGCTACTCCTGTTTGCTTTAGGGGTCTATTTACAAGGAATATTGTTTTGCATCCTTTCAATTTCAGTTTGTATGTCTTTGCTAGTGAGATGTGTTTATTGCAAGCAGCAAAGAGTTAGGTCTTGTTTTTAATCCAGACAGTATTTTTAATTGAACAACTAGGAACATTTATATTTAGGGCTATTATGGAAAGGTATGTATTAATATTTGTTTTTCTAATATTTGCTTCTTTCTTAATTCTCAAGAGCTTATCTATTCTTTTTTTTCCTTTTTTTATTCTTTTAGTGGTACATTTTAGGTATACAATATGTTTACATTTATCATTGGGTGCTTGTAACTGTACATGATGTATCTTAGTTCTTATTTTTTCCCCATTGCCTGTATGCCCTTCACCTCCTCCACCCTTCCCTATTTACATAAATTTCATTTCCATTCTTTTTTTTTTTTCCTCATAATTTTTCCTTTCCCTTCTTCCCTTTCCCCTTTATTCTTTTTATTCTGTGTTAAGATTCCTCTAAGTATCTTCTGCAATTCTGGCTTAGTGATTACAAATTTTTGCAGTTCATAGTTATCTTGGAAGGTCTTTATTTCTCCTTTAATTTTGAAGGATATCTTCACTCAGTGTAGTAATTTAGATTGGTGGTCATTTTCCTTCAGGGCTTGAAATGCCTTTTTCTATGCCCCCCTGGCCTTAGAGCTTCTGAAGAAAAATTTGAAGTTATTTTGATGGGTTTTCCTCTATAAGTAAGATAGTGTTTCTCCATTATTCTTTTCAATATTCCTTCTCTGTTCTGTACTCTAGCCATTTTAACTATAATATGATATGAAGAGGTTATTTTTTTTGTATTGTGTTCTTTTTTAAAATTTTTATTTTATTGGTACATTTTAGGTGTACAATATAATGATATTCATCATTGGAAATTTGTACCTTTACATAATCTATCTTGGTTCTTACTTTTTCCCCCTTCCCCTGCCCTCCCTTCAACCCCTCCATCCCTTGCTATTTGTTTCCATTTTTTCATTTTCTCATACTAATTCCATTCCCTATTTTCTCTTCACCTACCCCTCCCACTTCCCCTTCCCCTTTGCCCCTTTGCTTCCTATTTCACATTATCTATTATAGCTTTTAGTCCTTATTTACATTTTTAGCTTTTCACATTAGAGAAACTATTCAGTTTTTACACATGTGTGTCCTATTTATTTCACTTAAGAGTATAGCCTCAATGTGCATCCATTTAGCTATAAATGTCTCTAATTTCTCTTTTTTATGGCTGAGTAGTACTCCATTTTATTAAAAAATCCACATTGTCTTTATCTAGTCTCCAGTTGATGGGCATTTGGACTGTTTCCAAGTTTTAGCTATTACAATCTGTGCTGCTATGAACATGGGTGCACATATATCACTTTGGTATGATTCTCTCAGTTCTTTGAGGAAGATACCCAGCAGGGGAATAGATGGGTCAAATGGGACTTCCAGTCCTAGTTCTTTGAGGTATCTCCATACTGATTTCCACAGTGGTTTCACCAGTCTACACTCCCACCAGTAGTGGAGCAGGGTTCCTCTTTCCCCACAGCTCCGCCAGCATTTGTTATTGGTTGATTTCATGATAAGCAGCCATTCTTTCTGGGGTGAGGTGGAATCTCAGCATTGTTTTCATTTGAATCTCTTGACTGACCAGTGATATTGAACATTTTTTCATATGTTTATTTGCTATTTCTACTTTGTCTGAGGAATGTCCATTAATTTTAGATGCCAATTTATGGATTGGTTCTTTAAATTTGGGAGGTATTTTTTTTACATTCTTTATAGATTCAAGATAGTAGACCTTTGTCTGAGGAACAGCTGGTGAAAATTTTGTCCCACATTCTGGGTTGTCTCTTCACATTGCTAGTGGTTTGTCTTGTTGCGCAGAAGCTTTTTAGTAAGAAGAGATCCCACGTGTTGCTTGTTTATGGTAGTTCATGAGCAACTGAGGTTTTGTTCATAAAATCTTTTCCTACACCAATGTCTTCAACAATTCTTTCTAAACTCTCTTCCAGCTGGTTTAGTGTTTCTGCTTTAGCATTTAGATCTTTAATCCATTTAGATTTTAGTTTATTCCATGGTGAGAGATATAGGTCTAGTTTTAATCTTTGGCAAGTTGAAACCCAATTTTTCCAGCACCATATATTAAAGAGGCTATTTTTCCTCCAGTGAGGGTGTTTGGCTCCTTTGTCAAAGATGGTGTAGCTGAGTGTGTCTGGAGTTGTTTCTGCACCCTCTAATCTGTTCCACTGGTCCTCAGATCTGTTTCTTTGCCAGTACCATGCTGTTTTTATCACAGTAGCTTTGTAGTATACTTTCAAGTTGGGGATTGTGATACCCCCTGCCATGTCTTTGTTACCTAAATTGCTTTTGCTGTTCTAGGTTTCTTCTTGTTACAAATGAATTTTTGGATTGTTTTCTCAAGGTCCGTGAAGTATGCTGCTGGAATTTCAATTGGGATTGCATTAAATTTATATAGCAGTTTTCGAAGTATGGCCATTTTCACTATGTTGATTCTTCCTACCCAGGAGCAAGGGATATCTTTCCATTTTCTGATATCATGTTTGATCTATCTTTTCAGAGTGCTATAGTTTTCAGAGAAGAGGTCTTTGATTTCTTTAGGTTGATTCCTAGGTATTTCAGTTTTTTGGATGCTATTGTGAAAGGAATTATTTGCCCTATTTCTCTCTCAGTGACTGTTGTTTGTGTAGAGGAAAGCTATTGATTTTTGTATGTTCACCTTGTATCCAGATACTTTACTGAATTTGGTTATTAAATCTTGAAGACTTTTCATGGAGTTCTTAGGGTCTTCTATATAGAGTATCATGTCATCAGTAAATAGTGACAATTTGACTTCTTAAATTCCTATATTTATTCCTTTTATTTCTTTTTCTTTTCTAATTGCCACGGCTAATGTTTCCAAAACTATATTGAACAGAAGTGGTGATAGTGGACATCCTTGTCTTGTTCCTCATTTTAGTGTGAAGGATTTCGGTTTTTGACAATTTAGCATCATATTGCCTGTTGGTTTTTCATAGATGGCTTCTATCAGATTGAGGTAGAGACCATCTTTTCCAATTTTTTGTAGGGTTTTTATCACAAATGCATGTTGGATTTTGTCAAATGCTTTTTCTGCATCTATTGAGATGATCATATGATTTTTGTCCTTGGCTCTATTGATATAGTGTATTACATTGATTGATTTGTGTATGCTGAACCATCCCTGCATCCCTGGGATGAATCCCACTTGGTTAGGGTATATGATCTTCTTAATGATCTTCTGCATTCTATTTGCAGTTCTTTTTTGATTGTGGTGTTTGGGGTTCTGTTTACATCCTCTACCTGGTTGTCTATAGCTTTCCCAAGATTAATAAATCTTCTTTTATTATTTTATTAAATTGATATTCCATTTCATTAATCTGAATCTCAGTGCCTACTTTGGCACTTAGTGCCAAAAATTCATAAATTCAGCCTATAACATGGAAATCCATGTTCTAGTGTTCTTGATGGTATCACTCATGATTTCTTGTTGTTTTTCTTTCTTAGTATCTGCATGCAATAATTCCTCAATCTTATTTTCAACCCCTGAAATTATGTCTTGTGCTTGGTCCTGTCTGGTGGCTTGGCTTTATACTAACTTTTTGCTTTGATTTATTGTGCTTTTAATTTCCAGAAATTATATTTGGTTCTTCAGAATCTCTCTCTTTGTTGAATTGTTCCATCATATATTGCACAGTGTTTCTCAATTCATTCAACTTTTATTTGTATCCTCTTTGAAGCCATTACAAATTTTTATAATTTAGTCTTTTGAATTTTTTGGCATTTCATATACTTCTGTATCTTTGGATTCCATTACTAATGAATTATGGACATTTGGAGGAATTTTGTTGCCTTATGTTTTCGTACATTTTGTGTTTTTATATTGAGATCTGTGCACATATTGGGATAGATATCTCTGCTTCTATGTGAAGGGCTACTAGTGCCTAGCATTCTTTTCAGGGCTTGATCCCAGCACCACTTAGAAAGGAGAAAATAAACTTCAGTAGACAGTAACACAATGACATGTTAGATATTGACATAGAGTAAAAAGCCAATTAAAAGTAAAAACTATACAACCACTTACAATAGAAAAGAAATCAGCAATAACAATAAGATACAAAGACAAACTGGATACTGATACATAGCAAAAATCCATTAGAAGCAACAACTATATCACCATTATCAACAGAAAGAAATCAGCAATAATAAAATAATTTAAAAAGCAAAAAATTAATAAAGGTTTATTGTAATAATAATAAAAATAGAAGAAGTGAAGAAAGGGAAAATTGAAGAAGTAAAATCTACAAAAGAAAAGATAAAAAAGAAGATTAAATGAGAAGGAAGAGAGAAAGTACGGCCAAAAATCTAATTAAAAATAAAAAATGTAAATAGAATTTTGTAAAAATAACAGAAAGGAATAAACCAGAAAAAAGGAACAAAACAAACCAATAAAACCCCACAAAACAAAGACAATAAAAACAAATGAGTCCAAAAAATTATTCTACTTTGAGGTGTTTGGTTGGGTTATTTCCAGGCCTTTTAGCATTGGAGTCTACCAGCTATGGGAAAGGGATAGTGAATCACAACTTGGGCCTGTTGTGTTTTCATACCGCTTTTTGTCCTGTGTTGGTTGAGTCTTGCCCTGCCTTTCCCATTGGGCAATGTCAGTCAGTGGTGTGTTGTCTGCCTTAGGGCTGAATTCACTCCAGAAACTTTTAGTGTTGTGCACACCTGTGACTTTCTCTCAGCCACTGGTCTTCCCAACTAACTTTGCAGCCTGTGGGCTTGTGAAGGGACCCACTTGCTCCTGAGGTCCGTCTGTAGATGCATTCAGTAATGTGGCAAACATCCAAATAGAGGTATATTCCTAATCCTGTTGATGAGTGGGGAAAACAGACCACTGAGTTCTGTGCCAAAAGTAGGCAGAAAAGGAGGAGGGACAAACAGGAGAAGTCAATCCCAGGGCTTTCAGACTCACTTCCTCAGCAAATCACACACAAGTGGCCTGCTTTTTCCCCACAGCCTGAGGTCCCTGTTGGTTCAACTTCGCAGGGGGTCTGTGACTAGCTCTGGCTTCTTCATGACTATCTCTTGTGGCTATCTCCCACCCAGCCACTGTGATAAGTTGACCACAGAGACCATGATGTGTAGCTGTTCTATGACTTGGTATTGGAGTAGTTGTTTTTTTTTTTTTTTTTTGGTACCAGGGATCAAACTTGGGTCCTTATGCTTGCAAGGCAGGTGGTGGAACCACTGAGCTAAATCCCAAGCCCGGGAGTAGTTCAGTTTTAAGCATTAAACCCCTTCTCAGAATGGCTCCTGATTATACAACTCCTTAGTATAGTGGGTACTGCAGTGGATTTCTTAACCTAAACTAGCCTGCCATTCAGAAGGAGTGACTTCTAGCCAGGGATTTAGCTCAGTAGTTCTGCTGCCTGCCTCCCAAGCACAAAGTCCCAAGTTCTATCCCCGGTACAACCCCCCCCCCCAACAAAACCAAAGAAGGAGTGACTTTCAAAGTAAAATCCCACATTGACCAGGCACAGTTTGTAATCTGAGGACCCTTGGAGGTTGAGGCAGGAGCATTGCAAATTTGAGCCCAGCCTAGTCAACTTGGAGCCTTAGTGTGACCCTATTGCAAAACAAACAAGCAAACAAACAAACGAATAAGTAGGGAAAAACAACAATGAAATCCACTTGATTCACAGCTTACAACAACTGTGAGTTTTTTCTCTGGGCCTGGTGCTGCTTGATTATTTTTCATCATTGGGGCTGAGAGCCCTCTCCAGGCTTACTTTGAGCTTTCAGAGCCAGGTCCCCTCCCCACCCTGGAAACCAGGTTTAGTATTTTTGTTGTTGTTTTCTTTGCATATTATTCTGTTTTTCCATGATTTTATTTTAGCTTTATTGTCCATACTTTCTTGTTTGCCAGAGCTTTCCCTTCTTTTCTTTCCTTCTTTCTCCCTAAGTATCTGTTTTCCATGTATCTCAATTCTAGATTCTGGAGAGGCTCTGTTGCTGGTGGCTTCAATGCTGCAAGCTTGAAGCTCTCATTTTTAAGAAAATGACATTTTAAAAGAAATTCTTTACAATGCTGCTGTACAAATATTAGCAATGACTATTTCTCTTTTGATCTTGTTACTATTATTTCCCTCTCATATGCAAATCTTTTAAATTTTAAATAGTGAAAACAATCTTTGATTTAAAATTCTAAATTTGTATACCTGGAAAAACTTTTCCTAAATGAGATTAGAAATAAATTTTTGTTTTCTTTTACTGGGTTCTTTTTTCTTTACATTATATTATTTGAGCTGTGAAAAATATACTTTGATGGTAACATTTTTCATTAGGCTACTTTTAAAATATTTAACAATTTTTTGGCCGTGGCCATCTCAGCCATGCTGGGTATTTGCTGGCTGATGCTCACAGCCTGTAGCTCTCTGCTACAGCTCTCTGCCTGCAGCCAGCTGCCAAGAGCTGATGGTCTCACAGCTCCATCACTACTTCCAGTGCACCTTAGGCACCAAGAAGGAGCCTTCTGGGCCACCAGACCACCACCCCCAATACCAAGGAACAGAGCCCTCCCAGCGTGGAGGAGGTGAGCCAGGTGGGCACAAGTAACAAACACACACCCACTATTGAAATGAGAAGACACATAAAAAAGTCTGAAAACCAGACTTCCAGATCACCTAAAGCAACCCCAAAGGGAAATGATATGGACCAATCTGATACTCAAACACCTGGACTCCCTGAGGAAGCAACAAAAGACAATCTGGAAAAAATCATATCAGAAATAATTTCTCAGATAACAGCAGAGATTGTGCACATGGTACAAGACATAATTAATAAATCTAGAGAGGACACAAAAAATAGAGGAGGTGAGGAACATGATGGAATCCCAACATAGGAAACAAATGGAATCCATAAAACAGCTGCAAACAGATTTCCAGGAGATTAAAAACTCCACTGAAAGCTTATGCATCAGAATGAATCAATGTGAGGACAAAGTTTCAGATATAGAAGATAAGATTGCAAATAGTGATCAAGAAAAGAAAAATTTCTTTAAAACTGTAAGGGACCATGAGAAATCAATCCAGGAGCTGCTAGAGATGCAAAGAAGAATAACATAAGACTGACTGGAGTCAATGAAGAAACATGAGAAAGGGCAGGTGACATAAAAAAACTGTTCACAGAAGTGATGGCAGAAAACTTCCTGAGCAGGGGAAAAGAACTTCACACACAGATCAGTGAGGCATATAGGACTCCAAATAGCCTTGATCAAAACAAATCTACACATAAGCATATAATAGTTAAGATTCCAGAAACTTAACAGAAGAACAAAATTGTACAAGCAGTGAGAGAAAAGAAACAAATCACATACAAAGGAAAGCCTATCAGAATCACAGCAAACTTCTCAACACAAACCCTCAAGACAAGAAGAGCTTGGAGAGACATATTTCAAGCCCTAAAGGAAAACAGCCTGCAACCCAGATTGATGTACCCTGCAAAACTATCTTTCAAAGTTGATGGAGAAATAAGATACTTTCATGACAAAGAGCACCATAGGAACTTCATGAATACCAAACCAGCACTCCAAAAATTTTTAGAAAATATCCTAGAAAAAGACAATGAGCATTACAACCCCAGGAAGCCCAGCAGAATGAATCCACTGGGCATGACAAGAAATTAAATGCAAAGGGGGAGAATCCAACAAAAAGAAAAAGTCAAGACAAGGATAAGTCAATACATATCACTTATAACCATCAATGTTAATGGTCTCAATTCACCAATCAAAAGAAATAGACTGGCAGAATGGGTCAAGAAGCAAAATCCAACATTGGGCTGCAAAGAAGAAACACACTTAATTCAAAAAGAAATTCATAGACTGAAAGTTAAAGGGTGGAAAACAATACTCCATGTGATGGGAATCCAAAAAAAAGCAGGAGTAGCTATCTTCTTTGGAGATCACATGGATTTCAAGTCAACACTGATTAAGAGAGTCAAAGAAGGACACTACATCCTTGTAAAGGGAACAATCCAACAGGAAGAGATGACAATCATTAACAAATAAGCACCAAACACTAGTGCACCCAACTATATGAAACAAATACTAATGGACATAAAAAATCAAATAAGCACTAATACAGTAGTAGTGGGGGACCTCAATACCCCATAGTAACAAATTGATAGATCAACTAGACAAAAAATAAGCAACAAAATACTAGAATTCAATCAAACTCGTGAGCAAATGAACTTAACAGATGTTTACAGAATGTTCCACCCCACAAAATCAGAATACACATTCTTTTCAGCTACACATGGGTCATCCTCCAAAATAGACCACATACTTGCTCTTGCTCATAGAATATGGTTTAGTAAGTGCAAAGGAATTGAAATCATCCCCTGTATATTATCAAACCATGTGCGGTGAAATTGGAGATCAATAACAAAAGAAACCACAAGAATTTCATAAACACATGGAAATTGAACAACACACTTCTCAATAATCAATGGGTCACAGAGGAAATTAAAGAAGAAATCAGACAGTTCCCACAATTAAATGACAATGACAACAGAACACAGCAGAATCTATGAGACACAATGAAAGGAGTCTGATGAGGGAAATCCAAAGCCATGAATACTCATTAGGAAAATAGAGAGAGCTCAATTAATCAACCTGATGCTGAATCTCAAACTTCTAGAAAAAGAAGAACAGGCCAAACCCAAAGCTCATACAAGGGAGGAAATTATAAAGATCAGAGGAGAAATCACTGCAATGGAGACTAAGAGAATGACACAAAAAAATCAATGAGGCCAAGAGTTTCTTCTTCAAAAGAATAAACAAAATTGCCAAACCCTTAGCCAACCTTATCAGAAAAAGGAGAGAAAAGGCCCAAATCCATGCAATTAGGAATGAAAAGGATGAATTTACAATGGACTCAGCAGAAATCCAGAAGATCATCAATACCTACTTTGAGAACCTATGAGCCAATAAGGTGGAAAACACAGAAGAAATGGACAGATTCCTAAATATGTATGAATTACCAAAGTTGAATGAAGAAGACCTAAAAATTCTAAACAACACAATATGAATCAATGAAATTGAAAACATAATTAAAAACTTACCCACTAAGAAAAGCCTGGGTCCTGATGGCTTCACTGCTGAATTCTACAAGACATTTAGAGAGGAGCTACTGTTTAAACTCTTCAATGAAATTGAAAGGGAAGCAGTATTCCCAAATTCATTCCTGGAAGCAAGCATTACCTTGATCCCCAAAGCAGAGAAACACCCAACCAAAAAAGAGAACTATAGGCCAATCTCTCTAATCAACATAGCAAAAATCCTCAATAAGATACTGGCAAAGAGAATGCAGAAGATCCTCAGGAAGATCATACACCCTTACCAAGTGGGATTCATCCCAGGGATACAGGGGTGGTTCAATATATGCATATCAATAAATGTAATACACTATATCAATAGAGCCAAGGACAAAAACCATATGATCATCTCAATAGATGTAGAGAAAGTATTCAACAAAATCCAACATGCATTTATGATAGAAACCCTACAAAATCTTGGAATGGATGGTCTCTAACTCAATCTGATAAAAGCCATCTATGAAAAACTAACAGCCATTATCATACTAAATGGTAAAAAAGTAATATCCTTCACACTAAAATCAGGAACAAGACAAGGGTGTCCACTATCATCACTCCTGCTCAATGCAATTTTAGAAACATTAGCCACAGCAATTAGGCAAGAGAAAGAAATAAAAGGAATAAATATAGGAAATGAAGAAGTCAAATTGTCGTTATTTGCAGATGACATGATACTCTATATAGAAGACCCTAAGAACTCCACCAAAAGTCTTCTAGACTTAATAACCAAATTCAATCAAGTAGCTGGTTACAAGGTCAACACACAAAAATCAATAGCTTTCTTCTACATGAACAACAGTCACTGAGAGAGAAATAAGGCAAATATTTTCTTTCACAATAGCATCCAAAAAACTGAAATACCTAGGAATCAACCTAACTAAAGAAATCAAAGACCTCTTCTCTGAAAACTATAGCACTCTGAAAAGAGAGATTGAAGATGATATCAGAAAATGGAGAGCGTGCCATCAGGACTGGGTGAGGAGGACCCTCCCCGGGCAGGCCTACCTGCCAACGGCTTGGCCCAACGGAGCCTGCCGGGGCGGAGAGGGGCTGAGCAGTTGCAGGCTGACCAGGACCTGCTTGCTCCATCTTGCTCCAATAGCTGGCCACAAGGACAGGGTGAGGAGGACCCCCCAGGCAGGCCCACCAGCTGACGGCTTGGCCGCGCAGGCGCCTCCAACAACCCCCCCCCCCCCCGCCCCGGCCTCTGGCCTTTTGGCAGTGCAGCTACTTGGTTACACACTGCAGAGGCACAGGGGGACATAAAAGCCATTGTCCTGAGTGGCAGAAGTGAATGACAGAGAGAGCACCTGTCTCAGGCTCCCTGATGAAAACAAGCCCACTGGAAAAGTGAAGGGAATCTCTGCAATAAAGGCACACCAAACCACAGTGATTGGTAAGATGGAGGGATCATCAGCTCCCATCTGAAACTGGACTTTCTTCAGGGGAAAAGCAGCTGAAACCTGCAGTAGAAACTTGCAGAGTTCAACCCTGCAGGAGGACAGGGAGCTCAACTTGGGACTTGCAACCAAAAATCTGCCTGAATCTCACAGGTCTGGGACTAGCTTACTGAGACTCATTGACTTATAACTGCACACTGCTGCCCACATTGTCTATTGTGGCAGCAGAGACATACCCTGAAGGAGGCCATTTATTTTTTAAAGGCGATAGATTAATAACTACCGCAAATTGTCATTCTCTAAGAGGTATTTGATGCTATGGTGTTGACGATTGTATGACTTGGGCTAAGGTGTTGTGATTGATCTAAAAACAGTTTTCCTTCCTGGCATAATGAAAATGAGATAGCTCCAGAGTCATTACTCAAAACCTAAAGACCAGCGATATCTGGAAGAAACCTCTGAGAAGCAATCATTCCATAAGGGTTTTAAAAACATCAACAAAGATACTTACAATAAACAACTTCAAAATATCAACCCAGGAACTAAACCAAGGACAGTACCAAAAACAAAATGAGAAGACATTTAAGCAAGTCACAAAGCCAGACTTCCACCCCACAAAAGGCAGTTTCTGGGGGAAATGAGGTGCAAAAGTCTGATAATCAACCACCTGGACACCCTGAATGGATAGCACAGGAAGTAACAAAACAAATGAATGAGGCTGTAGAAAAATTCAAAGCAGAAATAATCTCCCTGATAACTACAGAGATGGTGAGCAGAGTGAAACATATGATTAGAGGCTCTAGAACAGAAAATGATAAAAAAAATAGATGAACTCAGAAACATGCTGGAAGCCAGGAATGCCCAGCATAAGAAAGAAATGGAAACCATGATCACCCAACATAAGAAAGAAATGGAATCCATGAAACAGATTCAAACAGATATTCAGGAGATTAAAAACTCCACTGAAAGCATGCAGAGCATATTAAGAGAATCTGAATATAGAATATCAGATATAGAAGACAGGATTGTGGTGAAGGACCATGAAAACAGAGATTTCTTAAAAATAGTTAGGGGCCATGAGAAATCAATTCAACAGCTGCTAGGTGATGCAAAGAAGAATAACATAAGACTGATAGGAGTCCACAAAAAAAACAGGAGAAAGTACCATTGATGTAAAATAACTGTTCACAGAAGTAATAGTAGAAAACTTCCCAGACAGAGGTGGAGAATTGGACATATAGATAAGTGAGGCATATAGAACTCCAACCAGCCATGATCAAAAAAAATCTACACCTAGATATATAACAGTCAAGATCCCAGAAACCCAACAGAAGAACAAAATCCTACAGGCAGAGAAAAGAAACAAATCACCTATAAATGAAAGCCCATGAGAATCATGGCAGACTTCTTAACACAAACCCTCAAATCAAGGAGAGCTTAGAGTGAAGTATTTCAAGCCCTAAAAGAAAATAACTTCCAACCTAGAACTGTTGTATCCTGCAAAATTATCTTTCAAAATCAATGGGGAAATTGGATATTTACATGAAAAAGAACACCTGAGAATTTCATGAACACCAAACCAGCCCTCCAAACAATTCTAAGCAATATACTAGAAAGAGGCAACAAAGGTAATAACTCCATGAGGCTCAACAGAGGGAAGCTACCAAACAAGGTAAGAAATTAAAGGGAAAGGGGGAAAAAGAAATAAGAGCCAACAACAGTGAAACATCATGACAAGGATGAGTCAATATCTATCAATTATAACTATCAATGTTAATGGCCTCAATTCACCAATCAAAAGAAGTAGACTGACAGAATGGATTAAGAAGCAAAATCCAGCAATATGCTGTGTACAAGAAACACACCTAACCCAAAAAGAAATTCAGAGACTGAAAGTAAAAGGATGGAAAACGGCTCTCCACAAGACAGGAACCCAGAAAAAAGCAGGGGTAGCAATCTTATTTGCAGACAAAGCAGATTTGAAACCAAAATTAATTAAGAGAGACAAAGATGGTCATTACATCCTTGTGAAGGGAACAATCCAAGAGGAAGAGATGACAATCCTAAATATACATGCACCAAATATGAATGCCCCCAACTATACAAAACAAATATTAATGGACATGAAAAATCAAATAAGCACTAATATAATTGTAGTGGGGGACTTCTATACCCTACTATCACAAATAGACAGATCATCTAGACAAAAAATTAACAAAGAAATTCTAGAACTGAACCAAGCTATTGAACAAATGGAATTAATAGATATTTACAAAGTGTTCCACCCCACAAAATCAGAATATGCATTCTTTTCAGCTGCACATGGGTCATTCTCCAAAATAGACCACATCCTAGCTCACAGAACATGTCTAAGTCAATGTAAAAGAATTGAAATTACCCCTTGTATATTATCAGACCATAGTGCAAAAAAATTGGAGATCAATAACATGAGAAACTGCAAAACTCTCACAAACACCTGAAAATTGAATAATACCTTTCTGAACAACCAATGGGTGACAGAGGAAAGTAAAGAAGAAATTAGAGAGTTTCTACAAGTAAATGACAATGCCAGTACAACATACAGGAATCTGTGGGACAATGAAAGCAGATCTATGAGGGAAATTCATCGCAGTGAATGCCCATATTAGGAAAACAGAGAGGACTCAGATAAATAACCTAATGCAGAACCTCAAACTTCTAGAAAAAGAAGCTCATAACAAACTGAAAGCCCACACAAGAGAGGAAATTATAAAGATCCAAGCAGAAATCAATGCAATGGCTAAGAGAATGATACAAAAAATTAATGAATCAAAGAGTTGGTTTTTTGAAAGAATAAATAAAATCTATAAACCTTTAGCCAACCTTACCAAAAAAAGGAAAGAAAAGACTCAAACCCATGCAATTAAGAATGAAAAAGGGGAAGTCATAACAGAACCAGCAGAAATCCAGAGTATCATCAATACCTACTTTGAAAACCTGTACTCTAATAAAATGGAAAACACAGAAGAAATGGACAGATTCCTAGATACATATGAATTGCCAAAGTTAAATGAAGAAGATATAGAAATTCTAAACACCTCTATTACAATGAGTGAAATTGAAAATCTAATAAAAAATTTACCAACAAAGAAAAGCCCAGGTCCTGATGGCTTCACTGCTGAATTCTACAAGACATTTAAAGAAGAACTAATGCCTATACTCTTTAAGTTCATCAAGGAAATGGAAAGGGAAGCAAGGCTTCCAAACTCATTCCTGGAAGCAAGTGTTACTTTGATTCCAAAACCAGGGAAAGACCCAACCCAAAAAGAGAACTACAGGCCAATCTCCCTAATGAACATAGATGCAAAAATCCTCAACAAGATACTGGCAAACAGAATACAGAGGATCATCAAGAAGATCTTACACCCTGAACAAATTGGATTTATCCCAGGGATGCAAGGATGGTTCAACATCCATAAATCAATAAATGTAATACACTATATTAACAGAGTCAAGGACAAAAACCATATGATCATCTCAATAGATGCAGAAAAGTCATTCGACAAAATCCAACACCAATTCATGATAAAAATCCTACAGAAAATTGGAATAGAAGGTCTTTATCTCAACCTGATTAAGGCAGGCTATCTATGAAAACCAAGAGCCAACATCATACTAAATGGTCAAAAACTGAAAACTTTCACACTAAAATCAGGAACAAGACAAGGATGCCCACTATCACCACTCCTGTTCAATATAGTTCTGGAAACATTAGCCACAGCAATTAGAAAAGAGAAAGAAATAAAAGGAATAAAGATAGGAAAGGAAGAGTTAAACTCTCATTATTTGCTGATGATATGAGACTTTACATAGAAGACCCAAAAAAACTCTACCAAAGGACTTCTAGACTTAATTGACAGATTCAGTATAGTAGCTGGATATAAGGTCAACACTAAAAAAACAGTAGCCTTCTTGTACACAAATAGCAGACTCACTGAGAGAGAAATTAGGGAAACAATTCCTTTTACAATAGCATCCAAAAAAATGAAATATCTAGGAATCAATCTAACAAAAGAAGCAAAAGACCTCTACACCGAAAACTACAGCACCCTGAAAAAGGAGATTGAGGAGGATATAAGAAAATGGAAAGACATCCCTTGTTCCTGGATAGGAAGAATCAATATAGTGAAAATGGCCATACTTCCAGAACTGATATATAGATTTAATGCAATGCTGATTGAAATTCCAACAATATACTTCACAGAGCTAGAGAAAACAATCCAAAAATTCATGTGGAACCAGAAGAGACCTAGGATAGCAAAAGCAATTCTGGGCAACAGAGACATGGCTGTGGGTATCACAATCCCCAACTTGAAGCTATACTACAAAGCTACTGTGATAAAAACAGCATGGTACTGGCAAAGAAACAGACCTGAGGATCAGAGGAATAGATTAGAAGATGCAGAAACAACTCTAGACGTACTCAGCCACCTCATCTTTGACAAAGGATCTAACCACCCTCATTGGAGGAAAGATAGCCTATTTAATAAATGGTGTTGGAAAAACTGGATTTCAACCTGTCAGAGATTAAAACTAGACCCATATCTATCACCATGCACTAAACTAAGATCAAATTGGATTAAAGATCTAAATATTATACAGAAACACTAAACTTACTGGAAGATAAGTTAGGTAGAACTCTTGAAGATATTGGCATAGGAAAAGACTTTATGAACAAAACCTCAGTAGCACGGGAACCAGCACAAAGAATCAACAACTGGGATCTCATCTTATTAAAAAGCTTCTGCACTGCAAGAGAAACCACCAACAGAGCTAACAGACAACCTACAATGTGGAAAATAATTTTTAGCAGCTGTAACTCAGACAAAGGGCTACTATTTAGAATATATAAAGAAATGAAAAAAGTCAGACCCCCCAAATTCAAAGGCCCAATTCAAAAATGGGCATCTGAAATGAACAGACATTTCTCAGACAAGAAGTAAGAGCAGCAGATAAACATATGACAAAATGTTCAGCATCACTGGTCATTTGAGAGATGCAGATGAAAACAACACTGAGATTCCACCTCACCCTAGAAAGAGTGGCTGCTATCAAGAAATCAACCAATAACAAATGCTGGTGGGGGTGTGGAGAGAAAGGAACCCTTCTCCACTGTTGTTGGGAATGTAGACTGGTGCAACCACTATGGAAATCAGTGTGGAGATACCTCAAAGAACTAGGGCTAGAGGTCCCATTTGACCCAGCTATTCCCCTGCTGGGTATTTTCCCAAAAGAATTAAAAGAATCATACCACAGAGATATATGTGTACCATGTTTATTGAGGCACAGTTTGTAATAGCTAAAGCTTGGAAACAGCCCAAGTGCCCATCAACTGGAAACTAGATAAAGAAGATGTGGGGTTTTTAAAAAATAAAATGGAGTACTACTGAGCCATAAAGAATGAGAAACTAGAGTCATTTATAGCTAAATGGATGCATATTGAGGCCATACTCTTAGGTGAAATAAATAAGACACACGTGTAAATACCGAATAGTTTCTTTAGTGTAAGAAACTGAGAGTGTAAATGAGGATTAAAAGGATTAATAACTAATAATTAATACTTTGAAATAGGATAAGGTCCAAAGCGGTAGGGGTGGTGGGAGAAGGTGGGTTAAGGAAAGAATGGAAAGGAAAAATTATGAGAAAAGAAAAAAAAATGGAAATGAAGTATGTAAATAGGGATGGGCGCACAGGTAATGGGAAAAAAATAAGAACCAAGATACATCTTATATAGGTACAAGCACCCAATGATAAATGTAAACATATTGTATACCTAAAATGTACCAATAAAAGAATTTAACCCAAAAAAGAAAAAGAAAAAGAAAATGGAAAGACATCCATTGGTCCTCCTGGGTAGGAAGAATTAACATAGTGAAAATGGCCGTGCTTCCAAGACTGCTATATAGATTCAATGCAATCCCAATTAAAATTCTGGCAGCATACTTCACAGACCTTGAGAAAACAATCCAAAAATTCATTTGGAACAAGAAGAGACCCAGAATAGCAAAAGCAATTCTATGCAACAGAGACATGGCAATGGGTATCACAACCCCCAACTTAAAACTATGCTAGAAAGCTACTGTGATAAAAACAACATGATACTGGCAAAGAAATAGACTTGAGGACCAGTGGAAAAGTTTAGAAGATGCAGAAACAACGCCAAACACACTCAGCCATCTCATCTTCGATAAAGGAGCCAAACACCCTCACTGGAGGAAAGATAGCCTCTTTAATAAATGGTGCTGGAAAAAGTGGGTTTCAATGTGCCAAAGATTAAAAGTAGATCTGTATCTTTCACCATGCACTAAACTAAAATCAAAATGGATTAAAGATCTAAAGAGTAAAACAGCAACACTGAACCAGCTGAAACAGGGGTTAGGTAGAACTCTTGAAGACATCGGTGTAGGAAAAGATTTTATGAAGAAACCCTCAGTTGCTTGTGAACTAGCACGAACAATCAACACATGGGATCTCTTCTTATTAAAAAGCTTCTACACAGCAAGAGAAACCACCAACAGTGTGATGATACAACCCACAATGTGGGAAAAAATCTTCACTTGCTGTTCCTCAGACAAAGATCTACTATCTAAAATCTATAAAGAACTTCAAAAAGTCAGACCTTCCAAATTTAAAGACCCAGTCCATAAATGGGCGTCTGAAATGAACAGACGTTTCTCAGACAAACAAGTAGAAATAGCAGATAAATACATGAAAAAAGGTTCAACATCACTGGTCATTCGAGGGATGCAAATGAAAACAGCACTGAGATTCCACCTCACCCCAGAAAGAATGGCTGCTATCATGAAATCAATCAATAAAATTGCTGGTGGGACTGTGGGGAAAGAAGAACACTGCTCCACTGCTGGTGGGAGTGTAGACTGGTGCAAGCACTGTGGAAATCAGTATGGAGATACCTCAAAGAACTAGGACTGGAAGTCCCATTTGACCCCGCTATTCCACTACTGGGGATCTTCCCCAAAGAATTAAAAGAATCATACCACAGTGATATATGTGCACCCATGTTCATACCAGCACAGTTTGTAATAGCTAAAACTTGGAAACAGCCCAAATGCCCATGGGCTGGAGACTGGATAAAGAAAATGTGTTTTTTTTATAAAATGGAGTACTACTCAGCCATCAGAAATGAGAAATTAGAGACATTTATAGCTAAGTGGATGCACATTGAGGTGATACTCTTAAGTGAAATAAATAGGACAGACATGTATATATACTGAATAGTTTCTCTAGTGTGAGAAACTGAATGTGTAAACAAGGACTAAAAGTTACAATAGATAATGTGAAACAGGAAGAAAAGGGTCAAAGGGGATGGGGAAGTGGGAGGGGTAGGGGAAAGGAAAGAAGGGAATGGAATTAATATGAGAAAATGAAAAAATGGAAACAAAGTCTTTGTAAATAGGAAGGAATGGAGGGGTTGAAGGGAGGTCGAGGGAATGGGGAAAAAATAAGAACCAAGAGAGATTATGTAATGGAGCACATTTCCAATGATCAATGTCATTATATTGTATACCTTAAATGTACCAATAAAATTAATTTTAAAACATATTTAACAATTTTTTATTAGTACATGTTTGAATTACATGATGATTACATGCATTGTGTGCAGTTCCTACATACGCATAGTGCATCTTAATTCTTTTTACTTCCTGTTGCTTTCTCCCCCTCCCTCATTCCATCTTTATTCCCCTTGGAATTTACAGAGGATTGATCTCATTTTCTCATTTTCCTCATCTAATATGATGTTGGCAGAAGGTTTGTCATAAATGGCTTTTAGCAGATTGATATAAGGCCCTTCTGTATCTTCTTTCCTTTTTTAAAAAAATTTTGAATGGATGTTGAATTCTGTGAAAACCCTTTTCTGTGTCTATTAAAATGATCATGTGATTTTTGTCCTTGCTTTTGTTTATGTAATGTATTACGTTTATTGATTTGCAGTGCTGAACCGTCTTTGCTGTTTTGGGGTGAAGCCTACTTGATCATGATGTATGATCTTTTAGGTGATTCATTGCAATCTTTTTGGTAGTATCTTGTTGATGATGTTTGCAACTATGTTCGTAAAAGAGACTGGCCTGTAGTTTTCTTTTTTAGTTGAGCCCTGTCTAGTTTTGGAATCAAAGTAATGCTTTCAGAAGTGAGTTTGTCGGTACTCCTTCCCTTTCAATTCCATTCAAGAGTTCAAATATTGGTGTCAGATTGTCCTTGGATTTCTTCTTTTTTTGGTACTGGGGATTGAACTCAGGTCCTTGTGCTTGCGCAGCAGGCGACGAAACCACTGAGCTAAATCCCCGGCCCTGTCCTTGAATTTCTTGTAGATTTCAGCAGTGAATCCATTGGGTCCTAGGCTTTTCTTAGTTTGTAGGGTTTTTTGTTGTTAAATTACTGTCTCAATTTGAGTGCCTGTTCAGAATTTTTATGTCTTTTTAGATTAGTATTGGTAATTCACTTATACTGAGAAATCTATCCATTTCTTCAAAAGTTTCCAATTTGTTGGAGTACATTTTCAAAGTAGTTTTTAATAATGTTCTGGATTTTGGTGGTGTTCATTGCATTTCACCTTTTTCATTTCCAATGTTGTTAATATAGGCCCTTTCTTTCCTTGTTTTATTTTTTGTTGTTTGGTTAAATGTCTATTTTGTTTATTCTTTTGAAGAAACAGTTCTTTGATTCATTGAATATACATATATATAGCTCATCGATTTCCACTCTATATTTATAATTTTCTTCTTTTACTAGCTTTGGACTTAGATTGTTCTTATTTTACAGGATCCTGTGTTGCATCTTAAAATTATTTATTTGGGCTCACTCTGTTCTTATATGGGCATTCACAGCTATAAACTTCCTTCTTTGTTTTTTGGTACAGGGGATCGAACTCAGGCCCTTGGGTGAGGCAGACAGTGGCACCACTGAGCTAAATCCCTGGCCCTAAACTTCGCTGTTAGCATTGCTTTCCCTGTGCTCCATTGCTTCTGGTAAGCTGCACTAGCATATTGTTTGAAGCTAGGAATGGTTTAATTTCTTCTTGATTTCTTCTGTGACCCACTGATTATTTAAAATTGTATTGTTTAATCTCCTTTTGTTTGTGTAATTTCTGAGGTTTCTTTGGCCATTGATTTCTTGTTTCATTGCACTAAGATCTGATAATATTCATCAGATAATTTTGATTCTCTTGTATATACTTAAGCATGCTTTATGGACTTGTATCTGATCTCTTTTGGAGAAATTCCTATGTGCTGGTGAGAAGAATGTATATTGTGTTGTTGTTGTATGGAACTCCATAGATACCTATTAGGTCCATTTGTTTATAGGTATGTGATGTTTCTTTGTTGATTTATTTTTCTGCTTGATCTATTTGTAATAGTAGAGTATTGAGGTTCCCCAGTATAACTGAGTTGATGTCCAGGAGTGTTTGTTTTATGAATTTATCTGCTGTGGTAGTTGGTACATATGTTATCTTATTGTGGAATTGTTCCCTTAATAAATATGCAGTGACAGTCTTTTCCTCTTTTGATCAGTTTTGACTTGAAGTCTACTTTGAAAATAGGTTAGCTACTCTTGCTTGCCCAGACTCCTGTTGGATAGAATATTGTATTCCATCCTTTGACTTTTGGTCTACAATTTTTTTGTATTAAATATGTTTCTTACATGCAACATACTGCTGTTTTGTATTTTTATCCAATCTGCCAGTCCACATCTTTTGATTGGGGAGTTGAGACCAGTGACATTGAGAGTTATTACTGAAAGGTATTAACTTATTCTTGTCATTGCATTATTTTTCTAATTACTTTTCCCCCTCGTCTGCTTAACTGGTCACCATACCTGATGTATTTGATCCACTAGAGTTTTTAGCATTGTTGGCTTCATTGTCTCTGCCTAGGATTTCTTTTAAAAATTTAGTGCAGTGGTCATGAATTTATTAAGGTGCTTTTTTTTCATAGAAAGATCTTATTTCTCCTTCAATTTTGAAAGATAGCTTTATGATCTGTGGATTTGTGAGGTACCCTGCCTTGCTATAGAGACCCCCTCTGATCATATATCCCAGGCCATGGTAATTATCCAAGCTGAGATATATCTCTGTTTACATTGGCAGATAAGGAAAGCATACAGACTACTGAGCTCTGTACTGAATATAGGCATTAGGGTGGTGCTGCTGCGGTTAAGAAGTTCACTGGATTCAATGCCAGCACTTTCTTCAGACCCAGCCCCCTCTGAAAATTACATGTGACTTACTTGAGTTCTCACTACAGAGGGTGGGAGCACCATGCCTTTCCTGGCCTGAGCTCACCACTGCTTAAACTACTTCTGGGGTGTATGTCTAGCCCTTGTTCTCTCTGTGACTGTTCTTGTGGATGTCTTCCAACCATATACTGTGGTAAAGTGATCTCAGAAACTTGAGACACCAGCCAGCATGATGCTGTCCACAGCACAATGCTTCATGGGAACTTCCCATTTTGTAACACAGAGCATAGGAAAATGTCCACACAGGAGTCAGGCATAATGAGGTTCACAGTTTAGGCCACTTCTTTGGGACTGGGCAGACCTCTGCCTCATGTTGTGCTGATGCACAGGTAGTTCACCCATCACCTTTTCATCACTGTTGGGACCCATGTCAGCAAGTGAGAAGGGCAAAGGACTTCCACATGTTATGATGAAACTAGTTTCCTTCTTGTGGATCCCCTGAAAGAGTGTTGGAAACTGCTGGATGAGGGGCCCATTGATCATGACAAAGAATAGCATTTGTAGGAAAGTGGACACAGCTTGACTCCATGATTTTAAGTTAAGTAAATAGACATACAAGATTAAATATCATATGCTTTCTCTTATATGAGAAACCCAATATATAGATAAAGGGCAAGATTAAAGATGGATAATAGGAAAAAGTGAGATGGATCTTTACCATATGGGAAGCGAACCAAGAGATGGAGGGAGTTGGGGGGTGAGATTTTTAAAAAGGGGGGCATTGTGTAGTGTGTACATGCACTGAGTCCCTGCGAGGAATGTGATGATCTTGTACGACAAATACATAATATATATATTTATAGATGGGAGATCCAAGAGATGAAGGGAGGGGAGGAGGAGTCAGAGAGGGGTTAAATAATTAAGAAATGTCATGTGCAAGCACCAGTGGCCCACAATGAGTATCATCATTACATACTACAAATGTGTACCAATAAAAAGAAAGAAGGAAAGAAAGACAGAAAGAAAAGAAGGAAAGAAAAAAAGAAAGAGGAAAGGCCAGGCCTTGGTTATGTTTGGGAATCTTTAGGACCTGCAGATGGATGTGGGGGTGAGAGAAAGAAATACATTTATGGCCATTTTCATCTAAACAGAAAAGCATGTTGCTCTAACTCTATCAAGGTTTGTACATTTTCCCAGAAGGAATCTCCAAGATGGTGCTTTCTGTGCAGCCCTCCTACTGTCAAGTGTGTAATGCTTGCTATAAGCCTGCTTTGTAGAAGCCTGTTGCGCTTCCTCTTATTCTTCATTTAAGCTGTCTTTGATAGGCTGTTGTCTCTGAGCTACAAATTAATTCTTTAGCACTGTCTCTTCTTGTGACAGCTGCTTTCTGTGAAACCATGACAACTGCTTAGGCCCTTGGTGCTTTGCCCAAGTGCTATGGCTAAGTGGTTATATCCTTGATTGCTAAAGGGCCTCACTCACTTAAAACCTCTGCAGGTTGCATTTATAGTAAAGACCAGCAAAAGGAATTAATTATACTAAATCTATGCAGCCTGTCATTTATCTATTGATTTCAATTAAAGTGTTCTATTTGTTAAAAATATCATTATTTTCATCTTAAAGCTACTGACTATGAAAGAAACAACAAGCTCTTAAGCCTCTTACAAGGTTCTCAGACTCAGCAAGCATCAGTCAGCAATCACTGTTAGAGGTTATTGTTAGCCACAGTTGTGACTCTTCCCTATGATGGAGACCCTGTTAAAAGAAACTAAAAGCCAGGTGTGGTAATCTCAGCCCTCTGGGAGGTTGAGGCAGGAAGTTCAAAAGTTTGAGCCAAGCCTGGGAAACTTAGAGACTTAGTGAGGCCCTGTCTCATAATAAAGAATGAAAAAGGGGCAGGGATGTAGCTCAGAGGGAAGGCTCTCAGTTCAATCCTCAGTACTGCAAAAAATAAAAAGAAACAAACAAAAACTGGAAATTCAAAATTTGTAAAGCATTGCTTGATCATCTATAGAGGGCTGACTGTGGAAGCTGATGGACCAACTAGAAAGTTATTGTGTTAAGTCAGACCAAATTGTTATTGTTCAGGTCTGTCCTTGAAAGACCGAAGATATTCAATCATCTTAAGCACTCAAGCAAGATGCTAGACTAGATATATAAGCTAAACACATTTGGAATAAAAAAGAAAATAATCAACACTCTTCTGAGTCTACTTGTTTAACA
This sequence comes from Heterocephalus glaber, assembly GCF_053883595.1. Classification (NCBI taxonomy): domain Eukaryota; kingdom Metazoa; phylum Chordata; class Mammalia; order Rodentia; family Bathyergidae; genus Heterocephalus; species Heterocephalus glaber. Next base: position 3,339,635 of record NW_028258142.1, on the reverse strand, counting down.
TTAATTTCTTGTATGTTTGCTGAGGTATTTCATTGTCCACTTGGAGCTAAACATGCCAAAATAAAAATGCTTACAGACAGCAATCTTAATGAAATTCCTGGGTTTCCCATTGGTACAAACACATTAGAATTGAACAAGCACCACATATTCTGAGCCTTCTGAGATCTGCACATGATACTCAGGCTTCGATTATAAGAACAATGTCAATTATAAAACAAGTGTGTATAAAAAAGTCCCTTGAGTTCCCCATGAATTTAGATATTCTTTAACTGCATCCATGGCCACAATTTTACAATATGTGGAATACTGACAAGTTTTCAAGGGAATTTTTTCCTATGAGAAACAGGAAATGGGGCCATTCTGTATAATGCTTGATTCTGTAGCCTGTTAAGTGTGATGTGCAACAGCATGAAGGGTGAGTCCTGATACCGTGATCTGTCATGAAGACACAGCAGGAGGAGAGCTACCCTGAAGAGTGATGTGATGTAGATCCACAGGTTTCTAACAGGCTCATCAGAAGTGGTATGGAGAAAGGTAGCTGGCAGAAATAAACTAAGGGAGGAATTCAAGTCTTCCTTATAAGTATAGACATTCTTCGTTTAATGACCGAGTTCCATTCTTGTGACTAGGCCATTAAATGATTTGGTCACTAAATGAGAAATTGTAGATAGTATGTACATTATATACAGTATTTAGAACAAAGAAATGGTCAAAGGAAACTCTAACTTAATGACTTTGCTTTTGTTTGTATAACTCTTACATGTGGTACTGTAATGTATAACAGAACAGAAAACTACAGTATTGTACTGTACAGTGCAATCAGCAAAAATTACAGTACTGTACTATAGAAGAAGACACCAATGGTTTCACCACTGCTCATATTCCTGTGTCTGTAAGTCTGAATGTGGGTCATAAGTCCAAGCAGTGGATTGTAAGTCCGAAGACTGCACTTTAGTAATAAGTCTGAACAAACATTAAATAGGTGGGTTGTTAAGTGCGGAATATCTGTAATTACATTTGTAACTAGAGAACAATACATATGTACCAATAAAAGTCCAAAACCTGGGTGTGGAATCAGATGCAGTGATAAAAAGGTGGGAATGAATATTACAGTTACATGCCAAGCTGCTGGGTGTCACATAAAGGTCTCTTCTAACAGTAATCATTTCAACTCCTTGATGGAGTATGCATCAGAATGGTGCATATTCATCTAATTCCATTACAAACTTGACCACCAGAGCTTCTCTGACAGTTGTCTGCAAAGCATGAATATTTCTATCATATTATATCTGACATTAATATGGGGGGAATAGGTGCAACTCCCAAACCTGCTAGATATCTGAAGTTTTCTAAAATTAAAGAATGTATTCTAGGAACAATGGAGGTTAAGAGTAGGAAGAATTTATTGAGAGAAAGAAAGCTTCTGTCTAAGAGAGACAGATGGAGGCCTGAAAGTGGATTGCCCACCCACCCTGCTTTGCAAAGGTGTTTTACGGGACAAAGGCATGAGGTGAGGCAGGTTCAAGGTGGGACAAAACTATAGTGAACTAGTAAGATTCCAAGTATACTTGCTGAGGTAGTATTGGTCCAATGAGAAATCACAAAGTATGAGGTGGGACAAAACTATGATCAACCAATAAGATTACAACAAGCGTAGTTGCCTAGGTAATATTGACTAAATGGGGATCCAATGGGGAAGCAAGTCACTCAGCAAGATTACAAGGATTTTTGGTAAGGAGTGGGTCAGAGATCTATCCTGCAATGGTTAAGATCTTGGTTCCCCACCCAGGTGATTGAGACATATTTAGGAAATTAATCGCTGCTATTCATGCTATGCCTTCATGGTTGTTTCTCTTCTTTTACAATGCTAGCTTTCAGTGAATGTGTCTTGATTTTCCTCCATACTGGCTCCTCAATTGTCCTCCATGTTGGCTCCTCAAGGGCCAGCCCTGTCTAACTGCCTACAAGATATCTAATTAACTTACCTATCTACAGTAACATGAGATTAAATTATTTTCAGTGGATTTTGAAGCATTTATAAGCAAACTCACTGTGCAGCCATGACCTAACCTCCGCAAACCACAAACAAATCTTTGAGCTAAATGAGGACCTGAGGACTACTAGGGGTATCCAGAATAGAGAGCCCTACAAAAAGACAATGTAATTAATATAGACAGCTAAGTTAGGTAGAAATATTGTAGGCAGTCAGACAAGGCTGGGCCCTCAAAGTCAAAGCAGAGGATCAGAACACATGGAAGCTGGGGCTGGAGGCGAATCTGAAGAAGATTAAAGTCACGTTGGCCAGATGTGCATACTTCCCTAAGGGATGAACAGAAGCTTGAGATTGTTGGTACAACCTTTTTGGGCTTTCCTGTAAAGATAGACCATTATCTCACTGGGGGTGGGTGGGCCATCCTCTTCCAAACACAAAGGCTAAGACCACTAAGACTAAGAAGATTTAAGACCAAGACTACAGATTATCGAGCAAAGTTAATGATGTCACCCATATACCCTTGTTACTATTGGGTCAGTATTACCTAAGCAACAATTTACAATCTTATTGGTTGATTTTAGTTTTTACTCATACTGCACCCACCCCTCATGACTTTCCTCTATGAAACTTCCTTTGAGAGGTGGGCTCATTGGCAACCCATCCAGACCCCTCCTATCTCTCAGCAGCTGTTCTTATTCCCCAATAAATTTTCCTGCTCTTAACCTCTGTGGTTCCTTAGAATTCATTCTTCGGCTTCAGGGAACAAGAACTCAGCATATCTGACATCTAGGTTTGGGAGTTTCATCTATTCCCCTATATCATAATGATACTGATAAAATAATATTAACAATGTTCACAATTAAACATTAGTTACTGCTATTATTATAAAGCCTGCTAATAGGTTACCCTATCGCTCAATATAAAAATCCATTTCTGTTAGTCTATGAATGCGATAATGTCCCATTAATGAGATAATATTCTACTGTTTCAGTCAAGACCAGGATTTGTGAGCTAATCCAAGGTGAACTTCAGCTGTTTCTTTTTCTGCTTCTCACCTTGGATCATTTGCACCACAAACACTCCCTTTTACTAAGAACTCCTTAGAGGTTTTCCCCAAGGCCAGCTTTACTTTTCACTAATTGAGGAAGATAATCCTTCTTTTCTAGCCTGGACACTTCCTTGGGGGCAGTCACTCCTTTGTCTCTGTTGCAGCCTAACAAAGGAAAATACTTTCACCCTTTTAAGTTCAGAGGTGAGTCTGTGTTGGGTGAGGTGAAGAGGAGGAAGTAGCTTCATATTAATCTTTCCATTATTTTGAGTTTCTGTGGGTGCTTCCTGTGGAATTTATTTTAGTGCGAGACGAACTAGGACTTTCTCAGTGATAAAGACTATCTCATGAAAATAACTTTGGATATATTTTTAAAAAGCTGTCATGTGCATCCCTCGAATGACCAGTGATGTTGAACATTTTTTCATGTATTTATTTGTTATTTCTATTTCTTTGTCTGAGAAATGTCTGTTCATTTCAGATGACCATTTTTGGATTGGGTCTTTAAATTTGGGAGGTCTGACCTTTTAAGTACTTTATAGATTCGAGATAGTAGACCTTTGTCTGAGGAAAAGCAGGTGAAGATTTTTCCCCACATTGTGGGTTGTCTCTTCACACTGCTGGTGGCTTCTCTTGCTGTGCAGAAGCTTTTTAATAAGAAGAGATCCCACTTGTTGATTGTGCTAGTTCACGGGCAACTGAGGTTTTGTTCATAAAATTTTTTCCTACACCGATGTCTTCAAGAGTTCTACCTAACCTCTGTTCCAACTGGTTCAGTGTTTCTATTTTAATATTTAGATCTTTAATCCATTTTGATTTTAGTTTAGTGTATGGCAAGAGATATAGGCCTAGTTTTAATCTTTGGCAAGTTGAAACCCAATTTTTCCAGCACCATTTATTAAAGAGACTATCTTTCCTCCAGTGAGGGTGTTTGGCTCCTTTATCAAAGATGAGATGGCTGAGTGTGTCTGGCATTGTTTCTGCATCTTCTAATCTGTTCCACTGGTCTTCAGGTCTGTTTCTTTGCCAGTACCATGCTGTTTTTATCACAGTAGCTTTGTAGTATAGTTGCAGGTTGGGGATTGTGATACCCCCTGCCATGTCTCTGTTACTTAGAATTGCCTTTGCTATTCTGGGTCTCTTCTTGTTCCAAATGAATTTTTGGATTGTTTTCTCAAGGTTCATGAAGTATGCTGCTGGGATCTCAATTGGAATTGCATTGAATCTATATACCTAAAATGTACCAATGATATGAATGAACAATTGATAATGCAAAATAGGAAGAAAAGGTCCAAAGGGGTAGGGGTAGTGGGAGGGGCAGGGGAAAGGAAAGAAGGAAAAGGAAAAATGATGAGAAATGGAAAAAATGGAAATAAAGTCTTTGTAAATAGGAAAGGGTGGAGGGGGTGAAGGGAGGGCTAGGAATGGGGAAAAAATAAGAACCAAGATGCATCATGTAAAGGTACAAGTTCCCAATTGGAAATGTAATTGTGTTGTATACCTACAATGTATCAATAAAAGAATTTTTTAAAAAAGCTGTCATGTATTATGTCACAGAGGATTTTTTGACTCCTGTATAAATTCTTTGAAGAAAGTACCCAGTATGCATTATTACACTCAGTATTTATTGTGGTGTCCTTCAGCACTCAGCAGAATTCTCATGGTCCTGGGCAAGGGACATAGCTTCTCTATGACTCAATTTCTTCATTGCAAGGCAGAAGAAGCCAGATTGGCATTCACACAGGCTCCTGCTATTGTAGACAGCTAAGTTAATTAGAAATATTAAAGGCAGTCAGGCAGGGCTGGCCCCTCAAAGTTGATGTAGAGGACAACTGTGGCTGTAGGCACATTCACTGAAGGCCAGGCTTCAAGAAAAAGAGTAATTACTACACCCAAATACTTACTCTAGGGATGAACAGCAGAGATTGATAATCTAAATAGGCATCAATTACCTTGGGTGGGGGACCAAAGCCTCCCTAGCCCATTCCTTCCCCAAAATGCTTGTTTGTTCCATATACATTTGCTAGGTGACTTGCTTCTCCATTTGATCTCCGTTTAATCAATATTACCTAAGTGACTATACTTGTAATCTTATTGGTTGACTATAGTTTTGTCCTACCTCATATGCACCTTGTGATTTCCCAGTGAATCAATATTACCTAAAGTGAGTATACTTTTAATCTCATTAGTTGACTACAGTTTTGTCCCACCTTGAATCCTCATGGCTTTGCTCAATAAAATATCTTTGAGAAGTGGAGTCAGTGGACAACCCACTTTCTGAGCCTCCCTTATGTCTCTCTTAGACAGAAGCTTTCTTTCTATCAATAAATTCTTCCTACTCTTAACCTCCATTGTTCCTAGAATTTGTTCTTCAATTTTAAGAAGCACAAACTCTGCAGGTCTGGAGTTATAATGTTTCACTTATATTACTTGGAGGTCCATAGATCATATAAACTATATCATTGCAGCCTAAAACTGGCAGACAGCAGTGTTCTACTGCCTACTCACTGGTGGTGTAGGGAAAAGTGGTTTCCAGGCAAGGAAAAGATAGTCTTTGTTAAAAATTAATGGGGAATCTTACTAAAAGCAGCTTCTGCCTCTATAGATAGACCAATTAGAAAGACAAAGGAGAGAGGAACTGGGCCCAAGAGGTGCCAAGTAGCATAATTACCAGAAGAATTTATCAGAAAGAGTTCACAAAGCAAGGAGGAAGCCAGAGACATAAAAGACCAGGGAAAGGAGCCCCTCATCCAGCTCTGATAAAATGCAAAGAAGACAAGGGGCAGCCACCTAAGGACTCTTACACAATATATAAGACACACACCTATACATATATACTTATATGTATATTCTCACTTTAGCATCACTATACCACTGCACCAGACACACATGTCCCCTTTACTTAATGTCTAACTCTAAGCTATCCTTGGATGAAGCTTGCCCTGCACTTATCCATTACAAAAGGGAAGGAAAGAATCAAAGGGAACAAAGAATGTAGATAGAGGTACTTAGGTTAGGGTAAAAGATAGCCAGAGAGCCAATCAGATGGTGACAACTTCCAAGTGCCCACATGGTATTAGATAGATGAGTTAGGTAAAAATACTATAGGCCATCAGATAGGGCTAAGTTCTCGAGAGGGCCAGGACAAAGGTGAAACAAACCACAGCTCCACATCAGCTGAAAACCAGGCCTTAAGATGGAGACAAGATGACCAGACCCACATACTTCTTCAAAGAGCTGGGCTTAGTGAAGTATAGATAGGCATCAACCACCTGGGAGTGACCAGACACCTCTGGAAGCCCCCTAGGAGAATCCTTGTTCTTCCCATCCACATTTGTTACATGACTTGCTTCCCAATTGGACTACCATTACCTAAGTGACTATACTTGTAACCTTATTGGATGTTCATGGCTGTGGCCCACATTGTACCCATGTGGGCTTCACCCTATAAAACTTCTCCATAAAATTGGGTCCTTGGGCTACCTATTCGGGACCCATCCTGCCCTCAGGAGATTTCCTATCTATAAATGTCTTCCTACTTTTAACCTCCATCATTCCTAGGACTCATTCTTCAACTTCTAGAGAACAAGAACTTGGCATATCATACAGTTAACAGGTTGAGAGATATAATATTTCATATTTCATATTTTCTTTGACAATGGGAGATGGGAGAAATCACCCGTCCTAAATAAAAAGAAGCTGAGGACAAAAATTTATTAGTATTCATTTCTGATGTCCCCTGCTCTTCCAGAGTAACTGTCTATCTTCTCTTTTTGCTTCCTTTTCCAAATAAACTGTCTTCCTTTATTTTAAACTCTGCCTCTTTATTACATTTCTGAAGCTGAGAGTTTATGTTCCCAGTAATTATGTGTTCCAGATGAGGAGTGGTGTGTACATCCCATCCTGCCTCAAAAGTGGTTCATCTGATTAATCAGGTTCAAGGAAAACACTTGACAAGTACACTGTTCAGTTAGAAACATCAATGTTACTTATATATAATTGCCACCTAATATCCCTTTCTCCAATCTCTTTTGATTCTTTAACATTTTTCTTTGTAGCAAAAATTACAATTTCTCTTTTCAACTATATTTTTCTGCCTGGCTTTGTCTTCTCACAAACATTTATTGAGAGAGGTCTTTAAAGCTATACTATTTTTCAAATACTTCTGGAAAAGTTCAAATTCTCTATAGGCACTTCTTATGGCTTATATCTAGATGTCCCCCCAAAACCTCGTGTGTTTATAGATGGGCTTTTGGAGGTGGTTGATTCTAGGGTGGATTAAGGGTGTGTGGTTCTAGATTAACCCACTGATTGGTTTAGCAGTTCTGGGTATGGATAATGTGAAGCCCCACCCTAGGTGTGGGGGGCACCAATCAATAGGTTTATAGCCTGGATAGAACATAAAGGGAAAAGAAGGAAGACTTGCTGATGCTTCTTGCTGCTTCCTGCCTACCCTGCTGTGGACTGTTTTTTCCTCTGCCATGCTGCCCTGTCTTGCAGCCAACTGACTATGGATTGAAACCTCTACAAACTGAGCTTTCCTCCTCTGACTTGGGGATGTCAGGTATTTTGTCCCAGAAACAAGAAAAATAACTAAGATAGCACTACTCCTTCAACTCAGTTATAATTCAGTTCAATACAGTGGTTGGATGACAGGTAATGAACCTCTATGTCTGTGACCTCCCATTGGTGATAAACTCCAGACTTTCCTCAGTCTGCCTAGTTTTAATATGGAGTCTTCTCTTACAAGCCATGATATATGACAATCTTTAAAATCAACTATATACAAGAGATTACAAAATTATATTCAAGAAAGTATAACTATTTTAATACATCACCATATCACACAATCTAGCGTATATTTGATGGGATGTCAGTATTCAGTAGCATAAACAACACTGAAGTGAACTCTGAATTATCTCAGATTCTAAAATTAAAATGAGGTTCTATCATGTTAAAATTTTGGTAGCATGAAAATCTGGGTCATCAGTAAGTAGGTACCTGAATGTACAACTATGATTTGGGGAGGTACTCATAGAAATTTCTGTATGAAAAGTACAAACCTGTTGTTTATGCTTTCATCTTAAGAGAATCCTTTTTGGGGATACTATTGGCGTTTTCAATAAAATGCAAATTCCCTGGAAAAAAAGCATATCTTTCATTTTTATTAACTAAACCTGGAAATGATTCTAGGGGTTAGACAACTAAAAGCAAGACACTGAGAATGGCAATTTTAGCACCGCAATCTCACATCGACTGAGGCCCCTGGAGCCCATCAGGAGGGTAGAATGCATGCAGGGAACCTTGGGTAGATGGCAAAGGGCAGGTTTATGCCTGGTGGCCCATGGGAATGTGGTGCAGATTTAAGTTCTGTTGTGCAGTTGGAATTGGAGATCAGCCACAGAATTAGATATGACTGCATTGGGGAGGTAGGTAGGAAAATGATATTAATAATCAAAGAGTGGCCTAGCATTGGCAGAGAACATACAGAGCACTCCTCGGGGGTTCACCATGTTATTTGATATTATTTCATGTTTGCATATCTCTGAAGGCTACATGTGAAAACATTTCCACCACTTCCATTGCAGCTTTGGAAGTTTCTTCAAGCCAGCTCTGGACATCTGAGAACAAATGAAACAGAAAGGTTAAAATAACTTAGGTTCCTATATCTGCCACCTTTTCTGAGCTTGTTCTTTTTGGATTGTTAAAGAAAGGAGAAAGGGTGCCTGGTCTAAGACTCTTCTTTGTCTCAGTGGTGTATGTGTCATTATAGCTTCAAATGCATGGGAAAGGAGTTTGTGTCTGGAGCTCCTATGACCAGGATTCTGTCCTCCTGAGGCATATAAGGGGCACGGGGCACAGTGCAGTGTCTCCATGGCTCATTGAGAATCATGTGCCAGCATGTCTAATTTCTGAAAATGTTGCCATCAAAATGGTTTCTCTTCCTTCTTAGTCCTCTTAGGACCCATAACAGGGGGGTGGGTGACTGATCCCACCAGGTGCAACCAGATGGGCATCTTGATGACTGCACTTCCACAGAAAACTACTCCAGAATCTAAGCAATCAATTCACCAGCTTAAAAACAATAACAAAATGCCTTCTATTTCTGCAGACTGCCTGGCTCTGAATCCACACAAAATCTTAGACACTTCAATTCTTTTTTTGACTGCCAGGTTAGTCATAATAAGTAAATGGAGTAAAAGTCGATTCTTCGATGTATGCAACGCCTCAGGCGATCCAGTATAAATGTCAGTTATAAATGTAGACACTGAAGATCTTTATCTAATTGAAAGTTTACACAGTCTTAAAGTTCCTGAGCTGTAAGCTTGTTTACTTTCTTTCTCACCAAAAGAGAAGAGAAAAAGATGACCTGAAAGTAGAGAAGAGACTTTTAGGGATTGGAAAAGGTAGTGGGAGGAATAGAACAAAGGAATGTGATCAAAGGTCCACATGAGCATGAAGGAAATGCCTCAGTGAAACCCATTCATAGGTACAATTAATTCATATACATTATTAATTATAATACAAATAGAAAAAAGGTGAAAATATTTTGAATACTTACTGTCAGATGATTCTTTTATTTAATGTTGAATTTCAATAGGACCGTTGACATTGATATGGTTATTATTCATTGTCATTTATGAACCTCTGAACACATAATAATTTGAGTTTTAAGTCAATTGAAATGCCACTGTCTGTGAAAGTACACAGAGTGAGTCCCTAGCTAATGAAGAGCTTTGTCAATCACTTGTCATTTGCATCTCAGTGCATCTTTGCTCTTGTAGATCAGCTCTTCATATTCATGAGTTGGGCAATTCAAGCGTCATGGAGAGTATCCTGAGACTAGAAGTCAGGAATCTAATGTAGATAATTCTTAGAATGAGTTTGAGGTTTTTTAGTCTTATCATTTAACACATTAAACACAGATGTCCTGAAATCTGTTTTGTCCACTTTACATCTGCAACCAATCATTATCTTGTAATGATGCTTCAACATTTTCATTAATTTGCATGTTCCCTAGTGCAGTAGTTTACTTCCCATTCAGATTAGAAATTACTCTATTAATTGAGCAGCTTCTTGCTGGCAATAGCACAGGATTATGATTTAGCAACATTTTTATTCTAATTACTTTCAGCCTGAATCTTAATTATGGAAATGACTTTCCTCTTCCTTCTGGCACTGACTGGGCAGAGCCTCTGTGATTCCCATGGGAACGAGGGCCTAGGCTCATCACGTCTTTTGATCTAGAAAGAGCAGAGCTTGTCCTTACCATTTTGTGCTTCCCAGGCTCTGGTACCCACAGCTCCCTGGCTCCCCATAGAGGGAAGCTTGTGTGGTGTAATTCCTTTCCAAAAGAGTCTGAAACAGAGGCCATCACAGTCTTTTAACTCTAGTTTTAGTAGTTTCTGTGAGTTACTTGCTTAAGGAACATGAACTTGTAGCTACTAGTGTCATTTGCTGAAGTCACTTGAATTCTTTAGAATAATAGTCTCCAGCTACATCACATTTGAAAAAAATCTTTGTGGTCTCCTTTACCCACATTACAACCCACTCCAAAGTTATCCATGTTATGGTACATGGAACACATGGGTCTAATGCTTGTAGACACATGCATATATACAGTCATACTGACACGTGCATATATGCACAAGTGCCCTCACAGGGACATAAAGGGAAGTCCTTTCTTTTTGTTTAACAGGATCATATTAATCATGCATTTCAACAACTTCAATCATGCAATAATATTGTAAAAAAGGCTCTAGAAAATGTGGTATAGATGTAATTCTCTTCCTTCTGATTGCATTGTTTTTCCTGGGGTTGTGTTGCCTATTTGTTCAGCCCATTTCTTATTGATGAGTATCATTGTTTTCAGCTTCTTCAATATAAACAATGCAATGGCACTTCAAACATTTGTTAGTCTTAGCGATGTAATTACTATGGGATAAATCCTCAGAGTAGGATTTTGGGGTTGAAAAATTTGTGTGTTTTTAATTAAAGACCTGTTTCCACATTGGTTTTGAAAAGAGCTACAGAGCATCACATTCCTACATTTACAATGTAGGAGAGTAACCTTTCCAAAATAAGGATTTCCTGAGGTCAAAACCTTTTCATCAACTCCCCTTTTTCTAGCCATAGCAAAAAGGCCTTTACTTGCTGCATGAATGAATTCTCACGACTGCCCAGGCATGGGATGGCAAAATACAAGATTCCTCTCTGGTGGTAAAACATGTTTATTTCATCCAGCTTTCACTGGATCTCTTGAGCCCTCTTTTCTGTGAGCCTGGGCTTGCCTGCTGTGGCTGCTCATCCACTTGGCTCCATCCTGGAAAACTTACCATTCTTCATCCCAAAGCACTGATTTCAACTCCTTTTCCCAAGTTTAATATTTGTTTGTGAATGCTACTTTAGATTTTAGAAATGAGAAATAGTTTGTGGCTCTTGCTTTTGCTACTTGCTATGGGTTAAAATTCTTGCAATTAAATTATCTTTTCTAAAATGACTGCCACGTTTTGAAAGTATGTAAGAGAGAGAAAGAAAAATTTGCTTCAGTTTTCTACTAAGATGGCCTGCTACTAGGAAGAACAGATTTAGCATCCTCTGGATAGTTAGTAGCATCAGTCTCTGAAGTAGCATAAGCCTGTGATAAGTGAGAAGATCTGCTTCATTCAATTTATTCTGTGTGTAGGAGAATAAATCCTGATATTAAAAACAAAACAAAAAATGCTTCAAAGGAGCAAGAGGTGTAAAAGACTGAGCAAACAAATGAAAACACTACTCAAAGCTCAGCTATCTTTTAGTCCTAGAATGTATGAGAATGGCTTCATGCACACACACAAAAGCTATTTGAAGTTGAGCCGGGAAGAACGTGTGGCTGTTCCCAGAGGACAGGTGCAGACAGGACCAGCCTAGACAGAAAACAACTTCTGCAAAAGCTCACCAAGTGCAAGAAGAGTGCTGGGAGTCAGGTGGCCCCTCTGGGTGTGGGGTGAGAAGGGAAGCTAAGACTGAAGAGACAAAACACGGAGAAACAGCAGCACATTCACGTACCCACTCATTCCTTAGTCATTCAACACGTATCTACTGCAGGCCTACTCTGTAGGAAGCTACTAAGGGCTGGAAATATGCTAGCAGGAGAAGAAGTGGGTACCAGTGGGGGACACTAGTCAAACAGGTACTTAAAAAAATAGGAAACTGGAATTGAGTCTGGAAGGATAGCAATTGTTGACTTCAACACATAAAGGCCATTTTAAAGAGATGGGAGGTTGTTGTGCTCTTCCTTACAATGAAAACAAAACAAAATAAGGGAGCAACTGAAAACCAAGGCTTTTCCTAGTCCCACCAGAAAACCTGGATTATATGGCAAACTGTCACCCAGACTCTGGAGAGACAGATGGGTGCATACTGGGTCACAACTGAGACCTGGTTACCCAGGGGAAAAGCAACTGGAGCCTTAGCCGCTGGGAAATATGACATCATCCTTTGAGGACCTGCTGCTGTGGGAGCACGAGGGGAGAGCCCTGGAGCTGTGATGTTGGAGGGGCACACTTTCGGGTTTTTAGTTGATGGAACTCACTGACAGAATCTCATGATCCCAGTGTTAAGCGAAAGAAGCCTCACACAGAAAAGTTCCTGCTGTATGACTGCACTATCAGGAGAGTTTAGAACAGGAAAAGCCAGTTAACATTTTATCTGTGCTCCTTGAGTCCCTCCTGGGAGGAGCCAGTTCCAGTGGCTTTTGCTCCAGGTAGCCAGGTCTTGGCTGTGACCCAGTATGCACCCATCTGTCTCTCCAGAGTCCGGGTGACAGTTTGCCATATAATTCCAGTTTTCCGATGGGACTAAGAAAAGAATTGATTATCAGTGGTTTTGTTTTCATTGGAAGGAAGGGCATGAGTTTGAAGTAATTACAGATTCTCAAGAATTTTTAAAAAATAAAAAGTATAAAGAGGGTCCAATCACTGTTCTTCCAATTTCCCTGCTGACAGTATAACAGGGACTTAGACGCAGCCCTGCAGACTCCCAGTGGGTAATTAAAAGCAAGACAAAGCTTGGTGTCTCTGCCTTCTCTTGATATCAGGTGTCTTTATTCCCTGAAGGTAAACCTTGGGTCAGGCCCCTGCCCAGTTCTCCATGTAGGGATGTTAATCACTTAAGGAGGATCTATTTATTAGCCCTAAGTTTACCCATCCTATCTTCCCCCCTTCAAAACTGAAGCCCTCAGAATAAGAGTCACTAAGGTCATCGTTATGATTTGCTGGACATCCAGTCGCCAGCTTTTAGACCTTCACTAATTCTGTCCTTGTCCTCTCCTCTCTACTCGGAAGCCCATTACCTGAAGTTTTTTTGTTTGGTTTTGATTATTGCATTTTTCAATTTTTGTTATTTCATTTGTTCTTTTTTCATTTCTTTGTTGAAATTTTCTAATTTTTATTTGTTCCATGAGAATTAAGTTACTTGCAGAAACGTACTTATGACAGTTATGCTAAAATCCTCAGATAATTCCGTCTCTAATTCATCTCTGTGCTATTAGATTTTTCTGATTCAAATTGTGTTTATCCTAGTTCTTAGCATAATGAATGGTTTAGAAGAATAGCCTGAACATTTTAGATATTATATCAAGGAGACTCTGGGTCTTTCTTCTACTGGACTGTTGTGTGTGTGTGTGTGTGTGTGTGTGTGTGTGTGTGTATGCATGCACATGTGGGTCCTGTTTGGTCTGCTGGTGCCACCAGCCATAAAGGAACACTGACCACACTGCTGACTGACTGCAAACAGGTGGGCAGACCCTCCCCTTCCTCCTGGCCCTTCCAGCACCTTCCAGGTGAAAGTGAAGCTTTGACCATACTCAGCCCCCTGCCCAGGCCCTGCTGACCCCAGGGAAGGAAAAGGGAGAGTTGGGTACCTACTAGTCCAGCCTCCTACCACCTGCTTCTGCCTCTTTGGTGCCACCCAGGGATGGAGCTCCCTTCTGAGCCCTGTTAATATGCTTTGAAATCAGTGACCCCAGATCTACTTAACATCAGGCCAGGAGAAGATTGTGTATTGCAGATGAATTTTGCAAATGACATTTCAAAGATAATCTTTTTAACCTAATTTAAGTGCATTCCATTGTGATTCACTACAAATTGCTTGTGAATAAAAATCTAATTACTGTAGCTAGACAAATTAAAATGTTTCTGGATGCAGCAATCCTTCCTTCCTTCCTTCCTTCCTTCCTTCCTTCCTTCCTTTCTTCTTTCCTTGAGAATGACAAAGAATGTTGCCTGATGTTATAGAAAGCAAATGCTGACATGCACAGACATGCTACAGGCTTGAAGTTTTCCTGTTCTTGTGAATTTCTGTCGAACTCTTATCTCAGTTTGTTGGGTCCTTGCCTCTGTAACAGCTGTGGAAAAGTTGTAATAATGTTTTCCTTATGGTAACTGTACTGCATTTTAACTATGTTGCCATCAAGTGATGATAAAAAGATACTTAATAGATCTGAACTGTTTATAGAATTGGATGCTAGAAATCATTATATGCTTTCAAGTCTTTTAAAAAGAAATTTATTTTAGAAATTAAACTGTGGCTGTATATGTTACATCTTTCATGTATTAAAAGTCAGATAAGAAAGGAAATGGTCTCTTTTTTAAGTCTTTACAGTCTGTATAAAAATCTAGCGGAACCCTCTTTACTCTGCTCCACTTTCCGGCTTATTTTCTTGGTCTGTGTTACCTTCCCACAGGGACTGTATATTTCTCACTCCTTGCTATTTGGCCCTGTTGCAGAAATCTCAGAAAGAAATACACGGAGACACAGAATTCAGATAAAATAATAAAATTTCTTCTCGCAAGTGGGCGGAAAGTCCAGAAACCAGCCTGGTTAGTATCCCACCCCCTTTGTTCAGCATTTCCCTTTTTATATCCTTTTTAGGCATTATCTCATCCCTAGTGGTCTTTGATGTGTAAATACAATTCCAGTTCCTATTTACAAGTCACAGACACAAGATAGGCACATACACATTGTAAATTCATGCTGGCATTGTAACTTTGTTAGGTTAATGAAGTTACTGGTTGAAGAGTCAGATGACCATCACCTTAAACAAGGAGTTATGGGAAAAGCAAATCATAAAAGAACTCATTACTCATTTTGCTTCTACAACTACCTTAATATTCAATCTATTAAATTATCTAAAACTTCCCTATCAGCCCCAGCTCATCAATTCTTTGGCCAAGTACTGTATTTTGCTCTTGTCCACAAAGTCCTTAGTATTTGCTTTGCTTAGGTAACTGGTACATTTTTTAGGAACACCCATGAGGAAAGTGTCAACCCAAGTTTGATTTAGTACAGAGACACAGAGGTTGCTGCATTTAGCCCATCTTTGTACAAGAACATGTTGATTTCTCTCTTATGAAGGTTCAGTCATCTGCCTTAGTTATTTTCGTTTACTCTCCAGAAAATTAGAAGATTAGCACTATGAAGACAACATAAAATCAGGTTAAATTATAAAATACCTTAGAAAAAGAATGAAAAAATGTCCAGAAACTTAAAAGTGACCATATTCCCTCCTTGGTGAGGCTTACCTTTCCATGGGTATCACTTCTCTGGATGGTCAATAATTTTGCATTTCATAAATATTCTGCGCCATACAAAAATACTTGTGTAATCATCTATTTTCCCTTAAAACAAGGCATCATCTTTACACACCTTTTCTGCAAGTTGGTTTCTTATCATAATTTTGAAAAACTATGCTCACTGTTATAAATCTGCTTCACTCTGTTGCAATTAAAATATTTGGTCATAATGAATATGTGTATGGTAAGAAACAAAATAGTACAAATGGGCTTCAGACGAAAACCACAACTATACCAGGCTTCTTCCCCCTAGTCTACTGTCATCCAGAGGGATTGCTCTGATCTGTTTCTACTTTCAGTTCTTCGGGAAGTTATCCCCAAACTCTAGATAATATATCTATACATTTTATAAAAATTTTTTTGCACTAGTATTCCAGGCCACCATACCACTGCTCTGAGCAGAGAGGAGCAGAGCCCCACCACCACTGAGGAGGTGAGCACACATACCCCTCCTCTCGCCTTTGAAATGAGAAAACATGTGAAAAAGTTTGAAAATCAGACTTCCATACCACCTACAGCAACCCCAAAGGGAAACGAGATGGAATACACTGTTACTCAACCACCTGGACTCCCTGAACTGGCAACAAAAAGGGATCTGGAAAAAATGAAATCAGAAATAATTTTTCAGATAACAGGAGAGATTGTGCCCATAGTGCAAGACATGATTAATAAATCTAGAGCAGACACAGATTAAAAAAATAGAGGAGCTGAGGAACATGATGGAATCCCAACATAGGAAACAAATGAAATCCATAAAACAGATGCAAACAGATTTCCAGGAGATTAAAAACTCCACTGAAAGTTTACAAAGTAGAATGAGCCAAGTGAGGACAGAATTTCAGATATAGAAGATAAGATTATAATTAATGACCAGGAAAAGAAAAATTTCTTAAAAATAGTAAGGGACCATGAGAAATCAATCCAGTAGCTGCTAGATGATGCAAAGAAGAATAACATAAGACTGATTGGAGTCAAAGAAGAAACAGGAGAGAGTGCAGATGACATAAAAAAACTGTTCACAGAAGTGATGGCAGAAAACTTCCCAAGCAGAGGAAAAGAACTTGACACACAGATCAGTGAGGCATATAGGACTCCAACTAGCCCTGATCAAAAAAAAAAAAAAGAAATCTACATATAGGCATACAATAGTTAAGATTCCAGAAACCCAACAGAAGAACAAAATTCTACAAGCAGTTAGAGAAAAGAAACAAATCACATACAAAGGAAAGCCTATCAGAATCACAGTACACTTCTCAACACAAACCCTCAAGGCAAGAGGAGCTTGGAGTGACATATTTCAAGCCCTAAAGGAAAACAGCCTGCAACCCAGATTGATGTACCCTGCAAAACTATCTTTCAAAATTGATGGAGAAATAAGATACTTTCATGACAAGGACTTCATGAATACCAAACCAGCACTCCAAAAATTTTTAGAAAATATCCTAGAAAAAGACAATGAGCATCACAACCCAAGAAAGCCCAGCAGAATGAATCCATTGGACATGACAAGAAATTAAATGCAAAGGGGGAGAATCCAACAGAAAGAAAAAGTCATAACAAGGACAAGTCAATACATATCAATTATAACCATCAATGTTAATGGTCTCTAATCACCAATCAAAAGAAATAGACTGGCAGAATGGGTCAAAAAGGAAGGCCCAACAATGTGCTGCATACAAGAAACACACTTAATTCAAAAAGAAACTCATAGACTGAAAGTTAAAGGGTGGAAAATAATATTCCATGTGACAGGAATCCTAAGAAAAGGAAGAGGAGTTATGCTCTTTGCAGATTAAGTGGATTTCAAACCAACACTGATTAAGAGAGACAAAGATGAACACTACATCCTTGTAAAGGGGACAATCCAACAGGAAGAGATGACAAGCATTAATATATAAGCACCAAACACTAGTGCACCCAACTATATGAAACAAATACTAACGGACATGAAAAATCAAATAAGCACCAATACAATAGTAGTGGGGGACCTCAATACCCCATGGTAACAAATTGATAGATCAACTAGACAAAAAATAAGCAACAAAAGAATTTCATAAACTCATGGAAATTGAACAACACACTTCTGAATAACCAATGGGTCACAGAAAAAATTAAAGAAGAAATCGGACATTTCCTACAATTAAATGACAATGACAATAGAACATACCAGAAAAACTCAATCGAGCTCTTGAACAAATGAACTTAACAGATATTTACAGAGTCTTCCACCCCACAAAATCAGAATACACATTCTTCTCAGCTGCACATGGGTCATTCTCAAAAATAGGCCACATACTCACACATAGAACATGGTTAAGTAAGTGCAAAGGAATTGGAGTTATCCCCTGTATATTATCAGACCATAGTGCAATGAAATTGGAGAACCATAGCAAAAGAAACTCAAAACATTTCATAAACATGTGGAAATTGAACAACACACTTCTGAATAAGCAATGGGTCACAGAGGAAATTAAAGAAGAAATCAGAGAGATGATGTGGTCCCAGGCAGCCACATCAACATCACCAGTTATCTGGCCTCACCCTGGACCTGCAGAGCAGAAACTATGGGGAAACTCGTGACTCAGCAAGGACTCCAGGGGATCCCAGGGAAGCACACTCCACAGTACTGAGGGTGGTTGTCACACTCTCCCCCTTCACCAGTTCTCAGCCTTCCTGAGAATAGGCTCAAGTGGTTGGCCAAGCACTTAGGACACATTCCCAAACTCTCAAACCAGCATGTGAAATCTCCAGACCTATGCCAATCAGGCAGGCCCTTGATTTTGTCACTTCATTATTTTTTCACAAACCTCACTAGAATACACTTCTGTGTAGGTGCCAGGTTACCATTTGATGTAAAATTTCCTTGAGTGGGCAGGTACCACTCCTGGAGCTGGCTTTCTCCTCCTCCTACACCACACCTGAGTGTCCAGAGAAAATAAAGATGCTTGGGAGGTAGGTTCTGGGGATCAGGGTCAGTTTGGGGAAAACCTGAGATGCAGTTACTGAAAAGCGATTATGCAGGAAAAGATGGTTCCTTGGGGAGCCGGGGCTTCAGGAGAGCTCAGGGACCTCAGCATCACCAGAATCTGTGTAAATGTCACCTCTCCCTCACCAGAGTTCCACTGCATGAGGCCTGCTAGCTCCCTCACCTGAGCAGAAGGCACCTGGGCAGGTGGTTGTTTGTGCCACACAGGCACATGCAGCCAGCTGGCTGGAGACTTACCTACTGTCCCTGCAACTCCAGGAGAAAGGGCACTGTCAGAGCCTTGGGGAGGCATCCGATCATTTCATGTTCTCAGTAGAGCATTTATAGTTTTTAATTTCCCCTTCTATGCTCTCTGGAGCAATCAGAAAAGCAACAGACTCCAAACATCTGTATCACAGCAGCCAAATGGATGGCCACGAATGTCCCAGTGAATACCTCTCCACCTGCACTCATCCAGACCCTTGCCTGTGACAAGCTTCTGTATAGGGGCAATCCATCTCAGGTAATAGCTCATCGCACCAGTGTGACAAGCCTGGTGGCTGCCACACCAGCCCTGCTTCTCACTAAAGTAACTGTCCTCACCTTGTCTAAGGAGTAAATAAACCACCAGCCCCTCTGATGTTGTTAGCATCTCTCTTCCCCACCCAGCCCAATGATCTCATTCTGTGACAGAGTTGGGAATGTGGGTACCTGTGGGCAGAGGGTTTCTACAGGGTCAGCCTCCTCTCAAAATCTCACAAAGACTCAGGTGTGCTGAGTCCACAAGAGCCCCCTGGTAGCTTATTCTCATCTCTGCTTGGGCCCCCAGGGATTCAGACTGAGCAGATTGGAGATCTGGTAAGTGGAAGGTTTCCAGCTTGCATGTCTGCTGTTTCCAGGAGACATATATAATTTATAATTTCCTCCCTTGTATGAGCTCTGGGGTTGTCCTGTTCTTCTTTTTCTAGAAGCTTGAGGTGCAGCATCAGGTTGTTTAATTGGGCTCGTTCTGTTTTCCTAATATGTCTATTCACTGCTATGAATTTCCCTTGTAAGACTGCTTTCATTGTGTCCCATAGCTTCTGATATGTTGTATTGTCATTGTCATTTAATTGAAGGAACTGTCTGATTTCTTCTTTAATTTCCTCTGTGACCCATTGGTTATTCAGAAGTGTGTTGTTCAATTTCCACATGTTTATGAAATTTTTCCAGTTTCTTTTGGTATGGATCTCCAATTTCATTGCACTATGGTCTGATAATATACAGGCGATAACTTCAATTCCTTTGCACTTACTTAACCATGTTCTATGTGTGAGTATGTGGCCTATTTTTGAGAATGACCCATGTGCAGCTGAGAAGAATGTGTATTCTGATTTTGTGGGGTGGAACACTCTGTAAACATCTGTTAAGTTCATTTGTTCAAGAGTTCAATTGAGTTCTAGTATTTCATTACTTATTTTTAGTCTAGTTGATCTATTTGTGACAATGGGGTGTTGAGGTCCCCCACTATAATTGTATTAGTGCATATATGACTTTTCATGTCTGTTAGTATTTGTTTTATATAGTTGGGTGCACTAGTGTTTGGTGCATAGATATTTATGATTGTCATCTCTTCCTCTTGGATTCTTCCCTTTACAAGGATGTAGTGTCCTTCTTCATCTCTCTTCATCAGTGTTGGTTTGAAATCTACTTGATCTGCCAAGAGGATAGCTACTCATGCTTTTTCTGGGTTCCTGTCACATGAAGTATTGTTTTCCACCCTTTAACTTTCAGTCTATGAATTTCCTTTTGAATTAAGTGTGTTTCTTGTATGCAGCATATTGTTGGATTTTGATTTTTACCCATTCTGCCAGTCTATTTCTTTTGATTGGTGAATTGAGACCATTAACACTGATGGTTATAATTGAAACGTATTGACTTGTCATTGCCATGACTTTTTCTTTTTGTTGGGCTCTCGCCCTTTACATTTAATTTCTTGTCATGCCAGATGGGTTCATTCTGCTTTGCTTCCTGGGGTTGTGATCCTCAATGTCTGTTCCTAGGATATTGTGTAAAATTCTTTGGAGAGCTGGACTGGTATTCATGAAGTTCCTGAGGTGCTCTTTATCATGAAAGTATCTTATTTCTCCATCCATTTTGAAAGATAGTTTTCCAGGGTACTTCAATCTGGGTCGGAGGCTGTTTGCTTTTAGGGCTTGGAATATGTCACTCCAAGCTCTTCTTGCCTTGATAGTTTGTGTTGAGAAGTCTGCTGTGATTCTGGTGAGCTTTCCTTTGTACGTGATTTGTTTCTTTTCTCTAACTGCTTGTAGAACTTTGTTCTTCTGCCCCTGGCTGGATTCTTTGGCATGTCTCTAACATGTGGACATATCACTTGACTCTTCTGCATTTGACTTTTTGGATGAATATTATAAATTAATCCGATAAATAATGTGTCCTGTATTAATCTATTCCTTGAAAACCTTGACTAAAACACCTACCAACTAAGAAAAGCCTAGGTCCAGATGGGTTCACTGCTGAATTCTACAAAAACTTTAGGGAAGTTTTAATACCAATATACCTCAAGCTTCTGAATGAAATTGAAAGGGAAGGAATACTCCCAAACTCAGTGCTGGAAGCTACCATTACCCTGATTCCAAAGTCAGACAAGGTTCTAACCAAAACAAAACAAAACTAAAACAAACAAAAAATAGACCAATCTCTTTACTGAATATAGAAGCAAAAATCCTGAACAAGATACTAGCAAACAGAATGAAATGAATCATAAAAATCAATCACGCATCATGTCCAAGTAAGCTCCATCCCAGGGATGCAAGGATGGTTCAACAATGCGAATCAGTAGGACAAAAATCATACTAGCCTCTCAATAGATGCAGAAAATGACTGACAAAATTCCAAATCCTTTCATCATAAAAACCCTGAGGAAAATAAGTATAGAGAGACCTTCTCTCAATCTAATAAAGGCATGTATGACAAATTTACTACCAACCTCATATTAAATGAGGAAAAACTGAAAACTTTCCCTCTAAAATCAGGAGCAGGACAAGGATGTCCTCTAGTACTACTTTTGTTTAACATAGTTCTTGAAACATTAACATGAACAATTAGGCACAAAAAAGAAATGAAAGGGGTATGTATAGGAAAGGAAGAAATCAAGTTATCATTATTTGGAGATGACATGATCATCTACATAGAAGGTCTAAAAAATCCTCCAGAACACTCTTAGAATTAATAACCAAATTCAGTAACGTAGAAGAATACAAAATCAACACATAAAAATCAGGAGTGTTTCTATATACCAATAATGAACTTACTGAGTAAGAAACTGGGAAAAATACCATTCACAATAACACACACAAAAAAGTACTTAAGAATTAACCTAACTAAGGAAGTGAAATACTTCTACAGTGAAAATTATAGTACTCTGAAAAAAAAAAATACTAACGAGACATCAGAAAATGGAAAGATATTCCTTGTGTCTGAATAGGCAGAACCAATATTGTCAAAATGGCCATGCTTCTAAAATTGGTATATAGATTTAACACAATCCCAAGCAAAATATCAAAAGCATTCTTCATAGAACTGGAGAAAATAATTTTAAAATTCATATGGAACCAGAGTAGACCTAGAATTGCAAAAGCAAACCTGGGTAAAAAGAGCAAAGTGAGAGGTATTACAATCCCAGATTAAAGCTATATTACAAAGTTACTGTGATAAAACAGCATGGTACTGGTACAAAAACAGACATGAGAATCAATGGAAGAGAACAGAGGATGCAGAAATAACAGCAAACACATTCAACTATTTGATCACTGACAAAGAGGCCAAAACCGTTCACTGGGGGAAAGATAGACTCTTTAATAAATGGTGCTGGGAAAATTGGCTATGGCACATGCAGAAGATTGAATCTATACCCATATCTCTCACCATGTGCTAAACTAAAATAAAAGTGGATCAAAGAACTAAATGTTCAAACAGAAACACTTAAACTGCTGGAAGACAAAATAGGTAAAACTTTCAAAGTTATAGACATAGGCAAGGACTTTCTGAACAGATCCTCAGTTGCACGGGAAATAGTGCTGAGAATCAACAAATTGGATCATATCAAATTAAAAAACTTCTGCACAGTAAAAGAAACAACCAACACATTGAAAAGACAACTTACAGAATGGGAAAAAAATTTTCCAGCTGTTCCCCAGACAAAAGACTAACATCTGGAACATATAAAGAACTAAAAAAATTGGACCACCAAAATAAAAGACCCAACCAAAACATGGGCAAGTGAAATGAACTGACCCTTCAAAAATAAGAAGTATACACGGCCAATGAGTAAAGAAATGTTCAACATTGCTGGCCATTAAAGAAATGCAAATTAAAACAACACTGACATTTCATCTTCCATAGGAAGAATGGCCATCACCAAGAAATCAAATAATAGCAAATGCTGGAGAAACTTCAGGGTAAAAGGAACATTTCCTCATTGCTGGTAGGAATGTAGACTAGAACAACTACTATGGAAATTAGCATGGAATTCCTCAAAAAGCTGGAACTAGAAATTCCATTTGACTCAGCTGTTCCCTTTCCTGAAATTTAGTTATTTCTCTTCCAGTCTCTTCTGAAAAAGTTAAAGACATCATATTAAAGTGATACATATATCCATGTTTATAGCAGGACAATTCATAATAGCTAAATCTTGGATCCAGCTTGTATATTTATCAAGAGATAAAGAAAACGTGGTGTTTATACACAGTGGAGTACTACTGCGCCATAAAGAAGAATAAACTTGCACCACTTTTAGGAAGATGGCTGCATCTTTTTTTTTCCATTAAGTTTATTGGTACATTTTAGGTATAAAATACAGTTACATTCAGCACTGGGATCTTGTACCATTACATGAGTCTCTTGGTTCTTATTTTTTCCCCTTCCCTTTCCCTCCTTTCACCCCCTCCACCCTTCCCTACTTGCAAAGACCTTGTTTCCATTTTTTTCCTTTTCTCATATTTTTTCTTTTCCCTTTTTTCCTTTCCCCTACCCCTCCCACTTCCCCGATCCTTTAGACCTTTTCTTCCTATTATACAAAATCTAATATACATTTTAAAAATTAAAATATCATGACCTAGGAGACATTACCACAGATTTTACAGAATTTAAAAGAATATAGAAAGCATATTACAAAAATCTGTTTTGAAATAAATTTGACAACTTCTAAGAAGTACCTTGGAAGACAAATTAATGAAACTAACTCTGAAGGAAATATAACATTTGAATAGCACCTATTAAAGAACGTATATTCCTAGCTTGAAAACCTACCTATATGACAACAGCAGGTTCATATATGTTTTAACTGTTAAATTATATCAAACAAAGCAGAAAAAAGAAGGAACACTTCTCCCCTCATTTTAGGAACTCAACATTGTGCTAATCCTAAAACTGGATAAAGATAATAGAAAAAAAAAGTATGAACACAGATAGAAATTTGTTTAACAAAACAAACTATTAGAAGTCAGATTTGGCAGCATGTAGATAGTGGTTTTGTTATAGGTATGGCAGTGTTGGTTCAGCATTGGAAGATCCACCCCCAAAAGTCATCATTTTAACAGAGGAAAGGAAAAAGCCATATGATCCTGTCAGTAGTTGGAGAAAAAGTATTGGACTAAATTCTACAGCTGTTCATGGTAAAAGCTATCAGGAAACTAGAAGTAGAACCGAACCTTCTCAACAGATTAAAGACATGTACTCCATACTTCCAGTGAGAATGCCTTATATGAATGGAGAAGATACAATGCTCTCTCCTTAAGGTGGGGAACAAGGGCAGATATGCTTACTCTTTATCTGTCCATTAAACTTTGAAACCTAGGCCCCACCAAAATAGTCTGGCAATAAAATGACACAATTAGGATAGGATTGGCAAGGTAGAAGCAAAATCTTTATATGTCAATGAAATGATCATCTACAGAGAAAATATTAAGAAATCTCTAGGAGCCCCTAGAACTTGTATTTGAATTTAGCAGGATTAGAAAACACAAGGTATATCTAAAAATTCAGGTCTGTGTATACTTGCTATAAATGAAGAATTGGATATGGAAATTTAAAAGTTAAGTAGGAGTACAAAGGACCTAGAAAAGTTAAAAGAAACAAAACAAAACAGTGTTGGAAGACGTTTAGTACCTAATTTTAAGACTTCTTCTGAAGCTACAGTAATCAAGGCAGTGTTGGTGTAAGGAAAGACATATAGATCATTTGAATAAAACAGAGAATCTAGAAATAGAACCACACATATATGGTCCACTGAGTTTTGAAAGATTATTTAACATTAGCATTTTATAGAATATAAACTCAATTTAAGAGCTGAGGAAGAGATAGTGTTTTCAGCAAATGGCACCAGAACACCTGGTATCCATATATAAAAAATTAACCTCAATGTTTTATTTCCATACATGAAAATAACTTGAAGGGATCTATGAATCTAAATATGAAAGCCTAAATGTATAAAACTAAGAAGAAATTATGAGGGAAAATGTTTATGAATTTAGTGTAGGGTAGACAAGAACTACCTAGGATACAAAAACCATGATGTATAAAAGAAAAAAATTGATAAATGAGATTCCATCAAAATTTAGAACTTTGAATGACATCATTAAAATGAAAAGTAGTCCTTAAATAGATCATATTTACAAAGCATATAACCTATGACCAGAATATATAAAGAACTCTTACAGCTCATTAATAGACAACCCAATTAAAAAGTAAGCATAAGAAGATGATAAATAGCCAGTAGAGCACAAGGAAAGGTGTGCAACTCTAGAATCAGAAAAATACTAATCAGTACAATAACCAGATTGAATTATACACTCATTAGGGAGATGAAGTTAAAAATTTTAAAAGCCTTGTCATGACTTTTTCTTTTTGTTGGATTCTCCCCCTTTGTGTTTAATTTGTCACACCCAATGGATTCATTCTGTTGGGTTTCCTGGGGTTGTGATCCTCATTGTCTTTTCCTAGAACATTGTCTAAAATTTTTTGGAGAGCTGGATTGGTATTCATGAAGTTCCTGAGGTTCTCTTTATCATGAAAGTATCTTATTTCTCCATCAATTTTGAAAGATAGTTTTGCAGGGTATATCAATCTGGGTTGGAGGCTGTTTTCCTTTAGGGCTTGGAATATGCCACTCCAAGCTCTTCTTGCCTTGATAATTTGTGTTGAGAAGTCTTCTGTGATTCTGATGGGCTTTCCTTTGTATGTGATTTGTTTCTTTTCTCTCACTGCTTGTAGAATTTTGTTCTTCTGTTGGATTTCTGGAATCCTAACTATTATATACCTATGTGTAGGTTTTTTTTGATTAAGGATAGCTGGAGTCCTATATGCCTCACTTATCTGTATGTCAAGTTCTTTCCCCCTCCTTGGGAAGTTTTCTGCCATCACTTCTGTGAAGAGTTTTTTTATGTCATCTGCACTCTCTCCTCTTTCTTCATTGACTCCAATCAGTCTTATGTTATTCTTTGCATCATCTAGCAGCTGCTGGATTGATTTCTCATGGTCCCTTACAATGTTAAAGAAATTTTTCTTTTCCTGGTCACTAATTGCAATCTTATTTTCTATATCTGAAATTCTATCCTCACATTGGTTCATTCTGCTGTGCAGACTTTCAGTGGAGTTTTTAATCTCCTGGAAATCTGTTTCCATCTGTTTTATGGATTCCATTTGTTTCCTATGTTGGGATTCCATCATGTTCCTCAGATCCTCTATTTTTTTTTATCTGTGTTCTCTCTAGATTTATTAATCATGTCTTTCACCATGAGCACAATCTTTGCTGTTATCTGAGTATTTCTGATTTCATTTTTCCCAGATCCTCTTTTGTTGCCAGTTTAGAGTCCAGGTGTCTGAGTATCAGATTGTTCCATCTTGTTTCCCTTTGAGTTTGCTGTAGGTGATCCAGAAGTCTGTTTTTGAGGCTTGTTTACGTGTCTTCTCATTTCCACAGGTGGGTGCTTCTGGCATCCACGAGGCTCACCTTCTCTGCCCTAGCAGCGTGGGATGGCAGCCAATGGCTGCATCTTGAGACCACAGTGTTAAGTGAAATAAATTAGACACCCAAGATTAAATATCACATGGATTTTCTTTCTTTCTTTTTTTTTCTTTTTTGGTACCGGGGATCAAACTCGGGTTCTTGTCCTTGCTAGGCAGGCAGCAGAACCACTAAGCTAAAACCCCAGCCATCACATGGATTTTCTTACAGGAGAAGTCCAAAGTATAAATAAAGAGCAAAAGAAAAGGTAGCTAATAGGAAGTAAAGAGGTAGGTCTTTCTCAAAGGAGAAGAGAAGCAAGAGATGAAGGGAGGAGAGAGGAAAGGAGATTTGTAAAAGGAATTAAAATTTGTTATAGACATGTACCAACTACACACTATGTATTGCAAACATATAAAAAACATATCAAGAGATTGTTGGAGGAGTGAATGAGGAAAGGGAAAGAGCATTAAAAAAAGGAATTAAGGTGTTCTATGTACATGAACCATTTCTCCACAAGGAATGTCAATATTACATACTACAAACATGTATTAATAAAAAAAAGAAAAACTATTGGACACCCACAGAAAAAGGAACTAAAATAATTAGACCCTCTAAACTAAAAGACATAGTCCAGAAATGGGCAGTAGAAATGAATAGACACTTTTCAAAAGAAGAAATACAAATGACCAATAAATACAGGAAAAATTGTTCAACTTCACTGGCCATTAAATGCAAATTTAAACAAGATTTTATCCTGCTCTAGAAAGAATGGCTATTATCAATCAGTAACAAAAATACTGGTGAGGATGTGGTGATAAAGGAACCTTCCTACATTGCTGGTGGGAATATAAACCAATATACCACTTTGGAAATCAGCATGGAGATTTCTCACAAAAACTAAAACTAGACATTCCATTGGACCAAGTTATTCCCCTCCTACATATCTTCTCAAAAGAGTGAAAGCATTATATTACAGTGATACTTGCATATATGTTTATAGCAGCACAATTCATAATAGCTAAATCTTGGAAGCAGACTCTATGTCCATTGACAAAGGGATAAAGAAAATGTGGTGTCTATACAAGATCTATACTACTCAGCTATAAAGAAAGGTAAGTTGAAACATTTGTAGAAAAATGGATGCATCTTGAAAACAATGTTAAGTGAAATAAATCAGACACACAGACTTAAATACCATATGTTTTCTCTCATGAGAAATCCAAAGTACAAATAAAGAGCAAAGTAAAAGACGGATAAAAAGAAACTGGGAGATCTTTTGCAAATGGCAAGGGGACCAAGGAGACCAAGGTAGGAGGAGAGAGGGAAAGGGATGCAATAACATTGAAGGCGTCTCACTCCCCACAGTGAATATCATCACTATGTGTCCTAAACATGGACTAAAACCATTAAAATGGGGCAGGGATCCAGAGAGAGAGGGATGGAGGAGAATGGGAAGGGGAATAAGAGGAACTGAAATATGTTAACCACGTTTACCTGTAAACATGTCCTGTAGACATGTGCTAATAAAAGAATGTGAAACCGTCGTAAGTACATTTTCACACAGCAAAACAACAGGCAGGAACAAATTTCCTAAACCAGCCAGCCAGCCATGAGGTTCTCTTGCTAGAAACCCAGGTCATGGTAATCCTTGTACTCATAATTGTTTACATCCTTTGAGTCCTTCAAGAAATAAAGTCATGACCTACACATTCAATCCGGGCAGGTGGAGTTTTTGTTCACAGATGACAAAAGCATAAGGTGAGCTCCAGTTTGCAGGTACGAGGTATTATGTTCAGCTGGCCAGTCAGCTACGAAGTTCATGCCCCTCCTTACAGTGACAACAGCCTCCAGAGGCCTGCAGAAGCCTCCAGAGCATGGTAACCTGTGCTGTGTCCCCCTCCCCTGGCAGAGTCCATCCTGGGGCAGAAGGCACTCCCTGTACCTTCTCTGCCTGCAGCTGTCCTCCTGTTCTGTGCGCTTGTCACAAATAGGGAAACCCTGTAGCATTGTGACTGTCAGCCAGGCAAAGTCAGCTTTTTTTGTGTCACACGCAAGTTTCTGTGCTTTCTTAGCTACAGTGGTGGGACATTTGCTTTAGGGCGTGCACTTTTCTCAAAGCATGTTCTGAACCCTTTAGTCTGGAAGTCTTCTCAGCTGCTGAATGTAGGGTGAGAAGCATCCTGGCCCTCTACAGCCCATGTAGAAGTCACCTAAACCAGCAAGACAGCTTTTCTTACTTTAAATTTCACATGAAGATAGATAGTGAACTATGCAGGAAATGACAGGAGACTTTTTTTCTGCTTTGACGTGGATACAATGAGGCCAGCTTTTTCCTGGGCACCTAGACATGAGCAGGTGACATGAGGTCCTGTCTAACAGCTGTGTATTGTATCTGTATGTTTGAGGGTGGGTTAGACAGAGTACAGGAGAAACTGGGCAAGCGCCCCCCGCCCCCAGCTCTGTTATTCTATCATGTTTTAAAAATTCAAAAGTGGTGCTAGTAATTTCAGCATTTCATATTACACCTATGTGTCTCTCCACTTGAAAAATAAATTTGGTAACATAGAATGCTGTCATGGAGCCTGTATATTTTTACTATTTACGTAATTTTAAACATGCATTGAATGTAATGAGAGATGAACAATTTCAAGGAAACTCAACCCCAAGATTATCACTCTTGTTTCTCAGGAAATGAAGGCCATTGTGGCTCAGTGATCTTCCTGAGCTTACACAGGTAGTGGGGAGGGGGAAGGGAGCCTTGGTCAGAAGCTGTGGCTACCACCCTACATTGTCCCCCGATAATGACATGTTGGGACAGCATTGGCCTGAGCAGATAAAGCCATGTCCCTAGTCCCCTGTGATGTGTCCACCAGCAGTGTCAAGGGTGGAGGAGGAAGCCCAGGCAGGTGGGACCCTGGCGGCCAAGACTTGGGAATAGGGATATGTTAGGCTGTCAGACTGAGAAGTGAGGAAAAACGTGGGCCATGGGAGAAAGTTTCTCCTTAATGGTTTCCCTAAGATGAAAGGTGGTGTTCTGGCCACCAATTATTTTGACATGAAGCTTAGAGATGGAATAAGGGTGTTAAAAATAAATTTATGAAGGTAATTGGATAGATGAAATCACTAATACCCGTGAAATATTAGAATTCAAATGGACTTGAAAAACCATAAAGATGTCAAATAATTTGTTTAGAAAGAGTTAAGTTCACACATTAAAAACAAATATGTCAATTATGTAGGTGGAACCGAGGCCATTTCTTTACCTTAATGAGCCAGAAGACACATCTGCCTGCAGGACACAGCCAGCTGTGTGGTGTCTGTGACGTGTGCCATGAGCCGCACCAACACTGCCCCCCTCAGGATTTATTTGTAGATGAGATTTAGAAACTCATTCACTAATGGCTCTGACAATTCAAATTAGGAGAATATTTTGCTTCATCTGATGAGATTAATGAAGAACATTGTTAGAGGATTCTAGATTATTCAGAGTGTCTTGTTTTCTGCCCCTCAGAGGTTTCCTGGTAAGTGATACAATGCCTTTCTGGAAGTGTAAATGACTTCGATTTCCAGGCCCCATTTTTGTAGCACCCATAATGACTTCGATTTTGTGGTAGGTGTACAAAGGCACTCTCAGCCGCCATTAAAGAAAATTTGAAAATTTTTCCATTTGTAGAATTATGCTCCGTGTACTTTTTTGTGTTTATCACACACGAGCTAAGGGACACTTGTTTAGAGAAAGGTGGACAGAATAGTCCTTTCTTCTTGCAAATTTCCCACATTTCATTTCTGACAGAAGTAACTGTGACTTATTAAATGAATTCCTCCAATGAATGAGTGGAATAAGTGCGTCAGAGTAGAGGGTGAGGATGCCCTGAGGTCAAACTGAGCTAAAGGTTTGAGAGATCCTATGCTTTGGCACAAGGACTGTGCATCTGAGGCAGGAGAGGGACTGCTTCTCCAGGCTGTGTTTTGGGTGAACACAGGGCAGAGTTTCAGCTGATCCGAGGCAAAATGTCATCAAAACAAGAAATAAACCTTTGCGGTTCTAATGGACTTATTACTGTCTCTTAACCTTGCAAAAGCAGATGGATGTATACTCACTTGCGGAGGAAGTTCAGAGCTTACTCTCTCACTGATGATGTCGCCTTCAAGGATCCAGGCTTCCTACTGGTCTCAGTTCCTGTTCCCATCTTGGTTGACCCCAAAGCCTTGTCTCTTCTAAGGGAAATTCATCAATAAATGTCAGGCACTGTGAATGTCCAGCACATGTTCACCTCTCCCTTTGCATGTACTTCTCAGCCCATGGCTCTTGAATAAGTCCCCCTGATTAGTAACATTCAATCAAATATGAAAGAAGTGCTATGTATCACTTTTAAGCCACAGTAGAGAGCCCTCTCTCTTGTCTAGTTTGCTCACCATGGAGGAGGCCTTGTGCTTTGATATGCAGCCATGAATGGAAGAGTAGATCACTTGAATGGAGGAGAGTTGCCTACAGAAGCCATCCTTTTGTAGAAATGAGAAACAACCTTTCCTGTCAAGCCCTGTACATTTTGGAATTGCTCTTTTATTGCAGCAAAGCCTGAAGGAAATGGATGTGACTTATTTCTACCCCTGAGAGAGGCTCAGGGACTTGCAATATGAATGAAGGATTGTATTACTTTCCAGAAAGAAGGGAGCAAGTAATCTAAGTACTCAAGCAACCTGCCCAAAGAGAACTAGAAAGCTCTGTGGCAGCCTGAGAGACAGGAGCAAGGAAAAGGCATTTCTGGAAATTTGTATCTGCATTGTATCTCTCATGCAGCTTTTGGAGTCTATGATTATCTTTGTGTATTTTAAGGCATGCCAAGTTGAGAAGTGGCTCTTAAAATTTCCTGACTTCTTGGTGCTTTGGGGAACAGGGTGGAAGCCATGAACACACTCTTGGAGGAACATACTCTTAACTCTGGGCTCATAAAATTCTCACAGCTACATCTTGGGCAAATAGAAATCTAAAGTACATTTTTTTAAAAAGCAGTAAATAAGCCACAATAAGATTCAATAGAAATGATGAGAAGACAATTATGCTTCGATGGGCTCAGATATTAGAATTTTTAGAATATAAAATCAGTAGACTTAAAGCATTTGAATAAATATGAGAGGTAATTAGATACCTGAACAATGAGGAGAAAAATATTTTAAAAATAGGGGTTTTGACAAAAAAATCTATTAGAACTCAAGAAGAACAATGAATTGGAGGGTGGGTAGCTAGAGAAATACCAATAAGTTGACTCAGATGAAGAGATGAAAAATATGAAGAAGTGACTAAGGGACTCGGAGGAGAGAGCGACATGACTGTCAGAATTCCAGAAGACAAAAATATCAAGAGTTGACAAGTTTGATATTGAAAGAGTTAATGGCTAAGAATTTTCTAGAACCGCTGAAAAATATTAATCCTTAGCTTCAAACACTCAACATCAAATGGTTTGAAAGTGAATACTATCACAAACATTAAAGTGCAATTATAAAACACCATTAAGAAAGACAAAATATCAAAAGTAAAGAAAAAAGTCAAATTATTTACACAGGAATGACAAAACGCATAACAGAAAACTTCTCAGGAGAGGGCCGGGGATTTAGCTCAGTGGTGCTGCCGTCTGCTTCACAAGCTGCAAGGTCCTGAGTTTGATCCCCAGTACCAAAGAAAGAAAGAAAGAAAGAAAGAAAGAAAGAAAGAAAGAAAGAAAACTTCTCAGGAGCAAAAATATAGGCTGAAGAATGCAGAATAATAGCTTCACTGTGCTGAGAGGATAGAATTGCCTGTCCTGTTATTATTCAATGATAAGGGGCAGTTAAATTGTGTTAGAAAGAAAATGAGCAATTTTTATCGTTGGTTCTCACTAAAGAAAATCTAAAATGCATTCTCTAAGCAGAAGGAAAAGGCTTAAAATGCAGAGAGGAAGATGAAGAAAACAGCTGACAAGCAGTTAGGTAAGTGAAGTGAACCTTGGCTCTGTAGTAATGATGCCTCATGGAAGAAATTTCAAAGAACTAAACGATGGAACAATAAAACCAGATAGAGTGAGAAGGGTGATGGGAGCTAAAAAAGTATTCTGAGGCTGAGTTGCTTGGAAGCAGCCAGTGATAGCAACTAATCTTAAATTCTATTCATTGAAATTTAGTAGCTTCTAGGGCCAGGGATTTAGCTCAGTGGCACCATGCTTGCCTTGCAAACAAATGCAAGGTCCTAAGTTTGATCCCCAGTACAAAAAAAAAGAAGAAGAAAGAAAGAAATTTAGTAGCTTCTAAGCTTATGTCTCCAGCTTTAATCTCTCCATTAACTCAATATTAATCTATCCAGTTGTATGTTTGCCAAGCCCCTATCTAATAAGCATCTAAAATGTTATTATTTTTTCCTGCTTACACTTGAGTGTTGATTGCGTGCCAGGAACTATCTTAGGTTCTGGAGATAGAACAATTAATAAGACAATGAAGGGAGGGCAGGAGAATGGGGGGTGGGGTGGGGAGAATCAAGGTAGATTATGTAAAGGTGCGAATTCCCAATAACGAATGTCATTATATTGTATACCTAAAATGTACCAATAAAATTAAAATATACAAAATAAAATATTTAGATATTTGAAATAAAGTCTCTTCTTCCATGGGTTTTCATGGCAAGACATTAAAAAAGAAATAAAACTATAATGTGGCACATGGTAAATGCTATGAAAGAGAATAAAGCAGGATAAGAGACAGAGACTGGTTTGAGAGTGCAGTGATGCACTGGGTGATTGGAAGCCTTCTGCAGACAGGGGAAAGAACATTCCAGTGAGATGACAGCAGAGGAGCAGCCTTCAGGAAGCAGCAAAGTGTGCAAATAAATGTTAAAAAGAAGTCCATGCAGATCAGTCCTACCAATAAATATACATGGACTACACTCACCAGTTCAAAAATAGAGATTGTGAAACTGAATTTTAAAGTAATGCATTTATGTGCTGTTTTGAAGAGGTCACAGGATATATGAAGGGTACAAAAGAATAACAGAATAGGATGCAAGGAATGTCAACTTTAGTAGTAACAGACAAATTATGTGTTAAAGGCAAAACCAAAAACAAGACATTTATCATAATACTAATTACATGAGACTAAAAGAAAGGAAAAACAAACCCCCAAACTGACAAAGCCACCCCAGTGCAACTATTTGAGAACACACCACAAATGCGTAAGGAAATGACTCGCAGCCGGTACATTTGGATTATATGGCGACTGTGTTTGGGGGTAAAAGCTGTGAAGTACATAAAAATGATTTCCATGTTACTGATGAGTTTTTAAATATTTTAAGCTGGAAGGAGGGTTTGTATGTTTGACATAATTTCATGATATGTGTTTCATGTTAAAAATAGTTCATAATGATAAAAATTCTCCCTCAAGTCACACTCGATTGTAAGACCTCTAGAAAATGGACTTGAATAAACCTGTTTGAAACGATCTCTTTATACAAGAGATAAAGTACACGGTAGGCATTTGATGAGCTGCATCAAAATTTTTCTATAAAAAGAGGGAGAAGAGAGAGAGGGAGATAGAGAAAGGAAATAGTAGTTGCTTCCCACACTCCTCAAAGCAAGGGCACTCCCCTTTCTTCTCTTTGTATACTTTTATTGCAGTTCTTGCCTGCTTTATTCACATTCACAGGGAGCCCCTTCAGGAAGTCATAGCCAGTATTCTTTGTGTTACTGTTCCCGGCAGCCTTGTGTCCAGCGTGTAATGGACACTCAGTCACCATGTGGAGAATGCTGGAAACATGCTGGTGGTTTTGAAATAAAATATGGACAAATCATATAAACATTACAAGTACGAATATCAATTTCAGCTCTCTCTTTGGGAACTACTCAAACAGGATACTCTTTACTACCACTACTTGAACAGCTCAATTTCGTGTTGCCGTATGCATTTGAGTTACAGCAGTGCTTCGGTATTACACCTGTTCTCTCACTTTAGAAGTATTTCACTTGTTGCTACTTCTGTTTATGCCACTCACGTGGGTAATGTAAGGCAAAAATGACCCAAAGTTAAGTGGTGTCAACGGTACACTTTTCTCTGTCCCCTCCCCCCGCAGGGATTGAACCCAGGGCCTTGGCACCAAGCTTCATTCTGGCCTCTTCTTGCTTTTTTTTTTTTTTTTGGTACCGGGGATTGAACTCGGATCCTTCCGCTTGTAAGGCAGGCGGCGGAACCACTGAGCTAAATCTCCGGCCCCCTCTTCTTGCTTTTTGAGACAAGGTCTCCCTAAGCCAAAATTGCCTAGGCTGGATTTGAACCTGCCATCTACTTGCCTCAGCCTCCCGGAGAGCTGAGCCCACTATACCCAGCTTATTCTTCTACACGTTTATAAGGAAAATCCGGGCTGTTCGCTTTTCTTTCTTGTTCATCTCCTCCCTAGCGTTTGAAGGGATGAGGTTAGGATTAGACAGAGAATTTTAGGAAACTCCAGGTAGCAGTGCCAAATCCTTGATTTCCCAGGTTTATTCTCAGGGTAGGAAGCGCTGGCACTGACAGCTGCTCCAGAAGAACACTCAGGTACTGACAACCGTGTACCCTTAGGGAGCCAGGCTGGGCGCTCCTTCGCCCACCCGCTGGGGCAGTGCTGCTCCCCAGCCGCCCCGCTGCCTTCCTTCCCCGACTCCCTCGGGTCTGCACCTAGGCGGCCCAGCGCACGGATCGCAGCCAGGAGGTGGGCGGCGACCCGTAGCTCCAGTCTCTGCTCGCGCGCTGTGACTTCCGGGGGTCACCCTGGAGGCCCACAGGGGGCGCAGACTTGAGCGGGGTTGAGTCTTCGCTATCTCTCAGAAGCAGCCTAGGTCCGGAACTCCAGGCTCTGCCCACCACCAGGAAGCACAGAGAGCGAGAGCGTCCACCCTGTGCACTACGGACCCGGAACCCCGGCAGACACTGGGAGGGAGCTGGCGGTGCGGCTCGTCGGGGAGGCGGCGTACGCGGGAAGCGGGCCGAGCCCTCCTCAGCGGCCGGGGAGTGCGCTGCTCAGCGCCGCGCAGAGCCTGGAGCGCGGCGGCTGGGGGAGGCCGGGAGCAACAGGTAAGGCCACGGTAGGGCGCAGGGAGGGCTCTGTCCGTCGTCTTGGAGGCAGCCAGCTAGTCCTTGCGCTTTGTGACCACGCAGAAGTTAAAGGCGGCTAGGAGGGACCTCTGTGCACTGGCCACCGCTGCCCCACCAGGAAAGCCCGGCAGCGGGCTTGCGTCTCCGAATCCTTTCGGCAAGGCCTGGCAGAAGGACAGAGCCGCCGGACACGGACCTGAGCGCAGCCGCCAGGCACCGACCCGGACTTGCCCACCCATCCGGGAAAGCTCTCGCTGAAGACTCGAGCGCCAGGTGACTGGGAGCTCGGCAATCCCGGCGCTTGCTTGCCCGGACAGACACTCCTCCAGCGCGCTCCGCTGCCCTGGGCTGGGGCGCCCGCGTGGGTGATGGAGCTGGCGGCCGCAAACCTCAGCGCTGGGAACGGGAGCGGACAGAGCCCCCTTGCCGCCGAGCCGTGGCCGCTCTTCGGCATCGGTGTGGATAACTTCATCACACTGGTGGTGTTTGCTTTGATCTTCATCTTGGGCGTGCTGGGCAACAGCCTGGTGATCACAGTGCTGGCTCGCAGCAAGCCCGGCCAGCCGCGCAGCACCACCAACCTGTTCATCCTCAACCTGAGCGTCGCCGACCTGGCCTACCTGCTTTTCTGCATCCCCTTCCAGGCCACGGTGTACGCGCTGCCCACCTGGGTGCTGGGCGCCTTCGTCTGCAAGTTCACGCACTACGTATTCACGGTGTCCATGCTGGTCAGCATCTTCACTCTGGCTGCGATGTCCGTGGACCGCTATGTGGCCATCGTCCACTCGCGGCGCTCCTCCTCCCTCAGGGTGTCCCGCAACGCGCTCCTGGGCGTGGGCTTCATCTGGGCGCTGTCCATCGTCATGGCCTCGCCCGTGGCCTACCACCAGCGCCTCTTCCACAGGGATGTCAGCAACCAGACCTTCTGCTGGGAGCAGTGGCCCAACCCGAGCCACAAGAAGGCCTACGTGGTGTGCACCTTCGTCTTCGGCTACCTGCTGCCTCTTCTGCTCATCTGCTTTTGTTATGCCAAGGTGGGCGCTGAGCGCGCGCTGTCTCCGGGAGGGCGGAGGGGAGAGGGGGCAGCTGGTCCCACATCCTGTCCCCGTGTCCCTGGCCGAGTCTCCCTGCACCCCTCCCCTTGCCCTGTCCCCCACGTCGTGTTCGTGTTCGTGTGAGAGATGTGTGTTAGGATCCTCTCCACTCCAGTTTGCTCTCCTGCTTGCATGATTGCTGTGGCTGGCGCGGGAAACTTCCTTGGAGTTTGAGAGAGGCTGGGGAAAGTTTGCCATTCGCACCAGCCGTCCCGCAGAACCGCTTCTCCTCCTCTGGGTTACTTGCTTTGCTGCCCTCCACGCCCTGCAGGTGCTGGGGCGGCGTGCGTGCGCTATGCGCCTGCTCCTCCGAGGGCGAGGGCGAGTCCCGGGCTCGGTTTCAGCGGCTCACAAATCGGATCCGCGGGCACATGGAAGTTAATTCCCTGCGGTGGTGGGAGCTGCCCGCGCGCGGTCGGATGCTCTTGGTCGCGACTCTCAGCTGGGACCTGCAGGGGCTTCTGCAGTGAGCCCTTAACGCCCTGGCTTTGCGGAAACCAGCCTTCTGCGCGGTGAACAGCGCTTCGGATTTTACTTTAAACCGGGCTAGCTTTCTAAACCCAAGTAGGAAAAGGTCATTTCTTCACAGAAGTTTGATGGGAGTCCCCAAACAACTATGGGCAGGAGGGAGTGGAGCCACGGTGTTTCCCCGTTCTGGTCCTTTTAAAGACAGAGCCTGGCAACAGCGCTGGGGGGTTTAGGTGTGGAGCTCCCACGGGACTCCCTGCTGATTCCCGAGCTCCAGGACGGCCTTGCCTTGCTGGGAGCTGGTCCTCATCTTGCTGCCGGGGAGCCCCCCTTTCTCATTAATTGCACAAGATTTGAAAAGTTTATACCCATCAAAACGCCTCAAACCTCGGGTACAACTTGTTTATGTTTGAGTAGCTAAACTTAATGTTTAGTAGTCATACGATGGGAGTTCTTGGGGGAAAGTCTAGTGTGCACATCTTCCCCTCAGGAAACCATCACCATAAGAAAAACCCCTCAGAAGCCGAATTCTGAAGCTTCTTTAATTTCATCTCTCCCTGTCTCTCATTTTGTTCTTGATAAGGTTGTGACTACAAGATCATATTTCTTATTTTCTATTCCTAAGGTGTTTTCCCAGAAAAAATGTTTAGAATAAACCAGATGCTCCTGCCCCATTTATACCATCTGTGCAGATTATGTCTGTTTTGAGTGGTTCTATTTTTGGATATTATCTGAAAGAATAGACCAGGCCAAAATGTATGCATAAGGAAATACAGTCAAAGTATGGGTTTTGGAAAATAACTCCATTTTAGCTATTTAAAAATGGCTTGTTTAATCATCTAGTCACTTGCAAATAAAAAATTAAGGCAGATGATTAAACGTTAGAACTGAAGCACATGTTTTTTTTCCATTTTTCCAAAGTCTTTAGGAAAATCACTTTAATTTTCATGGAAATGGCCGGGTAAACTTTTAGGACTGAATCAGGCTATCTTTCTATTATTTAACAGTTTATAAAAGTCATACAGAGGGCAGGGGATTTAACTCAGTGGTTCCGGCACCTGCCTTGCAAGGGAAAGGTCTCAAGTTTGATCCCAGATACCAAATAAACCAAACAAACAAATAAACAAACAAAAGTCATACAGAGTGCAAAGTTTAAAATAGATTTTTAGAATTTAATGAATAGATGGTCATTTGGATATTTTTGTATTGAAATAGCTTGTTTCTAAGATCAACTGCAAAAATCTTTTACATCTGAAGTAGTAATTGAAAATTAATTTCAGAGTGGGACTAGCAGGAGATAAGTTATTCTGAGTTGCTATTTTGTTTTTATTTTTATTTTTTGGCTCAGCTATTAAGTATACACTAGACAGTTAAGGACATTAATTTTTGAGTATTAGGTCTAGGACTGGCTGTTTGTCCAATGACCAAGTCTGGTGGTCAGTCAACATGAAGAATCCCAGATGGCTAACAAGGCACCTGAGATTAAAATGTGTGGATTTTTCTCCTTTCTTGGAGAAATTTAACCAGGGAACTACATGTTATAGTTTCCCTCTGCAGCAGTGTTTAGCAGTGTTTAGCTCTTTGCAGATGACAGTCTCTGGGGAACACAGAGGGCTGGAGAACAAACGTCAGTTGCTGGCTCAGTGCCCCTGAAGATGCCTCCCCTCTGGTTCTGTGTTGCCCACTTCTTGCTCCCCTTAATTGCTGCACAGAACCCATCTTCGTCTAACAAGGGAATAAACTCCTGATGTGCCCACCCACCACATTCTTCCACAGGATGTGCCCAGCATGACCTTGGCATGGGTTTGAGAAAGAACCTTCCCCCAAACACTTGGAAATGTATAGAATGGTGGGGAAATGCCACCATACCATCACCCTTAGGGAGACGGAGTCATAAACTATTGTGATACCCACCTTCTTTCTCCTGTGTATCATTGTGTGCTTATTGTATGAGCTATTGAAGAGAAATGGGGCTCAGAAAAATATTATTAGGGATGTTCTGCATTAACCATTTGAAGAATGAAGAAAACATTCAGCATTCCTAGGTGTTCGGAAGTTGCTGAGTGATGACCTGATTTACTATGGTGATGGTGGCTGTGGACCCCCTGTACCAATGTGAAACAGACCGCCTGTGCAGGTGTCCCTTGCCCTGTGATCACTGTCATCCTGTGGTCTCACCTGCAGGGCAGGCTGCTGCCAGTCAGCTGGACAGCCCTGTCTTCTTGGGCAGGGTCCTGCCTCTAGCCTCTGTATCTCACTTTTAAGGCTTTCTCACTTGTAGCTGTAAAAGGCTCCTCTCGTCTCTTTGCTTTACATCCAGCTTTTGGACCTCAGTTTTGGTTGGCAACACAGTAACCCACTGTCAATGTATTGGTTATCCCAAATGTTCTCATAGCCAGTAAAGACTGGGTTGCATTTCAGGAAGTGACAAGTGTTTTAACAGGGCAGAGGATCTGAAGTTAGAAATCCATACTCTGAAGAAAGCTGCTGAAGCTACATAGGGTTTAGAGAGTTGGTAAATAAATCTGTGGCTCCTCAATTAGGACGTGACTGACTGCCCCATAAGTGCTGCTTCTAGCCAAAGGGAGCAGGCTTCTGCAATAAGGCCAATTCAATTAAATTATTTCTGTGTTGTAGTGCTGGAGGGTAACAGAAGTGGCTGGTGTGCACCTCCACTTCTCCAGGAGAGCCCCCAGCAGTCCACAGCCAAACTAAAGCCCTTAGTCATCTAGATGCTGAATTGGCTCCCAGTTTTCTCATAAAGGGCAGAGAAAAATGAACTCTGGTGCCAGTCCTGCAGGGTTGGCATCCTCAGTCAAGTCTAGGTTGGAAATTCTTATACATAACCAAATCATTTCATATCATTTCTCCTGAATATTATACTGGTAAGAGAAGACAAAACAGTTTCTGAACTTAATGAAGCCAGTGTATCTCAGGGAGATACCCTGACAGGGTCATCGATTGTAAAGCCCTGCGAAATGCTTTACAAAGCATCAGAGATGCTGAATTCTCGAAAAGTAAGTTGTCTAAAAGCACATCACAGTGGGATTTGAATAACAAACAAAAGGAGGCTTGATGGTGAGTAATTTGCTTTATGGAGATTTCAAGTGGCAAGAGCTCATAAAAGGAACAGAGAAAGAATATGTGCATGCAAATGTTGCCATGATTGGGGCTGACCACACTGAAGAAATAGCTGATCCAATCACCTTAATTTAATTTGTTCACCTGCCTTTCCCCATTGGGAAGCAAACTCCCAGAGTGCTGGTTTCAATCTATCTAATATCTGATATTGTGCCTGATGCATAGCAGCGAACAGGTAATTGTTGACACATAGACTCCTGGAGGAAACTGAGGTAGAAGATAGATCAATAGCATGCAAAAGGGTCCCAGGATTTCTTTAAATGGTAGCAAAGCAAACATATTAAGCAATTTAGACTTTCTTACTTCTTACTTCATTTACTTACTTCATCTACTTCCCATTTTAGTGATTATACAGTAATGTTATTATTTCAGCATGTCAGTAATTTTCAGGGCAAAACTGGCAATGGGTTGTGGGATGCAAACTGAGATTTCATTGGTGTATGTTTTGCAGGTTCTTAATCATTTGCATAAAAAGTTGAAGAACATGTCCAAGAAGTCAGAAACATCAAAGAAAAAGGTAACATTCACAAACAATTGTTGTGTCTGACCTTTTCGAGAGCTTAGTTTATTTTTGTTTTAAATTATCTTTACATCTTCCCAAAGGCTATAAAAATCTTGATTCCTTCAGACAGATATTTGCAGGACTTGTTACTGCTAGGATGGAGAGGAGTGAATGAGGGGCTTGAGAAGGGTGGCCTGCATTCAAATGTAGGAGGAAGTAGGGAGGCAAGTAAAGGTAGGCTTTGGATTTTGCAAATTACTGACTTTTATTTGCATAAAAGTATAGTCATCTTACTTCATTTTTACCATCTCTCTTGTGATTCCGAAAGGTCTGGTTTAATTCCCATTGAGAGAGCATTGGTATAATTACTCCCTAAAGACTCAAGAGCCTTTCATTGTTCTTGACTCTTCCCCTGGGCATATGCAGGCGCTGGCCTAGAGGGAAGAAGAGGAAAGATTGCAAGGGAACCTAATCACCTTTAATCCTCTTTATCACCCAGTGATGCCTGATTTCAGCAGGCTTATCCTGAGTAATACTAAAGCATCCAGCTGTCGGGATATTCATTACCTTTTACATATTGAGAAAAAACTATTTCACACATCAGGATTAATTCAATTCATATTCAGATCAGATCGATATAATTTCTGATTTTAGACAGTGGAATGAAGTTATTAGATAATCTGATGAGGGAGGAAAAGATTATGACCAAGGTTTTAACCTATAAACATCACTAATAATTTAATAGCTTGTTTTTCCTTCTAAGTAATTATTATGATCATTGACATATGTAATTTGCAGAAATTATAATTTAATCACATTTACTCTAAAAAATTCTACTCGAGTAAAAGATAGTTCTTCCTGACTTTCCTGTTTGTAAACCACAATGTGGCTAAAACCTGCCTCTTTCTGGGAGTTGATAACCAACGGCAGAAAATTGGTTCGAAAGCACAATTTTAAGTTTGTAGGCCCCTCTTCAGGACATCTAACAAAGTTAGCTGTTGAATTACGTGAATGGAATAGAGCCCAAAGCTGATCTCCTCCTGTTTTCAATGAGGCACTGTTATACTGTAGCTTTTACATTTTTCAGCCCATTAGAAAGCCTTTTGAACCACAGTTCTCATTTCTAAGAAAATGAGTCATTAAAAACAATTAAAGATTATTTACAATTTTCCCTTGGACAGTTGTTTATAGAGTACCTACCCTGTGCAGGACTGAGCCGACCCACAGGATTATAAAAGGAA
Source organism: Heterocephalus glaber (assembly GCF_053883595.1). Taxonomy (NCBI): domain Eukaryota; kingdom Metazoa; phylum Chordata; class Mammalia; order Rodentia; family Bathyergidae; genus Heterocephalus; species Heterocephalus glaber. Next base: position 3,297,471 of record NW_028258142.1, on the reverse strand, counting down.
CTGGCTGCATTTGGAAGCCAACACTGTAGTAGAAGAGAAATACCTGAATCCCAAAGCACTGTTCAATTGGAAGCCAGGGAGGGAAAGACTAATTTCCTTTGGGAGGGAGCAGGCTCGCTGGATTTTAACAGAGATGACACCATTGCTAAACGTTTATTATTGATTTAAAAGATTTTATGGTTACTGAAAGAATGCAATGATTTTTTTTTAATATTAAGTGGATTACATTTGTATCCATGGTTATTTTATTCTCTATATTTGAGAAGTGTTAGAGAGAAACTGTAAAGTTCCTAGAGAAAAGCAAAATGGTTAAAAGAAAGGAAACAAATTTTATAAGCAATGATTAGAAAAGCTATTTTATTTTACAATAAAAATGTAAATTTAGTAATTTAACAACTGCTTTGAATATAAGCATATATGTGTGAAATATATATTTATATAAAGCTATCTTTTGTTCATTCTTACTGTAGTAGAAAGAAGGTATTAGCATTTGAAAAAGAGAAGAAAATTTACCTTATTTTCTCACAGTCTCTGGCCCTTATTCACTACTGAACAGGTGTTAGTTCTCTTTTGATATATTTAATTTCCTTTTTGTTTACATAAGACAAATAAATGTGGCAGTGGTAGGGCACAAGTGTGTCTAAGAAAGAGATAAGAGAGATGCAGGGGAGGGGTATGAAAAGGGAGTGGAAAGAGAGAAAAGAGGAAATGAGGAGAAGGAAGAGGAGGTAGAGGTGGGAGGAAAGAGAAAGCAGAGAAAGGAAAGAGAGATGTAGAGAAGAAAGCAGAATAGATGGTCAGTTCCCGTGACGATGGATGCTGATCTGTTGTGAGCTTTGCTCCCAGATCTTAGCACAGGCATTGCTGCCCATGATCGCAATGTGTGGTGGCTAGTGGATCAGTGTCCTAGGGGCTTTGGTAGAGAATGGGCTGATGGGATATAGTTTTTGATGGATAACAGACTGATAGGATATAGATTATGATAGTTTGCTCTTTTTTACTTTGTTTCTTGGCCTTCTTCTCAAGAGCTAAGTACAGTTTCCTTTCTCTGCACTGTCATCATCTGTTCAGACTGCCATAACAAAGTGATACACACTGGGTGGCTTGTAAAAAAATGGAAGTTTATCTTCTGTGGTTCTGGACACTGGAAATCCAAGATCAAGTGCCAACAGATTCGAGATCTATCTTGGCTCATAGATACTGCCTTCCCTCTATGTCCTTACAAGTAGGAGGAGTCAGGCAGCTCTCTGGGGCTTTTTTACAGAAACACCAATCCCATTCATGAAGGATCAATGCCATGACCTAATCACCTTCCAGTGGCTCCATCTCTTAATCCCATTATCATGATAATTAGTTGTCAATGTGTGATTGCAGAGGGTGGACACAGACATTCATACCATGTCAGTATCAGGTGAGATTTATGACTCTTACGAAGTGGAGAGTTCACCTTTCCATGATAAACATGTTGAACGGTTATCCTATGTGTTTGGAGGAAAATGCAAAAGAGGATGTGATTTTTATTACAGAAATAATAGTATACAGCCTTATAACTGATTCAATATTTTGATTTAAGCTTTACTAGATACAAAACTGTGTTTCTGAAATGAGGCTCATGGGATACTAAAATAAATTCTTGTGTAATGTGTGGAAGGCTTCAGAATTTGATGGGCAGTGAGCTGGATGGATGCTTTGAGGAGATGATCTGGATCAAGGACTATCTCCATGTTGGATTAACCATTGGGTTTTTCACTAGGTGCTTTTTGGGTAGTTTTTACTTTCTATTTCTCTGATTTGAAATAGTTCTATAGCTTTTTGGCTGTCATTTATACAAATTGTTCAGTGCTTTTCATCGTTCTCATCTTCTAGTCACCCTTTTATTCCCAGCCTATTTTCACTACTCACATTGTGAGTGAGACTCTTTGAAGAAAGGACAGATGTTTCAAATGGGAGCAAAGGGAAAGATGTCTTAAATGGCTTGAAAAAGAGCATCCCATGATCAGAAGAGTATTTTTCAGATACTCTCAGTTTAAGGAACAAAAAGAAACCACCCTAATAAAGAATCTAATCTTGTGTAGTAAATATTAGTATACAGCTTTAATGACTTTTTCCTCTATCTGCAGGTAGTATTGGGATTCTATGCTTTAAATAGATGCATGAGGTTAATTGTTCATACACCGCCTGTAACTCCAGCTCCTGTAGAGGCAAATGATCCTGTAAGAAATGAAAACAAGTCTACCTCATTTTCACACAGGGAAGTCTCTGTGTTACATTCCCATTTCAGAGGGAAAGAAGGGAAGTAGATTTTCTTGCTTCTTCTGACAATGGGCTGCTTCAGCCTTGGAGGTTGTTGGTATTGAATAAAACATCTCTTTGATTCTCTTTAAGTTGAGGTGGGTGAAGTAATTTCTCTTTTGTTGTGGATTTTGTACAATTCATGAGTGCTTCTCCAAACATCCTCCTGAGCTTATTAAAAAGGCAGGCTCCCAGGTAAATATCCAAATCCATAAGGAATGGGATGAAGCCTAGAGCTCTGTACTGGGTAGTCATGGGCATACTGACCTCCCAGAAGCCCAGGGTTGAAATCAGGGTACATTCTGACCACATCTTCAACTCTGAGCTAGTGCATTCTAGACATAGTGTGATCTGAGTTGGACATGATGAAATGGTGAATCAAGAAGGCTGTTTTCCTACTGGCATGGAACTTCTTCTTCCTGCCCTGCTTCCCATCTTCTCAGTTCTGCCAGCATCTGTTCCAAGGCAAGAAGGAAGATCAGACTCATTTGGTATTTCCAGCCATGCACATATTTGGCTCCTGATGTTGCCATGTCTGAAGCAGCAGCCTCAGCACAAGGCCAGTGTCCAGGGTGCTGATTGATAAACCAGGGAAGAGAACACAAACTCCAGTGGGCTGAGACCTTGGATGAGAAGTGCAGAGGACAGGAAACCTCAGCTGAGAGCAAAGTTCTCTATTAAGCTCTTAGGAGTGATCTTAGGTAAATAATAGTTTATATAAATACCCATTTGGTATTGTATCCCAGTATTTATATTATAAATTGTAATCCAGTCACAGTTCAAAGCTACCAGTAGACCAAGAAAAAGAAATGACTCTTGCCCAGATTTCTTGTCCAAATTTTGAATGAATTATAAACACTCAGAGGAACAAATACTGCCATAGAAAATATTCCATAGTCAGGGCAGCTAGCTATTCATTTGCCCTATGGGTTTTGATAAGATATGGATCTTATCAATCAGCTGCTGAAGTCTGAACACAATTGTGCTTAGTAAACATATCCCACAAGAAGCAGTGATATGTAATGGTGTTTGGGTGATTATTTTGTGAAATGGAGATATGGTCTGATTGTCTTCAAAAGAAAAGGGGAGCTTTTCTGTTTTATTAGTGGACATAATCGTATCTAGATTGTTTGATTAAATCATCTGAGACTATTTCTCACACACTAATGGATAAATGGATCAGCTGCAAACACTCCCTTCATATAGGTGAGCAAATTACCTGTTTGCTTTGTGTGTCATGTGATAAGCAGCTTTAATACGTAAGCGTTTACCTTGTAACACCTGTCAACAGATTTTTACACCTCAGTTGTTTCAGTGGTTATATGGATGAGGCCCAGTCTGGGAATCATTTCCCTGTTTTTTCTCTTTACAGATGAAGTGCAAGGATGGACAGCCAGTGTATGGCCCAGACTTGCTGTCAGTTCCGTGGTCTTGCACAGCCCATGGTGCCTGTAGATAGAGAGCTTAGCTCTCATATCCTGAGGCTCCTGACTGCTGGCATTTGCTGGCCTTGACCTGAAATCTAACCTTCCTCTCCATTTCTGCCTGGACCCTGTTCCTGGCTTCCAATCTACAGTTTTGATAAATATCTACTTAGGTCTTAATAACTAGGATCAGTCCTGAAAAGGTTAGTATCTCACATATTAAATCCTCAGTATCATCTTCAAGAAGAGTAGGATCCCCACTCATGAGAAGTAGTAAGAAAACCCTCTTGCCCTTCAGGAATGTGCCCCTCATTCTTGAGCTGTGTGGAGCTGTGATCTCTTTCTCCTCTTTCTTTGACTAATGGTAGTCCTGCAGAGCATGAGGTCTTTGTGTTTTACATGGAAGGATTTGTGTCTTAATAGTGATTTTTAAAAGTTTTTGTATTGAGGATTGAACCTAAGCCTCATACTGAGCTACATGCCCAGCCACACTCCACTGTTTATTTTTTTATTTTGAGATAGGGTCTTGCTAAGTTGCCGGATTTCCCAGTCTGGACTTGAACTTGCAATCCTCCTGCCTCAGCTGCCCAGAATTCTGGGGTTATAGGTGTTTTAGGTGTGTTTTAACTGTGATGTCTTACTCATGCCCAGCTTTGACAGTGATGTCTTAGTCATGGAGCCATTTTCCCGTGTCTTATTCTACCTTCAGTATGAGAAAAATAAGCCTCTATATGTTTTCATCTTTCTTCTTTCAAAAACCTGCTAACTTTCCTTCCTGTTCATACCTTTTGGTCAGATTGCAAAAGAACAACAGACTGACAGCCATCAGTCAGGTCAAGCTTGTGATGCACTTCAGCACCCTGACTGGAACGTCAGGGCTTCGTGCCTTCTAGGTCTGTGAAGTAGGTAGCGATGCCCAGAGGGACGCAGTAATGCTATCAGCTCAAACTTCCGCTTTCCACTGGAAGTGTCCAAGTGTATTCTACAGTATGGCACCTTGGACTGTGTCTGAGGGAAAGCAAGAGGTCGCTTGATTTCCAGCCCTGGGACAAGGGCTGGAAGCCAGAGCTTGCTCGTCTCATCAAGTTGGAGAAGTGACACAAATATTCTCTTATGAAGGCCTTTGTCCCCCAGATGCTTAAGGAGCCCTGTGCAGCAGAGAGGGAGATATAGTTGATGGTGCCCAGGTAGGGTTGTGAGCCTCTCTTTGCGAAGCTCTCAGCATTTCTGAACGTGGATTTGGGAGCATGCAGACCTAGCCTTCACCTCTAACTTTGAATTCTACTGTGGGGAATCATGCAGCTGTCTTAATTCTTCTGAGTCTCAGTTTCCATGTTTACAACCCATGGGTCCCCCTAGGGTTTACTTCACAGGGCTGTGGAGGGGACCCAGCAATGTAGTGCATGCAGCCAGTGCTCAGCCAGTGTTGGATGACAGGCTAGCTGTACGGGTTCTGCTGTGAACAGCAAGACGCAGCATGGTTCTGGAGCTGTATCTCTTTAAGGAAGGAGCTCACTGGTTGCTTTGTATTTTACAGTTCACAAATACTAGATTCTTTGAATTGAGGCATTTAAATAAGATACACTATTGTCTTCTGTTTGAATCCATAGAGATCATTTTTAATAATCACAATTAGCTGTTGCTTTTCAACAGATACTGGATAGGGAAGTCCTTCAGAGGCTGAGTCCCAGACTTCTGGGTTTGTGGCCAGTTGGGGTCCATGTTCATGTACACAACACACAGGGCTTCAGCAGAGGAAGCTCATATCCTCTTATACTGAGGTTGTTAAACAGGGACAACTTCCTCCTAGCTCAGGAGGAATTGAAAAGGGAACACTTGGATCCTGTCTCAGATTTCCAAGTACTTCTGATTTAGGAGCAGTATGGGGAGGGCTAAGATAAAAGCCAGGGAGAAAATTGGCCAAGTGGTCCATAGGCTATAACTGGAATGCCTCAGTGCATTAATTAATGTGGTCTTTAATTTACTGAAGTTTAATGAGGAGAAATAAACATTTTCATACTTGTGCATGTAAATAACTATTGGGAACAAAGTTCAACGCTCATCTGAGCTACCACAGTGATACAGCTTAGTGTGTGCACATTTGAAGAGTTTTGCTGGTATAAAAGTTAAGAGATTTAACATTTGTACATTTCTATTTCCATGATCTAGAGCAGCGGTGGCAAACCTGTGGCACATATGTTATTTGTTTTTCTTTTAAGACAAAAGATGTTAATGCATAAGTTGTTTTTTCTTCTAAACTAAAACCTCAGTATTCATGTTTAATTTCAGTGTTGGCACTTTGTGATAAGTGGGTTTCAGGGTTGCAGTTTGGGCACTTGTCTCTAAAGGGTTTGCCATCACTGTTCTAGAGCATGCTTCTTATAACGCATTTCATACACATCGTAGAATTGTTGCTGTGGAAGGTAATGACCAATCTTGAAGAATTTTTACAAATGGAAATATCCTATGAAGTGAAAGTTAGCACGTGTAGCAGGTTTAGTATCTTTTGTTTGATCCCATGAAAATAAATATGAAATTAACCTATCCTAGGTTTTAGCACGCTAGATTCTTTTGGTGTTGTAGTCCATGCATCTCCTTTTCTTCCTCTTCACCCCTGCTTTTTCGCCTTCCTCTCTTTCCTCTTCCTCCAGACAGCGCAGACGGTCCTGGTGGTGGTGGTGGTATTCGGGATATCTTGGCTGCCACACCACATTATCCATCTCTGGGCTGAATTTGGGGCCTTCCCGCTGACCCCGGCTTCCTTCTTCTTCAGGATCACTGCGCACTGCCTGGCCTACAGCAATTCCTCGGTAAATCCTATCATATATGCATTTCTCTCTGAAAATTTCAGGAAGGCCTATAAGCAAGTGTTCAAGTGCCATATTAAAAGTGAATCACCTCTCAACGAGAACAAAGAAAACAAAAGTCGGATAGACACCCCACCATCAACCAACTGTACTCACGTGTGAAGAAGTCACATGGGGTTTGCCTGCCCAGTTCCCATGCATGTGGCTCATAAGAGGAAATTCAGTGCGCTATTGAGCCATGTTGCAACTTGTTATCCCAATAACAATTCATATTATTTTAGGTACATTCCACTTATGTTACAGGGAACTCTGGTTCGTTTAGGAGATTCCTAGGTCCAGTGAAGATTATTGTTCAGTTTTATTTTATCTCTTACTTATAAATCAGACACAAAAGAAAATGCTGTGTAATTTTATACCTCTTGAGGAGTGAAACCTTCATAGTATTTTATAGATATGTTTAATTCTTTATAGAATAAAAAACAACCACTTAAATATGGTGAGAAATATTTGCAGTGTGCATTTTGAAGCAGATTTATCTAGAAAAAAATTTGTGCTTTAATTCTTCAATGTTAAAAGAGGCAATATTATAAGCTGTGTTTTAAAATACAGTCATGAATACAGAGTGTTAATTTTACTCACCATTTATGTGGAGATACATCTTCTAAGTGAGAAAGAGACTTTCTGCTGTCTGAGTACACAGAGGGCCTCCACTCCCACTTGTAAATAGTGTTCAGAGCTAAGGAAGTCACACGATGTCTGTTTGTGACCTCCAGACTCACGTAGTTCATCTCAGGAGATCAGCACAGGATTGAAGCAGTGACTCTGTCCATTACAACTCCCCTATAAACTTGGACTTTTTGAGGTAACTAAGTGGAGCCAGGGGAAGACCTCAAGAACAACTGTTCTCACTGTAGAAGATGTGGATGAGTTTCTGAGAATAAAACTGGGTATCTTATGTATGTACCTGGCTCAGGTATTAGCTACGCCTTATATGGAACCAACTACCCAACCATATGGAGAGTTTTAAAAAGTCATAAGGATGATGTGTACACAGCAATTTCTATGGAATCAAAGATGGAACAGAATCCAGTAGTCATGTGCGTAACCATCAAGCCATGTGGATAAAGCATTCTAAATGATTGATCTCTTGTGAAAGAATATACTTAGGAATATTCTACCTTGTACAATTAATTAAATTTGTAGTAATGTTTCAATATATGTTTTCCCCGAATAGTCCCTCTGATAATGTTTGTTTGGGGTTAAAACTATCATACTTGAGTTATAAATGTAATTTTCATATTTATGTTTGCAATGAAAAAATGGTATGGAAATATTAAATTACCCTATATTAGGAGAGTTATTTTCAGACTGTAAGACTAATATATTTTAGGAGACAAAAGGAAGAACACTTTGTTTTTATAAAAAGAATTTTGCCTAATGTGTACCAATGCCAGATCAGGACTCCATATAAAATGTCAAATTTTTGTTAAAAACAAATTCAGTGTAAGCCTGAGGCATGTTAACTTTTCTGGCTCATCAATTTATTTTCAGTAACTATACCCGAGTGAATAGTACAGTGTTTACATTTGTATAAATAAAGCCCTGGGCAGAATAAGAGGAAACTGCTAGAACAATGAGAAATTATGAATTTTCATGTTTGTTCCTAGGGAAAGAGGCATTGTATGAGCGTATGTGAGTATTTTAAAGAATATTGTAAGTCTTTTGCATGGAAGTATTTTGTATTTTATGGAAATACAGGAGCAGAAATATTATATCTTGGAAATGATACCTCATGTGATTTGTGGGACTTGAAGCCACCATGCAGATGCTGGAACAGTTTTTTGTATATGAATTCATGGTGTACAAAGACATGCCCCTTGGCTGTGGTTGGACTTGCATGCACAAGCAGGATGATTTTATTTCCATGTTGTCTTCTGTTTTATAGGCACATTAATGGAAGCATTAAAAATATAATGGGTAATGCTTCCTTCCCTTTGCTAGCCGCATTGGGCACATTTATTGCCTCAGCCCTACCCAGATGCTGCTGGCCTGGCAGAGACTAGAGGCACAGCACAGAGGTGACTAGTGGCACTTGCAAGCCCCCAAGTTTGCTAAACATAGATGCACACACTATATTTTATAGTTACATAGGATATTCTTCCTGCATGTTGCTGTGCCAAATTCTATTTAGAATTTAGGTTGAGTCTACTTCTGAGACCAGTTTTGATATTAACAATAGCTTACTTTCTGCTGTGATCTAAAAATACATGAAATGTTCTGAATGGGGTGTAGTAGAGACCCTATGACAGATCACTTACCCAGAGATGTGCAAGCGGAGCGTTTGCCAGGCTTCTGCTTCCAAGGTGGATTTTTCCCTACTATATAGTTCACCATGCCCAGTTCGAAAGCATTCTCCCTTGCCTGACTTAGTGAAGAGGCCTCCTAGACACATGCCTTTTCTCCAGCAGCCAGGCTGAAGGAGAAAAGTTGTGTGTGGCTTTGAAGTCAGGCCGCTGGAGAGCCAGGGTTTTCAGTGTGCTTCAAAGAAAATTGATGCTGTCTCCAGATTTAGCTGCTTTGGTGTCCCAAGGTAGCTGTTATTTTTTTCCTAGGAGTTTTGCTTTTACACTGGGAGATGGGTTCTGAAGCACTTAAATAGCTGATGCTTGCTGCTTCCCATGTGCGAGCAGCAAGTCCAGTTCCCCACCAATGAATACAGTGAGGTGGTCGGAAGTACTTTCTTGTTCTGCTTCCCCAAGAGACATCCTGATAGATGGAGTCTGTGCTATCTTCACCATGTATGTGCTCAGGAATGTGGGATACTGAGGCAACTTTCTGGATGTTTTAGGAAAACTTTGCTTTTAACTAAATTGCTCTATTTTACACATTGAGAGTAGCTTAATCATTTCCTGGCCGCTGGGGTGCCAATCTCTTGTGCTTTTTTTTTTTTTAATTTCAACTTACTTCTCTCCAGAATTCCTCCTTCTAATGTTTACCATAGTTAGATTCTTCCTTTGGCTCAGATACAATGAGTTAGAGAGGCAGGGAGAGATGCTGGCTGAATCACATGAGTCATGCACAGCCTCTGACTTCTCATGACTCGTCTTGCAATCCTGAGGTTGAAGATTATTGCCTTTTCTCAGTTCTCTCAGTATCTCTGAGACAGTGCTGTGATAATTCCTCTCTATTAACTGGAACCCAAGATCAGGCTGCTTCTGTGCAGGAGTGGATGGCTTAACCTAAGCATCTGCTTCCTTTCCATATGTGGTTGTGGATACAAGTTGTAAAGTGCTTGTGTGGAAGCAGCATTACATTGTGTAGCTTCATCATGCTCTTGCTTAAAAAGCTTTATTAAATACATGTATATAAATTATATAATCAAGTGAATTGGGCTAAAGCACCAATCTGACTACTTCCTTGGGAAACTCAATATTTGAAATGTGTAAATTTTCATCTACATTATTTGAAAATATTCTCCATGTTGAAAGTGCATTGTAAATAGCTATTTTTAAAAAAAAGAATCACATTCTTATTCGCCATTAAGAATGCTGCATGTTAGGTCTTTCTCAATTAGATGTTAATGACATGTTCAGAAAATAATTTATTTATTTTATGAATAAATATAGAATAAGAGAACATGACCTAAAGTTCTCAGATATTTGTTGACTTGGAAAGTAAACAGTATGAAGTGGTCATTTATCTTATTTTAATTTACAGCGTATATGAATGTTTTCCTTTTTCAGAAGTGGAAAAGTTGAACCTGAAGAACAATTTAAAATGCTCAGACATTTTTTTTTTTTTTGCTATACTGAGGATTGAACTCAGGGATGCTCTATCACTGAAGTGCAACCGTGGTCTTTTCTTTTTTTTATTTTGAGACAAGATCTTACTATGTTGCCTAGGCTGGCTTTGAACTTGTGATCCTCCTGCCTCAGCCTCAGAATATTTGGGATTACAGGTGTGTACTACTGCATCTGGCTGCTTCAGACATCTTTGGTGTGACCTATTTTTAGTAAGATGAGCATATCTAATATTGTATGTTGTAATGTATTAGTTAGGATGTTTTACTCCAATTCCACACTGGGGTTTCTCAGTGTGGCAGGTTCAGCTGCTGTCTTAGGTTTCTGAGGCCAACACATCTATTTACTCTGTGAGATCGGTAGAGCATTACAGGCCCTGGGCATTGGCTTACTTGCAGGGCTTGGTGTAGCTCCTAAGCATTAGCAACCATGTGTACCAAGAGTAGCAAGGTGACTTGTGAGCAGTCTACCTTGTGTATATCGTGGAAATAACCTCAGCTGAATTTTCTCTGTCTCTATTTCAACACTGACACCATTTGCCATAGTGAGACCATGTTTAAGGAGCTAATCATATATCACGAGGTTTTGATGTCACCTTTGGGGTGAAAAGCCTCATCTTTTTGCTGGAGAACAAATTTCTGGATATCTCAAGGTACATTGTGCTGTTTCAAATTTTCAGTTGTCAGAGAAGTCAGATTGAAAAGATAACTGATGTGAATCGGAACTGGGCTCCACCACTTAAATTCTCTAGACTCTTAGGGAATGGCAGTCAGCACAATAACCTACAAACTGGTGTGAGTTTGTGCTCTGTGGGTTTTATATGGAACACTACATTACACTACTGTTTTTCAATACACTGTAAATTGATTATTAAAATTAGACTACCAATGTGCCATCATTCTAGAGATCTCTGTGGCTCTGTCAAGCTCTTTTTGTGTCCTTTAGTGGGCTTATTTTGGGCAGTCAAGGTGCATGTCACATGGTGGATGCTCCTGTAGTTGGGGCTGAGGAAGGGTGGTCTATGCTTGACCTGGGGTGTTGGGCAGTACTTTTTCAGAGCCCCAGGCATGCAGATACAGATAGGAGGTAGGCCCTTCAAGGGTGCATCTGTTTTGTGTGGCCTCCATACTGATGTGCCCCATAAGGGAAGAGGTTTTCTAGTAACTGGACTCAGTATCAGTCAGGAGACTTCTGAAAGATGCCAAAGATGAAACTTGAGGCCTTCAGGATGTTACGGGCTTATGTGGAGTATGAAATGGATCACTAAATTGTTCAGGAAATCAAGAACATTGTTTTATTTGGGCTTGCAGGGCATGGTCCTTGGGCCATAGGCTTCTGTGAACTTCTGTGGGGGCTGTTTACTGCAAAGGGACCACGGGAACTGGATGGACAGAAGCAGCTTCCAGGCTCCTGTTCTCTGATCCAACCAGATGATTTCTGCTTCAGTTGGCCTTTGGATGTCTATGAAATATTCACTGGAAATTCATCCAAGGAATGCATCATCCTCAGTGGTCTTGAATTTTTCTGGTCGTTCCTTCATGAACTATTTCATATGCATTGTCTTTTATTATTTTTCTCTGCTCGTTTCTTACAGTGAGTCACATTTCTATGCTCAGGCTTCCAGTTTCTGACAAAGTCAAGGAGTTCAAGAGGTTTGGCCCACACCCCCTATACCCTCATTATTTTGTCTGAATTTAGGGTTTGTCCTGGCTGTCTTATTAATACTTTTTAAAAAACAGCAAATTGTGAGGAATACAGGCTTCATGAGCAAATTGTTTCTAAAGCAGCCAGTTTCTTCAGAGTTACATGGCAGGACAGCCAAACCTGGCATCATCATCATGAGGCCCTTTGCTGGGGTGCTAGGCCTGGGGGACGCCACATCTCTGAGGATTCATTTCCCCGGAGTGTTGGACATGTGTTGTTTCTTTTTGAAGTGGCAGGATGCAGTGGTCCAAGTTTGCCAACAGGGTGAGTGGAATCCCAACTCCAGAATCAGACTCTGGCTACAGCAGCAGGCTCTTCTGGGACTGCTCCACTGAGTAGCAACCAAGCTGTGCTTCTACCTTGCTAAGGAGACTTGGGTAGGTGAATTGAGCTTCCATCATCCCAGGCTGGAACTCTTCCTGACACATCATTGAGTGAGGGTAATTGTAGGTGGGCCTTGGGGGCACCTAACAACTATGAAAGAAGACACAGAGTCAGAATGCAGAATGGGTGTCCTGTTATTGAATCTGGCAATGCACGTGTCCCTGGTTAAACAAAGTTGCCATTTAGAAATAGCAAAGATCCTAGAAGAGGGGTTGATTTCCAGTGGAAATCTTCCCATCTTGTTGGGAAGGAATCAAATACTAGTTTGCAGCATATTGTCAGGGCCATTCAGCTTTTGACTATGAGAAGGTGTTTTTAAAACTGAAAGCATGTGATTTTTGTTTTGCAGAGAATGTTGCTGGTATGTTGATGTAGCTAATGAGATTTATTTCAAAGTGCAGGCCCAGAATCAGGTAGATAAAAGGAGTTTAGCACCATCTTTAGGCATTTATTTTCTAGTTTCCCACAGCCTCACGAGCTGCAGAGGGACTTTTACCTAGCCTACAAGGATTGGAATAAACAAGGTGCAGGGTTTGAGACATTTTCTAAATAGGGCTAATGTGGATGAAGAGTCAAGCTTGATTTTTTTTCCTGAAATAAAATCAGACTATATTTCAGCCATATTCACAAACTAGAAATGAATATGTGTTATTTTGCATGTTTTGGTTTTCTAGAGTCCTGTTTTATTGTCCATATATTACATAAAGGTTGAAAAGTTGACAATAGGGATAGAAATCCAAAGTTTCTATGAACATGCTGAACAGCTGTAAATTTCTCAGGTTCAGCATGCCTCAGTGAGGATAGTTGTGGTGCATTGCAGGAAGGAAAGTGGACATGAGGATATCTGTATGGTTTAAACTGTTGGAAATTTGCTTGTCTTTTGTATCTTCCTCTATGGAGGAAAAATCTGGAAATGATAAATGACTTCTAAACTGACTGCCTTTGAATGAGCTGGGGTTCGGGTGTGTTTATGAGAGTACCATGCTCAGGTCTCTCCTTTCAGTAGAGCTCCTCAAACCTTATGGAACATCAGAATTACAGAAAGAGCTGGTTAGCACAGACTTCTGGTATACCCTCAGGCTTTATATTGCAGCAGCTTGGAGTGAAGCCCCTAAATGTGCATAGCTAGCTTGCTCTTTGGTTGCTGGTCCAAAGGCCACATGTAGAGAAACAACAGCTGAACTATTGGTTAGAAGGTGAAGGGAGAGCCCACGTGTGTGTGTGTGTGTGTGTGTGTGTGTGTGTGTGTATGTGTGTGTGTGTGTGTGTATGTCTGTGAATTTTAAAGCCTCTACCTGCACTTCTAGAGTTGAAGACTGTTCAGGTGGACATGGGCCTTACAAATGTCAACTTCTATGGTTCTATGAGAAAAAAAGTTTACGTAGGACTTAAATCACCTATATTTTTATTTATATGGACCAGATTCATACTATCTGTTCATTACATTACCTTAGCCACAAAAAAGTTAAGTTTCTAAGAGCATGAAGGGGTTTGCTAACTTACCTATATGCATTTCAGAATTATCACCATGTTTTCTCAAAAAAATAAAACAGCTTGGGGGAAAGAGCAACTATGCATTCCCTTTGTTCCCCTCAAATACAAAAGGTTGAAATAGTATTCAGAATTGTTCTGTGTGAATTTTGGAACTCAGTGTTTTAATTCAATGTTTAAATTAAATATGTATGTCTTTTTATGTGGCTGCTAATTTCTGTCTACATTATTATCTCCAAGAGATAAAGGTAACATTCTATATTCTTAATAAAATAAGCAGTATGAATAAGGAGTAAAGACCTGGGTATACTGTATTTTGATTTTACTGTTGTGATTGTTGAAATGCTGCTATCTAAATACTGCTGGATGTAGGTCTTCTGACGCCTGATGCTGCTGCAATCATTCCCAAAAGAGTTTGCTGTATACTTTATTTCATCTTGTGTTGCTCCAGCACGAATACCAGTAAGTTTACAAAGTCAAAAGCTTGAAATTAAGAATTTATATTAGTCCTTTTAGTACCAAAAGTAGCATTCTGAATCACTCTGCCTCTGTGTTCTGCATGAGATCTGGCTAAGTTCTGTGATTTGAACCAATTTTTCTTTAATGGAAAATAAAAATTGTTCTTCAAAATGTTCTAATTGAAATGTGTACTTTGTTTTCCCAGAAGATATGAAGTAGTGTTGTTTTCTAAGACATTTCTCTAATTATAGGAACATAACACAAAGTTGTTGAATTAAATTAATTTCATCATTATTGCATTCCACTATGGAAAATCTGATGAATCATATTCATAGAGAATTGATTCCTATGTTCGTAAAACTTTTTCTTTTCCTCCTCTATTTTAAAAAACAATAAATTCTCTTGTTTTTTGTATAAGTGAAAAAGAATTACTACAAAATCTTTTAAAGAAGAAACTAAACATTCACCCAAAATTCATTACTAAGAAATCATTACTATCTTCTGAATATTCTCTTAGACATGTCTCCACTGAACAGGAATGGTAACAGGCTAGAAAGACAGATGGAGGGAGGGAGAAGAGCTTTTTATAAAATTGGGGTCATCTACTATGCATATTATTTAAAATAAAAGTATTAACATTAATTTCACTTGAATTTGGCAAAATAAAGTGAAATTGGATAATTGCTAAACTTTAAATAGTTAATAACCATACATTTAAAAGAAAGTATGAAGAAAGGAGCCCTGCTGGAAAAAAGGAACTCTTTTCCACTGTTGGTGGTAGCGTAGACTCATGCAATCATGGTGGAAATCAGTATGTAGACAGCTCAAAGAACTAGATTGGAAGTCCCATTTGACCCAGTTATTCCCCTGCTGGGTATCTTCCCAAAAGAATTAAAAGAATCATACCCCAACGATATATGTGCACCCATGTTCATAGCAGCACAGTTTGTAATAGCTAAAACTTGGAAACAACCCAATTGCCCATCAACTGGAGACTGGATAAAGAAAATGTATTTTTTAAAAATATAAAATGGAGTACTGCTCAGCCATAAAGAATGAGAAATTAGAGACATATATAGCTAAATGGATGTACATTGAGTTGATACTCAAGTGAAATAAATAGGACACATGTGTCAATACTGAATAGTTTCTCTGGTGTGAGAAACTGAAAGTGTAAATAAGGACTAAAAGGTGTATAGATAATGTTAAATAGGAAGAAAAGGTCCAAAGGGATAGGGGAAAGGAAAGAAGGGAGTGGAATTAATATGAGAAAATAAAAAAATGGAAACAAAGTCATTGTAAATAGAGAGGGGAGGAGGGGTTGAAGGGGGGGGCTAGGGGAATTGGGGAAAAAGAATAAGAACCAAGATAGATTACATAAATGCACAAATTTCCAATGATGAATGTCATTATATTGTATATGTTAAGTGTACCAATAAAATTAATTTAAAAAAAGAAAATATGAAGAATTGAATTTTAACTTATAAACACATTTTAGTGTTAGGCAGTACTAATTTATTATTTTAACCTTAGTTAATTACTCATAGAAAATTAGAGTTCCTTTCAGCACCTCTCTCCCTACATTTATTTTATTATTTATATAATAATTTTTCCACTTCATGTAAAATCATCTTTCACAAACCATAATTATGTATATAAATCGATATATTGCTTACCAGTAAATTTTTTTGTTCTAACATTTTGAGATAGTATCTCTTGGGTATCTTTGAAGATATTTTAATGCATTTGAGATCACAGTATTTACACCATGTTGAACGCCACTTCTTGATTCCGTTTCAGGATATTATTTACACATGATTGTCTTTAAAAATTAAAAATAATTGTAAAATTTGTGGGATATAATGTTTTGTTTTGCCATACAAATACATGTGTAATGAGTAGAATTAGGGTAATTAGCATATCCATCACATCAAATATTTGTCACTTCTTTGTGTTGATAGATTTAAAATCTTCTAACTTTTTGAAATGTATGATACCTTATCTTTATCTATAGTCACCCTACTATGTGTGCAATGGAACAACAAGACTTCCTGCTTCTATTGAACTGTAACTTTGTAATTGTTGGCTATTGTCTCTCCATCCTCCTGCTCCCTTCCCTCTCCCGAGCCCCTGGTAACCACTATTTACTTTCAACTTCTATAAAATGAACTCTTGTAGATTCCACATGAGTGAGCTCATGCAGTGTTTATCTTTCTCTATCTGGTATTTCACTTAGTGTCTCCTGGTTTTATCTATGTTGTGGTAAATGATAGGATTTTATCTTTGTTTTGTAACTGAATTGTACTACCTTGTGTATATGTGTCACATTTTCTTTATCACTTCATCTGTTGATGGACACTTGGGACAATTCTATACCTTGGCTCTTGTCAACAGTACCACTGTGCAACGAAGGTGGAAAAGTACAGATGTCTCTTCAACACACTGATTTCATTTGCTTTGTCTATATACACATTAATGGAATTGCAGGATCATATGGGGGTTCTATTTCTGACTTTTTGGGGAACTTGGTTACTGTAGTTTGGTTTCATGAGAGTGAAAGGGCTTTAGTAATCACTTAGCCTGGTGATTTTCAACCTTTGGAGTAAATGGATTTTTGCATGTACCTTCCATACTCTCTTGCTTTTAGTGTGTATTGATAGAAAAATACAGTGTAAGAAATGTAACCACTCATCTTTCATGAACATAGACATGAAAATTCTCAACAAAATAATGGTAAATCACATTCAGCAGTGTTTATAGGAAATTGGCCAAGTATAAGTTTTAGATACATTTATCATATAAAAAAGTAATGGCATGAGATGGTAAAAGTTAATTTGCTTAACTGTAGCCATCATTTCAATATGTATATGTATATCACAATGCCATGTCTTATCCTTTTAATACACACTACACAAGTAATTATACATCATGAGCAAGTAGGTTTCATTCCAGGAACGCACTATTGGATCAACATTCATATATTAATGAATGTAATTCATCATATCAACAGATTACTAAAATATGACCATAACACAGAAAAAGCATTGGAAAAAACCCAACAGCCGTTCATTATTACAAACTCTCAGCAAACTAAGAGCAGAAGAAAACTCCTAAATTGATAAATAGCATGTGGAAACTTCAGTTAACATACTTCTTGAAGAAAAATGGGATGCTTTTCCCTTCAGCTAAAGAAAAAGTCAAAGATGTAACAAAAAGGCATTTCTTATTGACAAAGTGTGGAAATTCTATTCACTGAAATCAGATGAAAAAGTGTAGAAGCCACATACATCAGGTGGGAAAGATTAAACTGTTTCTACCTGGAGCTGATAAGATGCCGGTATAGAACATTCTCCAAATGCACGAAAACCTTCTCAAACTAATACATGATTTCAGTAAGGTCACAGGGTATAGGAGTAACACATGAAATATAAAATGAAAAGTGTTACTGTGAATCAGTGACATTTAAATGATTTATATTTTATCACCACAGCACAGTCTGCGGGCATTAAAAAGAATGAGATGTATACCTTATTCAAAAATGTGATTTCAAACTTGACCATTGCCAAAATGTCAGAGCTCCTTACCTTAAATGATGGGACTTGTTTGCAACCCTAAATAGGGGACTTGGCCATGGGATGTCGGAGCTGGGTCCCGGGTCCTTCAAGTGTGGTGTCCCTATTTCATCATTGTTTGAAGAACACTCGAGATGAAATCTATTTTGTGTACAATAATGCTTTTTAATATTGTCTCCTCCACAGTCAACCCTTGTGTCCAATTCTGTGAGGCTGCAGAGGATTTCATAGTACCAAGTTTTTCCTTTCCGCTTTGTCATGTTTATTATTTTATTTAGAGAGAGCAAATGCCATGCTTTCCTTTGGCATAACAGACAGATTCAATAAGATTTTCTGCATACATACATGAGAAAAGATCCTGGCCCACAGGAGTTGCCATCTATTGTCAAGATGGTTGTAAAAGTAAGCTCAAAATTATGTATACAATATTAGTAATTTGTGCTTCTTTTAAGTGAAAAATGTTTATTTTAAGTTAATAGACTTGGTAGCTAAGAGAAAAATTATGCTTTAATAAGCCATTTAAAAATGTGTTTTCTAATATCATCCTTCCTAGGTGTAGGTACGATTTAAGACACAGTAAGATGTCATTTAATATTGGAGACAAACAATATCTAACACTAACAGTATCTTGTAAATCCTTAAACATGGGGACCTAATAGTGTCTTGTAAACCCTTAAACACAGGGACCTAAAGAATTAAAGGAAGGAAGAGAAAAGAATAAAATGAGAAAAGAAGGAAAAATGGAAACAAAGCTTTTGTAAATAAGGAGGGGAGGAGGGGTTGAAGGGAGGGGAGAGGAATGGAGAAAAAAGAGTAATCAAGATATATCATGTGCAGGTACAAGTTCCCTATGATCAGTGTGATCATTATGTGCAGCTAAATTGTACCAATAAAATTAATTTTTAAAAATTGCATGTACCGGGACACCTATCCGAAGGCTGTGCCACAGCAGGTGCATGGGCTCCACCCCCTTCTGAGGACATCAGATACACTGGTGGCATCAGATACACCTTTCCATGCCTCTCACAATGCCCTGTGAGCTGTGTCTTCTGGGATGTCACGGGATTCTATTGATGGCTGCACCTCCTATGTCATCAGGGTCACTCCACCCTTGCAGCTGCCATTCTCTGCCCATCTGTTCTGCCTCTGTTGTGCTCATCCAAGAAACTCCTGGTCAGAGGGCATCTCTGTCTATCTCTCTTTACCCCTGATATTTACAACCTCTTTTCATATATAGGCATAGGCAACAGCAGTCCTTTTTCTGTTCCTGACTCATTGGTCCTTATAGCAGCTTGGTTTCCAGAGGCAGTGGAGGGGCTGGAAGGCGCCCTCCGCCGTGGGACACCCCTTGTTCCCAGAGCACCTTTCCTGGAGTGGTGTTGTCACATGTGCCCATTGTTTCCCAACTTTAGGCTCTATGATTTACAGTCGTGGGAGCCAGAGCAGAGGTGCTGTCTTCACAAAATAATCTTGTGGTTATTATTTTTTTTTCTATGCTCAGAGCTTTCCTGAGAAGTATACTGTTGCATTTTAAAGTTCTCATTTGTGAAACTTGAATTGTTAAGCTTAATATTGTTCATTGCCTTTTATGCTATTGTGTAAAATGTGATGAACATATTTGACCTTATGTGGCTGTGAAAGGAGAAAATGATTGTAGAGATTAAAATGAAGATATTAATATTAATAAATACAAATGACACTCTACCTTCTGAAGCCTAATGTAATTATTAGGATGTTTCTGATAGGCGCTTATCTAGATATAATTCCCATCTAGTGTCATAGTTTCTCTGGTGTGAGAAACTGAAAGTGTAATACGAACTAAAAGGTATAATAGATAATGTGAAATAGGAAGAAAAGGGGCAAAGGGGAAGGGGAAGTGGGAAGGGTAGGGAAAGGAGAGAAGGGAAGAAAAGGAAAAATGGAAACAAGCTTTTTATAAATAAGGAGGGGTGGAGGGGTTGGAGGGAGGGCAGGGGATGGGGAAAAAATAAGAACCAAGATATATTATGTAAAGGTGCAAATTCCCAACTATGAATGTCAGCAAATTGTATACCTAAAATGTACCAATAAAATTAATGGATGAAAAAAAAAGAAGAAATGGGGAGAGAATGAATAAAATTCCAGAGATCTGTTGTTATATAGGGTGATTACAATGTAGGTAAAGAGTATACATCAAATGTCCATGTAAATCTTAAGATACATTACCTGCATAAGCTACAGACTAAAGCATATGATGATATATTTCATGATGAAGCATATCTTATTCAATCTGTGTCTTTTACTCCAAAGTGTTTCATAAATATGACTTTGTGAATATTGTATTACCTTGATGAATAGTAGTTTGTGGTCCCAAGATAGATATTCCTTGAATTGAATCCTTTCTCATTGAGTCAATTAATAAATATTTTTGAGCAACACCTGTGTGTGCTTTTACATTTAGGCATTTTTGGAGGTAAAAGGGAATATAATACATGATTTTTATGCCCCAAGGAATATCACCATATAATTTCAAGGAAGAAAACTACTTGATAAGACAAATTCACAAAAATATCAAGTGGCTAGTGAGTGGTTAGGCAGAAGTCGTATAAGAATTAAGAGAGAGAAAACTCACTAAGTAGTAAAATGACCTGAAATATATTATCTGGGAGTTCTTTTTTTAAACCCTGAAAAGACTTACAACTGTCATCCTTTTTATTCCATCAGTCACTGAAACTCATCAGCCTTTGCTGGTTGTGATCCATTTAGCCAGTGGCACAGTCATGATATTTGACTTTTAGAAAGTAGATGAACCTTCTTTCAACTGCAAAGAAAAAGACAATTATTATCCAATTTTAGCAAAGTCACAAAGAAATAATGGTGACTGATAATCATGGTTTAACGCATCTCTACTATATGTCCTTGAATTATTCAACACATAGACATATACCAAAGCTCTATTAATTGATGCTATACTAACTCCCTAAGATGAATGTAACCATTATGTGCTGCAAACATAGTAATAAAAAGAAAAGAAAAGTAATTTTCCAAACTCAGTATGTATCAATCTCATTTGTAAATAAAGCTTGTGAAAATGGAAATCCAGATGTTTTAACTTAGCAGGCGTGCAACAGGCCAAGCATCTGGAATTTTAATTAGTTGAAAGACTGCTCTGATGCTCCAAACCTTTTGAGACTTAATGAAAGATTTTGAATTCTTACTTGTCAATAAAAGTTAAAGACATCAGTTGGAAAAATTAGAAAATATAAAAGTAGGGAGGCTGAGGCCGGAGGATCACATGTGCAAGTCTCACTTGGGAAAATTAGTGAGACTCTCACTTCTCTCTGTCTGTCTGTCTGTCTGTCTGGGCTGGGTATGTAGATCAGTGTAGAGGGCCTAGGCTCAATCCTAGGTACCATAAGAAAAAAAATGATGTAATAAGTGATTGGATCTAAATCTAAAAACCCATTTTTTAAAAGGCAGTAATATACCATGTTTTAGTAAATCAAGTGTTTTAAATCATCATTAAAAGTCAACACTCATGGGGTACATCAGTGAAAATGTCAGAGTAAGGACATTCAAAAATTCACTCTTCCCATTAAAGCAATACAATAACTGACTAAAATAATCAGCATCAAATTTCTCTTAACTTTAGAAATTAACCAAAGAGTTTCAGAAATCTATGAAGGATTTCATTAAAAAAAAATAACTGGATCTTGGGGAAAAAAGTAAACTTTATGGACTTTCAAATTATTCTAGCCCCATTTCTGCTCCCTTACTCAGTGGTAGATTTGAAAAATGGTAGCCCATGTGATGGTTAATTGGTGATTGTGAACCCAACTGAATTGAGAAATCCCTGGCAGATTAGGAAAGCGTGCTTCTGGGTGTCTGGGGGAGTGTCCAGAGGTTATAGGAAAATGAGCCAGTAAACTGATGGGAAGACCTGCCCTGATGTGGGTGGCACCTTTCAATAGGCTTGCAGTCTGGATGGAATGCAAGAGAAGGAGGAAGAATTTAGCTTGCTTTTAAAAAGTTCCATTCTGCTTGAGGAGGTGAGTTTTTTACTACGGCCATTGGCTGTGGACATCAGACCCCAGCTTCTTTAGCCTTTCAACATGGACTCACACCAGGAACTCTCCAAGAGCTTCCAAATTGTCAATCTCAGTATGGTGTGCATCCTTGATCCCTCTTCTTTTATAACTTCCAGCTTTCTGGCTTGAGCAACTACAGGATCCTCTGGTTCTGCAGCATACAGATGACCATTATGGACTCTCCTGCCTCTTACCTGATCGCCCTGGCTAATACATCCTCTTGCATACACAAGCAATTATATACAGGGTTCCTCTAGAGAATCCTAACCAAGAAAGTCCACAGCCTTAGCCCCTGAAAAAGAAAAGAGTTGGAGCTGTTTCAAACCCTCATTCCCCTCCAAAATGGTCATTTTCTTGACCTGATGGTTCCTTGGAAGACTTCAACTATTGCTTGCTTTTATTCACTCTCGCCTGAACCCCAACCCCACCCATAATCACTTCTCCCCGAGGGTGTTTGTCAAATGTCTTAGTGTCTTAGCTGTCTGAGATAATGGATATCAAAGGAGGCACATAATACACTTGAAAAAACCTAAAAGAAAAGCTGAATAATGAGATGTAGCTGGATTTGGATGTAGTCTGTGTCCAATAGTTCTCAAGTTGGAAGCTTTGTCCCCAAGGTGGCAGTATTAAGTGGTGGGACTGTGAGGAGGAGGGCAGCCTAGTGCAAGGTGACTGGGCCAGTGGGGCGTCACTCTTGGAAGGGACTCAGTAGTTCTTGTGGGGTCCCACTTAGTTCTCTGAGAATGAGTTATAAAAGACTGACTCTGGTCCCTCCTTGCCTTCTGGTTTCCTGTATCACCTTGTGGTCTCTCACATCTCAGCGGTGTCACATTGATCACTGTGATGTCATCCACTGGGATGTGATGTACTAGAGGGTACTTGCCATAGCTCATACCATGCTATCTCCAAAAATGTGAGTAAAATGAATCTCTTTTCTTGATAAGTTACCCGGTCTCAGGTGTTTTCTATAACAATGGGAAATGGATGGATCCAGGTATCCATAGGGACTTTGAAAAGCCTGGAAATCTAGAAACTCATTGCATTTGTAGGGCTGTGTGCAGCCCAGGACCATACAATGCACTCAGAAAAAATGGAGAAGTCCTTAAACTCTCTCTCCTAGCTCATCTTGAGGCTCTGAACCGCAGGAAGTAAAGGCTACACAGCAGAGCTGTAAATAACCTGGCTGAATATTGAAGGTGAGTTCAAACATTCACACAGAGTCTTTTGCAAAAAGGAGGCATTTATTGGTCCAAGGTGTCTAAAGAAATCTCTTGTCAAATCATTAGGCAAATACTAAGCTAATTGAATAGGGACTTCTATGAGCATACATATCAAAGATACAGATTTTCCAGAATTAACTTAGGGAAATTACTAAATAAATTGTAACTACAGATGTCAGCAAACATAACAAGCAAGGGAAGAAAAGTCTGACTTTTAGAGTTGTATATTACATTATTAGAAATGTCCATTTTTCAGTCTTTCACAAGACAAAAGTAAAAACAACAGTGTATGACCCACACATAGGAAAATAAGAAATCAGTAGAAACTATCTCTGAAGAATCCAGATATGTTACTTGCTAGATGAAGACTTTAAATCAGCTAGTTTAAATATGTCCAAAGAACTAAATGAAGATATGTTTAAAGAACTGAAGGAAAATATGTGGACAATGTCTCAACAAATGAAGAATATTGGTACCTTGAGTTACAAAAGAAAACTAAATAGAAATAATGCAGTTGAGAAGTACAGTAATTAAAATGGAAATCCACCTAAGTAGGCTCAACAGTTGAACAGGCAGAAGAAAGAATCAGCATACATGGCAATGGGTCAGGTGAGATCATCCAGTCTGAAAAACAGGAAGAACAAAGACTGCAGTAAATGAAAGAAGTCTCAAAGACCCATAAGACATCACCAAACAATCCTATGAGGACCATGGTCTGGTTGTGCTGATGAGTCCAAAAAGTTGGCGAGACTGGCAAAAATCACACCAAAAGTCTTGGAAGGGACTGGGCAGCACTTTAAGGTTGGAAATGCTTGAGGAAAAAGCAGCTCCCTTTATTGGAACTATCTCCTGACTGCATTCCTGTGTTGGTTGATTAAACTGTGGCTAAACTACCCTGCACCAGCCTTGTTCTCCACCTGCCTCTTTTTGCCCTAGAGGACTGGCCATGAAAGCCACTCCAATATTGATTTAGAAAGGAGGGGAGGTGTGTGTATGGTGGATCAATTGCTTTTGCCATGTGTTAGATGCTAACAAACAACTTGAGCCTCAATTCATGGGGGAGACCTCTGTCCTTGCATAAGCTCTTGTAAATTGTTTTTTTACCCACCAAGCCTATGTTTAACGTAGGATATCTTTCTGCCTGAATAGATCTTTAAATCTTAAAATACAATTTTCTTCTGCGAGAAAGGACCAGGGAAATTTATTTATTTATTTATTTATTTATTTATTTATTTATTTGGGTACCAGGGATTGAGCTTGGGACCCTGTGCTTGTAAGGCAGGTGGTGGAACCACTGAGCTAAACCCCCGACCCTATTTTTTGTTTGTTCATACATTTAACTTTGTTTTTTTCCCTAAATATTACATTATCTAATATTTTTAGCTACTTTTTGAAGACAGTGATTTCAAAACAAGTGAGAAGCCTCATGTATTTGGCTCATAACAACATTTTAATTTGCTAAGCACATATTTAATGCCTATTTTTGTCTCTGCTTATTATGATATCAACATAGGGTCATATCTCATATATGCATGCAACTGAAGAGTTAGAGATGAGACTAACTTTCGATCTATTTTAATGCCACATTGCAAAATGCAATAAAATCTCTCAACATTACTGAGAGGGTTATAAGAGATAAAAGATGTATAGACACACAAAAAGTAGCATATTAGCTACATTCACATTGGCATAGCCTGCAGGACACCCAAGCTATGTCTATGTGAATAGGTTCCCAATTTGTGCACATAAGGCATGTAACATCTCAGTTTTAATCATATGTAGAAGTTTTAAATAAATATGTACACTATACATATTTGTTAATTCACTGGGGTGTTTTTTTTAATTTATTGGTTATTCTCCTTCCCAAAAGAGTCATTGGTTTTTAAATACACAATAGTGAAGGGCCTAAGAGGCGTTTGGATATGAGAAGAAGTCATTAGACATGGATTATTTTCAGCAAATGATGCTACAATTAATATTTCCTATTGTTTGGGAAATAATAATTCTCTCATGTATTATATTGGATCAGGATTTAGATTTAAGCTTCCACTATGTCAATGAACATAATAAACTCATTTTATACTGTAAGTATTTGATAGATTGTGTATGGTTCTTAATTTGGTGACATTTTCCAATGCCATGTATTGGTTTATTTTTAACAGAAAAATCCATACATTTTCATCAACATGTAGCAACCATAACTGGAGTGCTCGCTAAGCTCCAGGGGCTTAAAAATCAAAGACTCCATTATGAGCTTGGTGTTCCACACAGCTCATTTTGGCCTACAAGCCACCAGCTCCATATCAGTTGCATTAGATATTATAAGGTTTTACAAGATACTGATCAACTTCTACTAAGGTTTTCTTTGCAGTCCTCCCACTGTTGATACGAAGGTTAGGAACAGACATACAGGGTTACTCTTTTGAGCCTTGGACAAGGATCGTGCCCATCTTAAGCTCTTTTCTTTGACATTACAGGGTACATCCATGGGTTTTATAACCTTCATAGCATAGTCTCACTCACAGCAGCTCTGAGAGGTGGGCAGTGTGCTCTGGGAGACCAGGCTGCTGGCTTTGGAGCTTCTGAGATTTAGTGGAGGACTGAGAACTTTAGATCAGACGTGGTTTTTATGGCTTCCTCTTGTTCTCCCCCAACCCCACTACTTGGATGACCTCTGTGAGCTAGGGTGACCTCTGAGTTTAGGTTTTCTTATAGAAAATAAGCACTATCAATGTCTTTAGTATAATCTGTCTACAGAATATGAGGAAAGCATACTGGGAAAAACCAAAGCTGTGTAGTCAATGGAAGCTTCGAAGGGACCTGTTGAGAAGCATAGATTTCTGAATCTTGTTAGCAGCACGAGTCCCAGAAAGTTTACTTTAAGTGCTTTCCCTTACCCACACTCCAGCCAGTCCCTGGTCACTGTTCCCTATTCAAAGTAATTTCTCCCCTTTGTGATCCAGTGAGATAGTCAGAACATTGATGCGCAAAGTGTTAGGGAGTAAAGGTGAACAGGGGGCCAATGACTGCATGTATCTACCTTCCGTAACAATTGCAGCTGAAACAGTCAGGGCTGTGCTGGTGGATATCTCCTTATTTTAGAGATCAAACATTTGAATGATTCAGTCAAGGGTATATAGAGATCATGGCAGGCCCAGAGCTGCATCTGAGGTCCCCTAATTACCGTACAAGGCCCTTTGTAAACAGGCTATACCAAGGTGCTGTGTGTTCTTTAAAGGATGGAGACGTCTGAGGTGTAAGAGGAAGGGATGGCAGATGGGAAAATTTTAGAAAAGTGACGATAACACACCTAATCTATGTTCTAAGGCAGATGATGATGGTGATGAAGATGATGATGATGATGTTGATGAGACTGATGATAAATCAAAGGTCAATCTAACTCTTCCCAGAACAATGCTGGCCCTCTGAAAAAAAAAGGAAGGCTGAAGATCAGTGGGAGCCATGTGGATATTAGCCAACAGGAGTACAGTTTTGTCTTTCATAGTGCATCCTTTGTGTTTGGCCTATGGTGGCACTGAGAAGTGGAGCTCTGGCCCCCGAATCAAATTTCCTCACATGTTCAACATTGATCCCAACCACTGAATTTGATTCAGTTCTCGTCCAATTTGGTTTGTGACCAGAATCATGGGAAGAATAAAGTTTGTGAACCTAGGTACTATTCAATATAACAGAATCTCAGTATTAAGTTGATCACTGTTATTAAACTGTGCTAAAATCAAAGGCACACGGAGGTGAAATACCGGTACGTCTGTGAGCATATTTGATACACCAGATAAGTAGATCCTGGGAAGGGTATACCGTCAGTGTTCACTCAGAAATGCTAAGAACTCTGTGCATGCTGCAATGTTTGGGGCCATGGAGAAAATGCTAACCCCAAACTAGACTCTGTTCAATCCCTCATGGAGCTTGCAGTGCTGTAGACACCAAATACGCATAGACGTACAAGTATCAGTGCATAGTTTGGATGGTGGTAAGTGGAAACATTTGGGTGGGAAGAAATGAAGATTTTCCTTTGATTGCATGGGAGGGAAAACATTTCGAAGGCAATTGTCCATAGGCTGAAATACCAATGTAAAACAGCTAGCTGTGTGCACAAGTTAGAGGTGTGATTTTGGTAGAACTAACAGTAAGAAAAAGAAAAAAGGCTTATTATATTTAAGTGATTTTTGAGAGTTTGAATTATGATAAGCCGGGGAGAAAGTGATTCAGATGAAAGCAAAGGCTAGCTTATAGACACCATTAAAGATGTTGCTCTTTATAACAGGGCAAAAGGAAGGTGTTAAGGAATTTTTTTGGTCAGAAGTGATGCTGGGAAGAGTCAGGTGAGCAACTTTGATAGCGCAGGTAGAAGTGCAGGAGGCCGGGCCTGGTGTGGCTGTGATGGAGGGTGACAGGTCCAAAGGCTGTGTTTTGAGACAAAGGTAGCCATTTCTCATTGTCTCATTCTCATGGTTACTGCATTGTGTGTTGTATGGCTTTTAATTTGTATGCAATTTTGATTAAAAATTGTAATTTTTGGCACCGCCTCCATCCCAGGCTCCTAGGGCAGAGAACCTGAGCCGGTCCCAAAACCCGGAAGGAAGCTCCCCCGCTGCCATCCCAAGCTCCTAGGGCACAGAAGGTGAGCCTCGTGGGTGCCAGAAGCACCCCATCCTGTGGAAATGAGAAGAAACGTAAACAAGTCTCAAAAACAGACTTCTGGATCACCTACAGCAACCCCAAAGGGAAATGAGATGGAACAATCTGATACTCAACCACCTGGACTCTCTGAACTGGCAACAAAAGAGGATCTGGGAAAAATGAAATCAGAAATAATTACTCAGATAACAGCAAAGATTTTGCTCATGGTGCAAGATATGATCAATAAATCTAGAGAGGACACAGATAAAAAAATAGAGGATCTGAGGAACAGGATGGAATCCCAACATAGGAAACAAATGGAATCCATAAAACAGACACAAACAGATTTCCAAGAGATTAAAAACTCCATCGAAAGTCTGTGCAGCAGAATGAACCAATGTGAGGATAGAATTTCACATATAGAAGATAAGATTGCAATTAGTGACCAGGAAAAGAAAAATTGCTTTAACATTGTAAGGGAACACGAGAAATCAATCCAGCAGCTGCTAGACGATGCAAAGAAGAATAACATAAGACTGATTGGAGTCAATGAAGAAAGAGGAGAGAGTGCAGATGACTAAAAAAACTCTTCACAGAAGTGATGGCAGAAAACTTCCCAAGGAGGGGAAAAGAACTTGACATACAGATAAGTGAGGCATATAGGACTCCAGCTAACCTTAATTAAAAAAAATCTACACATAGGCATATAATAGTTAGGATTCCAGAAATCCAACAGAAGAACAAAATTCTACAAGCAGTGAGAGAAAAGAAACAAATCACATACAAAGGAAAGCCCATCAGAATCATAGCAGACTTCTCAGTGCAAACCCTCAAGGCAAGAAGAGCTTGGAGTGATGTATTTCAAGCCCTAAAGGAAAACAGCCTCCAACCCAGATTGATGTACCCTGCAAAGCTATCTTTCAAAATTGATGGAGAAATAAGATACTTTGATGATAAAGAGCACCTCAGGAACTTCATGAATACCAAACCGGCACTCCAAAAAATTTTAGACAATACCCTAGGAAAAATTGTAATTTTTAATAGCTCAATTTATTAATATTTTCCTTTAGGTTCTTTTGTCTTTGCTTCCAAAGGTCTTTCCCTAATAAAGTTTAATCCATATTTACCTGTGTTCTGCTGCAGGACTTTTATATTTTTAGTTTACATTTACAATTTTAGTATTCTCAAATGTATTTTGTTGAACAAGAAGATGCAATAATGTAACTTTAAAATTTTAAAAATTGTGTTACTCTTTATTGAACAATGCACCATTAGTGATATATAATAAAGTACTCATGAAAAAGTCTTGATTCTGTGCCGTTTAAGGTGGTCACTTAAATGGACAAGTATACTCTGTCATCTATAATGAGGCCATACTATTTGGAGAATAAACATTTGAATGATAACTTTATGTAAAAACAGTGTTTAGTTCCAGTGAGTCAGGGTACATGACAAATCCAGTTGAATAAGTTCTGTGCTTGCTTCTACCTGCAATTCAGTCTGCCCTGCACTCTCCCTGGTTAGAACTTTGTTCATCATTTTGTTCTCATGCCTGGCATTTATAAATCATTTTGAATTGCTAGTTAATTTTCCATAAGCATTTGTTCCACTTCACCAACTCTCCAAATATTTAATCATTTCTATCATTTCCTCTTGTCAGGCTCCCTGTAGTTAAGGAGAAGAGAATTATCAAGAACGGGCAGAAATGAGTAGGAACATGACATAATCATTTGAGCTTTGTCTATTTGCTGTAACTTTGACATAATTGGAATATTCCAGCCCAACATGTACCTCTTAAATTGACTAATATCTTCCTTGCTGTCATCTGCATAAGCTCCTCTGGCATAATTGTGCAGTCAAGAAAACTGTTTTTTGCAAACATGAAAAATAAAGTTGGTACAATTTTCAAGTCATTCCTTATGTACTCTTGGTTAATACTTTGCAGTCATTTGTCTACTCAATAATTGTTTTGATAACTGGTGCCAGAAGCAGTGAAAAATGTTGAACAGCTAAAGGCAAGCAGGATCCCAGGATTAATACCTAAAAGAAAGAGTAAAGTGTGCAACCAAAACAATAAAACAACAGCACTGGCCTAGAAATGGATGACAGGTCCACCATGACATGGGTTATGAGTGCATCTTTGTGCTGACACCAGTATCTTATTAAGAGCTGCTTGAAATCAGAGCACTTGCTCCTGGTATAATTGGCAGACTGATGTATGATTTTGCCTAAGGTTTGAATTAAATTTCATACTTTCAAATGGAGTACTTGGAAAAGTAGATTTAATGTTGAGAAATTTTTGCTCTTTCTCATATATTTGAATTTCTCTCTTTTAGAATTAACTGAGAAAAAGTATTTAAAAACCTTTAAGTGCTCTAAGACTCATCCAATGGCATGCAAAATACTAGTACTATATAATCTCATTAGCGCAATGCCGAGTATTAGCTACATTTTCATGAAAATAAGGAAAATTGCTTGCCTTTTTGATTTGGTGTCACAGAGGTTTGTGTAACAATAATTGCTCAGAGCCAGCCCTGGGGTTGTGGGGAGCTGAGACACCCATAGCCCCAGGCAGGAGTTCTGCAGATCTGCAGGGTGGCAAAGGCAATAGTGCAACGTGGAGAAACGGGTTCTCAAGGAACTAATTTCTTTTGAGATCCCTCAGCTGTATCCACACAGCATTGCTTTTGATAAACTCTGAAGCTGATAAAGATCTTTCAAGCAAAAGCTGTTTTCCTGAAAAATAAAAATGTCCTCATATGTAACTTGGCAGTGAAACAACGGAAATGATGCTGTTCCCATCCTTTCAGTAGATGCTGCTCAGAGATGGCCAATGTGTGGGGGAAATGATGGAAGGTTGGCTGAGCAAGATTTCAGAGATCATAGTCAAAGTGTTTCTGGTAATTTTTTTTTTTAATTTTTAAATTAATTTTATTGGTACATTTTAGGTATACAATTCGTTTACATTTATCATTGGGTGTTTGTACCTGTACATGATGTATCTTGGTTCTTTTTCTCTCCCCTATTACCTGTGTGCACTTCACCCCCTCCGCCCTTCCCTATTTACATAGATTTCATTTGCATTTCTTTTTCTTTTCTCATAGTTTTTCCTTTCCCTCTTTTCCTTTCCCCTTCCCCTCCCTTCACTCCTTCGTCTTTGGACCTTTTTTCCGATTTCAAATTATCAATTATTCATTTTAATCATTTTAACCCTTGTTTACACTATCAGTTTCTCACACTAAAGAAACTATTCGGTATTTACACGTGTGTCCTATTTATTTCACTTAAGAGTATCGCCTCAATATGCATCCATTTAGCTATAAATGACTCTAGTTTTTCATTCTTTATGGCTGAGTAGCACTCCATTTTATTAAAAAAACACATTTTCTTTATCCAACTTCCAGTTGATGGGCACTTGGGCTGCTTCCAAGCTTTAGCTATTACAAACTGTGCTGCTATGAATGTGGGTGCACATATATCACTTTGGTGTGATTCTTTTAATTCTTTGGGGAAGATCCCCAGCAGGGGAATATCGGGGTCAAATGGGACTTCCAGTCCTAGTTCTTTGGGGTATCTCCATACTGACTTCCACAGTGGTTGGACCAGTCTGCACTCCCACCAACAACAGAGAAGAGTTCCTTTCTCCCCACAACCCCACCAGCATTTGTTATTAGTTGATTTCTTGATAGCAGCCATTCTTTCTGGGGTGAGGTGGAATCTCAGGGTTGTTTTCATCTGCATCTCTCAAATGACGAGTGATGTTGAACATTTTTTCATATATTCGTTTGCTGCTTTTACTTCTTTGTCTGAGAAATGTCTGTTCATTTCAGATGCCCATTTTTGAATTGGGTCTTTGACTTTAGGGGGTCTGATTTTTTTCAGTTCTTTATATATTCTAGATAGTAGTCCTTTGTCTGAAGTACAGCCGCTAAAAATTTTTTCCCATATTGTACGTTGTGTGTTAGCTCTGTTGGTGGTTTCTTTTGCAGTGCAGAAGCTTTTTAATAAGATGAGATCCCAGTTGCTGATTCTTTCTGCTAGTTCCTGTGCTGCTGAGGTTTTGTTCATAAAGTCTTTTCCTATGCCAATGTCTTCAAGAGTTCTACCTAACTTATCTTCCAGCAAGGTTAGTGTTTCTGTCTTAATATTTAGATCTTTAATCCACTTTGATCTTAGTTTAGTGCATGGTGATAGGTATGGGTCTAGTTTTAATCTCTGACAGGTTGAAATCCAGTTTTTCCAACACCATTTATTAAATAGGCTATCTTTTCTCCAATGAGGGTGGTTGGCTCCTTTGTCAAAGATGAGGTAGCTGAGTATGTCTGGAGTTTTTTTCTGAATCTTCTAATCTATTCCACGGATCCTCAGGTCTGTTCCTTTGCCAGTACCATGCTGATTTTATCATAGCAGCTTTGTGGCATAGTTTCAAGTTGGGGATTGTGATACCCCCAGCCATGTCTCTGTTGCTTAGAATTGCTTTAGTTATTCTAGGTCTCTTCTGGTTCCAAATGAATTTTTGGATTGTTTTCTCTAGTTCTCTGAAGTATATTGTTGGAATTTCAATCAGCATTGCATTGAATCTATATAGTAGTTTTGGAAGTATGGCCATTTTCCCTATATTGATTCTTCCTACCCAGAGGCAAGGGATGTCTTTCCATTTTCTTGTATCCTCTTCAATCTCTTTTTTCAGAGTGCTGTACTTTTCAGTGTAGAGGTCTTTTGCTTCCTTTGTTAGATTGATTCCTAGATATTTCATTTTTTTGGATGCTATTGTAAAAGGAATTGTTTCCCTAATTTCTCTCTCAGTGAGTCTGCTATTTGTGTACAAGAAGGCTATTGATTTTTGAGTGTTGCTTTATACCCAGCTACTCTACTGAATCTGTCAATTAAGTCTAGAAGTCTTCTGGTGGAGTTTTTTGGGTCTTCTATGTAAAGTGTCATATCCTCAGCAAATGATGACAGTTTAACTTCTTCTTTTCCTATCTTTATTCCTTTTATTTCTTTCTCTTTTCTAATTGCTGTGGCTAATGTTTCCAGAACTATATTGAAGAGGAGTGGTGATAGTGGGCATCCTTATCTTGTTCCTGATTTTAGTGTGAAGGATTTCAGTTTTTGACTATTTAGTATGATGTTGGTTGTTGGTTTTTCATAGATAGACTTAATTAGGTTGAGATAAAAACCTTCTATTCCAATTTTCTGTAGGGTTTTTATCAAGAATGGGTGCTGGATTTTGTCAAATGCTTTTTCTGCATCTATTGAGATGATCACATGGTTTTTGTCCTTGACTCTGTTAATATGGTGTAATACATTTATTGATTTACGGATGTCGAACCATCCTTGCATCCCTGGGATAAATCCAACTTGGTCAGGGTGTATGATTGTCTTGATGACCCTCTGTATTCTGTTTGCCAGTATCTTGTTGAGGACTTTTGTATCTATGTTCATTAGGGAGATTGGTCTGTAGTTCTCTTTTTGGGTTGAGTCTTCCCCTGGTTTTGGAATCTACAGAGATGGTGAGCAGAGTGAAAGGCATGATTAGAGGATCTAGAACAGAAACAGATAAAAAAATAGATGAGCTCAGAAACATGCTGGAAGCCATGAATACCCAGCATAAGAAAGAAATAGAAACTATGATCGCCCAACATAAGAAAGGAATGGAATCCATGAAACAGATTCAAACAGATATTCAGGAGATCAAAAACTCCATTGAAAGTATCCACAGCAGATTAAGGGAATCTGAAGATAGAATATCAGATATAGAAGACAGGATCTCGGTTAGAGACCATGAAAATAGAGATTTCTTAAAAATAGTAAGGGACCACGAGAAATCAATCCAACAACTGCTAGACAATGCAAAGAAGAATAACATAAGACTGATAGGAGTCCATGAAAAAACAGGAGAAAGCACAATTGACATAAAAAAACTGTTCACAGAAGTAATAGTGGAAAACTTCCCAGACAGAAGTAGAGAATTGGACATACAGATAAGTGAGGCATATAGAACTCCAACTAGCCATGATAAAAAAAATCTACATCTAGACATATAATAGTCAAGATCCCAAAAACCCAATAGAAAAACAAAATCCTAAAAGAAGTTAGAGAAAAGAAACAAATCACCTACAAAAGAAAGCCCATCAGAATCACGTCAGACTTCTCAACACAAACCCTCAAATCAAGGAGAGCCTGGAGTGAAGTATTTCAAGCCCTAAATGAAAATAACTTCCAACCTAGACTGTTGTATCCTGCAAAATTATCTTTCAAAATCAATGGGGAAATTAGATACTTCCATGACAAAGAACACCTGAAAAATTTCATGAACACCAAACCAGCACTACAAGCAATTCTAAACAATATCCTAGAAAAAAGCAACGAAGGCCACAACTCCATGAGGCCCAACAGAAGGAAGCCACCAGGCAAGGTAAGACACTAAAGGGAAAGGGGGAAAAAATAAGAAAT
Source organism: Heterocephalus glaber (assembly GCF_053883595.1). Taxonomy (NCBI): domain Eukaryota; kingdom Metazoa; phylum Chordata; class Mammalia; order Rodentia; family Bathyergidae; genus Heterocephalus; species Heterocephalus glaber. Next base: position 3,263,154 of record NW_028258142.1, on the reverse strand, counting down.
AAAAGAGCCAACAAAAGTAAAACATCATGACAAGGATAAATCAATATCTATCAATTATAACCCTCAATGTTAATGGCCTCAATTCACCAATCAAAAGAAATAGATTGGCAGAATGGATTAAAAAGGAAAATGCAACAATATGCTGTGTACAAGAAACACACCTAACTCAAAAAGAAATTTATAGACTGAAAGTAAAAGGATGGAAAACAGTTCTCCACATGACAGGAACCCAGAAGAAAGCAGAGGTAGCAATCTTATTTGCAGACAAAGTAGATTTCAAACCAAAACTAATTAAAAGAGACAAAGATGGTCACTACATCCTTGTGAAGGGAACAATCCAAGAGGAGGAGATGACAATCCTAAATATATATGCATCACATACGAATGCCCCCAACTATACAAAACAAGTATTAATAGACATGAAAAACCAAATAAACACTAACACAATTGTAGTGGGGGACTCAATACCCCACTGTCACAAATATACAGATCATCTAGACAAAAAGTTAACAAGGAAATTCTAGAACTGAACCAAGCCATTGAACAAATGGACTGAATAGATGTTTACAGAGTGTTCCACCCCACAAAATCGGAATACACATTCTTTTCAGCTGCACACGGGTCATTCTCCAGAATAGACCACATGCTAGCTCATAGGACATGTCTAAGTAAATGTAAAAGAATTGAAGTTGCCCCCTGTATATTATCAGACCATAGTGCAATAAAATTGGAGATCAATAACATAAGAAACAGCAAAACCCCAACAAACACATGGAAACTGAATAACACCCTCTTGAACAACCAATGGGTCACAGAAGTAGTTAAAGAAGAAAGTGCTTCTGGTAATTTTAAAATGTAGCACTAGTGATTGAACCCATGACCTTCACACTGAGCACATCTCCAGCCATCCTCATCCTTTAAAAAAAATTTGGGACAGGGTCTTGCTAAGTCCTAAGTTGCCCAGGCTGGTCTCAAACTTACAGTCCTTCTACCTCAGCTTTCCAGAATTCTTGGAGTACAGGTGTGTGCCACACTACTTGATTAGTCAAAGCTTTTCTTAGATGAGGCACAAAGGGCTCACAGAAGGTAAGAACTGTCCGGGGTCTTTGAGAAAGCTGGCATTCCTGTATACATTGTTTCTCCAAGAGATTTTTTAGTATAAAAGTCAGCTTACTGAAGTCTACTATCCTAAGGAAAATTACTTTCTTCCATAGTATATTCTCCCTCAACTAATTTCTTCACTGTTACAATGTTAGCTTGTCTAATGTAACAAAAAGTTATTCCGATGAGAATGTCATTAGCCCTTCTTAGACTTGCTATTTTTAGTTTTTAAATGAATTATTTAGATATCTGTAATTATTTGGAATGTGATATGTGGCACTAAATCAGACAAACTGGATTACTGTTTTGATAGTTCTGATTATATTTTTCTTATTTTCCCAATAAAATAATTATTGCCCCACCAAAAAGCTGAAAATGTGAAATGATGCTGAAAGTTAATAGACATCCTAGCATCCAGGACTGGAGGAATCTTGCATCTAAAACAGCTGGTTTAACGCAAGTGCACCCAGGCTTTCCTTCATTACTCGGCCTTGGTTTTGACTCAGGAAGCAGAGGTGGTCTGGTCTCCGGGAGGAAGATATTTCACCCTGTGCCTTGAGCTCTATAGAAATGCAGAGTTTGTATCAAACAGAAAGATGCAAAAACTCAGTCAGCAGGATTCCAAAGCCCCAGAATATCTGTACCCTGTGGGAGACAAGAACCAGGAAAACAACTGGACAGGACAAAGGAGGCCAGCTCATGAAGCTCTTTCTCAAAAATTTTTAGCAAACTGGAATTCTCTCTCTCTCTCTCTCTCTCTCTCTCTCTCTCTCTCTCTCTCTCTCTCTCTTTTGTACTAAAGATCAAACCAAACTCAGGATCTTGCTCTTGCCAGGCAGGTGCTGTGCTGCTGAGCTACATCCCCAGCCTGGAATTCTTAATAGAATGTGTGTGGTGTGTGTGTTTAAATTCTTAATAGAATGTAAGAAGACTTAAGTCCAGGAGGAGAGGAGAATGATAATAAGAAAAAGAATTGAGAAGGCAATACTATAAGCCTTCTATAAGAGAGGTGAGATGAGTTTTTTTCAGTTGAAAAAAACTAAAATATTGATTTGAGAATTAAAATATAGCTGGGGGTGTGTAATGCTGTGGACCCTAAATGTGGAAAAGAAGTTTGTGAAGCCCTCAGAAAGTGATGGAGAGGTAAAAGTTCACCTATGATGATAGAGTGCAAATTCAAGTATAGAAATCTGACAGAGTGCTTCCCCAGTAGAAGTTAAAACCAACTAATTAGCAACAACTCTCCAATAATAACAGAATAATTTTTTGGAAATTAAATGAGTTTCATAGATTCCAAGGAATTTCCATAAAACAAAACTGATGCCCAAACTCTGAAAATTTATAAAAGGACACCAACAATAAAGTGAATGTATATACTTCAGGATAGAAACAGATTACCTGTGAAGGACAAGGTCATTCTGTACTCAGCCTGTCCTCGGTAATAGACTCTTGGAAGGAAATTGCTGGGAATTGTCATCCTGGTCCTCATGATCTTTCGTTGTCTTGGTAACATTTTTGCATGTATCAGGGGGCTTCATAAAGACATTTATGAAATGTGTATGAGGAAAAAACATTCCACACATACACTTAAGTGTGCTGACAGGACTAACCTGACTAGAAAGCAGTGTGCCTTATGTGTCAGAACCTCTTTACCCTCTTGTCACTCCTCTTCCATCTGAAGGGTTTAGTCAGGAATATGTGGACAAGCTTCCTTCTTCCATGGTACATATATTTAGAGCAGAACTTGGGAACCACTAAAATGTCCAATGTTACAGGGCTAACAACATTAATTATGATGCGTGCATAGGACGAAATGCTTGTCAAATACTTTATTGTATAAAAATATTTCACAGCATAGAAATATGTTGACAACAACAGTAGTTATTTTGATCATTGTTAGGTATTGGGAACAGGCCCAGGAAGAAGGCAGATGAGGTGCCTCCTGAGTCCCACCTTGAAATTCTAGTGGTAATAGCTACTTGCATAAAATAGTAAGTTAAATAAGGCATACATCTGTTTTGGTGAGTGCATGTGTGTATATACATGTGTATAATTACTGGAAAATTATTTTATTATACCCATATTTTAGGGATCAGGTGGTTAGATATTATGGATCATTTTTAGTTTCCTCTTTGCGCTTCTGTGCATTTTCCAAATCAAGTAATAGACAACATTATCTAATCAGAAATATATCTGTTCATTTTTAAAAACAGAAAGGAAATTCAGAAGCATTTTTAATGTTACTACATAGTGATAGCTTACAATTTCTAGTTATGTATCTCGATTTGAGATTAACAAAAATATATTGGTATTAATCTATATGCTCCCAGCTTCTTTAGCATAAAAGGCATCCTACTTCCATGTAGTGTGCAAATAATAATAAATTATGCTCTGCCTGCTCACCCATAAGATGCCTGCCCAGGCCCTCTGTGTTAGTTACTTTTGTCTTGTTGCTGAGACAAAATACCTGATGCCAAAAGTTAAAAGAGAAAGGATTTATTTGGCTTGTAGTTTATAGAGGTTTCAGTTCATAATCAGCTCACTCCAGGGCAGGTATGGCAAACAGGCAGTGCAGAGGAGAACATGGTGCGAACAGGGCAGCAAAGGCAACAGGGAGTTAACAGTGTCTGTCTTTCTGCCACTTTTATCTTATTCAGACTACTTAGGGTGGGTAACACTCACACCCTTAACCCTAGGGCCCTTGAGCCTAGCACAGCATCATGAATCACTTCCAGCTTCACACACTCTAGATCAAGCCTATGCCCACAGGAGGCTTTGGGGGGACCTCTAGACCCAAACCCTAACACCCGAAACATAACACCCTCCCTCTGTCCTTCCTGCCTCCCTTCCTTACTTCTCACTAGGTTTCTATTACCACCTACTATAGGGAATTTTCTTATTTTTTCCTTGGTTCACAAATCTGCTGTCCTTGCAGCATGTCCTCTAAGCCATTGGTGTTGTCTTCTGCTTTCAGCCAGCTCCAGCCCACATAAGCTGGCCTCCCAGTGCTCTCATCTAGATGTGTATATGGATGACATCTGGTGCTGGAACATGGCACTCTCAGCCGGAGCTTCCTCATGACGCTTGGCTAGCGATAGGGATCCGGCGTGAACTCCAGCCATGCCTACTGGAGGGAACAGACATCCTGACACTCCACAGGGCCTCTCCTTTATCTCTGGCTCTGGTCCTGTTGAGAAATTGGCCAACTGCCTCTGGGAATTGGAGTTGAGACCCCTTAGAGGAAAGCAAACGTGTTAATCAGATTTCTTTTACTGTAACAGATACTTGAAACAATCAATTTATAAAAAAAAGAAGTTTATTTTGGCTCACAGTTTTAGAAGTTTCAGTCCATGGTTGATTGGTCCCATTGCTTTGGGGTCTGTGGGGAAGCTGGACATCATGGCAGAAGTGTGTGGTGAAGCAAGCCACCACCTTATGGTGAGGATGTGAATAAGAGGGAGGAACAGCTGGGGTTTTATTGTTCCCTTTGAGGACAGGCATAGCTCTAGTGACCTAAAACCTGTCATTAGACCTCACCTCTGAAGCCACCATCTGCCAGAAGCATCCCAGAAGAGCACAAACTTTTGACACATGGCCTTTGGGGGACATTCTAGCATTAAACTAAATCATTAAGTAGGAAACATTGTCTACAGTGACACCATCTCCCCTGCCAGAGAGAGAACCTCTATTTCGTTCTTTTACCACTCCAGCACCTCATGATTTTAATCCTCTCTTCCAAAAGTAGTTGCTTATATTGTAAAAGTAGCAATTAAATTAGTTTACCCCCCAAAAGAGCTATTAGTAAGAACTTGGGGTGAGCCTCCATGATCTGAAAAAGTACAAAGTGGCATGGAGAGAGAAGTTGGTTCCCTGAAAGTGTGTCTTTCCTTTCCACTGTTGGCTTTGCCCAGGCTTTCTTGGCATATTCCATGAACATCTGCTGTGCCACGTGGGTTCATATGTGCTCTTCTGAGGAAGCTTACATTGTAACCACATCATGAGATCCGGCCCTGGGAAGCAAGGCTGTAGAAACAAGTAAAAAGGCGAGATTTGCTTTGAGTGCTGGCAAGATATTAGTAGTCTCACTGTGATTCTATGAGCGCCATTTTAATGGTAATAATGTTGGATGGGAGAGGACAGTGCCTCAAACTACAGGGATTTCCAGCCTGCTGCCCAGTCACAGGTCTGTGCTGAAAGCCAGGTCTCCCCTCTCTTTCTATTCTGTGCCTTTGATGTTTCATTTTGTCATCTAAAGAGGTAGGTCCTACTTGGCCCATAAACCAGTCTGGCCTGCCAGTTTTTTTTTTTTTTTTGGTATTATTTTATTGGTACATTTTAGGTATACAATATAATGACATTCATCTTTGGAAATTTGCACCTTTACACAATCTGTCTTGATTCTTATTTTTTCCCCCTTCCTCTGCCCTCCCTTCAACCCCTCCATCCCTCCCTATTTACAAAGACTTTGTTTCCATTTTTTCACTTTCTCATATTAATTCCATTCCCTTCTTTCCTTTCCCCTACCCCTCCCACTTCCTTCCCCTTTGTCCCTTTTCTTCCTATTTCACATTATCTATTATACCTTTTAGTCCTTATTTACACTTTCAGTTTCTCACACTAGGGAACTATTCAGTATTTACACATGTGTAAAATAACACTCACTTTACGATGATGCATCTGAAAATGATATCGGTACACTGCTAATAGTTAGACTCAGTGTTATTTGGATCTTGCTTTTTTTTCCACTCATGCTGTGTGTCCTTACAGGATGTGCTCCAAGACAGCAAGCGGCACTGGTGGTCAAACCTCTCCAGGCTCTGCCAGTCTCAGCACTTCCTTGCTTTTGATAGTCCTGGCAGTCCCTGTTTCCTGTGTTTGTGAGGTGTGGAAAATTCCTCCCTCACAGAAATCTGTATTTTTATCTCAGTTGCTGACTAGCTTTCACAGCTCTTATTAAATGTAGTTAACAGTGAGTCACTAACTAGGGAAAGCCTGCCAGTGTGTTCAAGATATGAGGTACTGATAGCTGAATAATTTTTTTCTTTTCTAGTACCAGGGATCAAACTCAGTACCTTGCTCTTGTGAGGCAGGTGTGGCGCCACTGAGCTAAATCCCCGGCCCTTAGAGCTGAATAATTTTTAACACATTATTTCTAGTTTATTTTCTAAAGGAAATCAATCTTATGCTCCCCTCACCTCTCTCTTTCTCTCCGTGTGTGTATTACTAGAGACTGAATCCAGGCCCTTCACAATGAGCTACAACCACAGCCTTTTAAAATTTTATTTTGTGACAGGGCCTTGCTAAGTCACTAAATTGCCTAAGATGGGCTTGAACTTGCTGTCCTTCTGCCTCAGCCTCCCAGAGGACTGGGAGTACTGGCATGTGTAACCATGGCTGGCTAAATAGTTTGTTTTCTAAATGTGTCTGACTTTAATCAGCATATGAAGGAGTTTTGTAGATCCATAGTGAGAACTTTTCCTTACGGAGGTACACCTTCAAAGGCAGTTAATTCCCTTGGAAGATTGAGGACTCATTCCCTTCAAAGAAGAAACCAGAAAGTTTTATTATCTTGGAAAAATAGATCCAAGTCTCCCAATGTACTTGTGAAACTCTCCAGCTTTCTAGAAGAACTTTTATCTTTTGGTGGCCTGAGCATCTTGATTTGCTTGATCAAGGGTACCATTGTCAAGGGAAGATGGAGCCAGCCTGTCCGTGAGATTGATAACACCATATAGCATTTGTATTTAGAGCCTCTTCTGATTTTGTAACTCCTTCTTGGAATTATCAAAGGTAGAGTGAAGGCTGAGTCAAGACAGGAGCCTGGAGCCTCATCTAACTTCCTAACTCACCCAGGATATCAGATTTAGATTCTGAAATCTATCCTGGCTGGTGGCAAGGGCACATACAAGAATGAAAAGCCAAGCGTTGTTTTAGGACTCTTCTTTGAAATCCAGTTTGAGATTAATTTAATAAAACAATTTCTACTGTAAATTTATTTTCTTTCATGAAATTTGTTTTAGTATATGTTTGAGATATGTACTGATTACCTTGAGCTTGGGGGATTCGTAAGTATGCATATCACATCCTGACTTTTTTACTCCGTGGCACTACTGCTCTCCCATGATCGTTCATCCCCAGATCCCTGTCCCACCTCTACAGAGTCTGCCTCTGTACGTCTTAATATTGTCTCTTCTATTTTGATGTTTAAATTACTGATATTTTGGTTCTATCACTTTAGAGAAACCATGCAATATTTTACCATCTGTGACTGACTTATTTCACTTAGTATTATGGTCTCAAGGTTCACCCATTTTCCTACAAATGACTCAAATGTATTCTTGTATAAGGTCGAGTAATACACCATTGTGCATAAATATCACATTTTCTCAGTTCATTCATCTGTTGATGGGCACGTAGGCTGCTTCCATGATTTAGCTAGTGTGAGTTGTGCTGCTATAAACATATCACTGTAATATGATGACTTTGCCTTTTTTGGGGAGATATCCAGAAGAGGGATAGCTAGATCAAATGGAATTTCTATTTTTACTTTTTTGAGGAATCTGCATACTGATTTCCATAGTAGTTGTACTAGTTTACTGTACATTCCTGTCATCAATGTAGAAAAGTTCTTTTCCCCCAAACCTTGCTAGTATTTGCTGTTTTTGACTCCTGGAGAGTGGCTATTATTACTAGAGTAAGATAGAATCTCAGTGTTGTTTGGATTTGCATTTCTGTAATGGCCAAAGATGCTGAGCCTTTTTCATGTATTTATCAGTCATTTGTACTCTTTCTGAGAAGTGTCTACTCATTCCAATTTCCCATTTTTGATAGGGTCTTTTATTTTGGAGGGGGTCTAATTTTTTTGAAGTTCTTTAGTCCTCTGTATGAAGAATAGCTGGCAACATTGTTTCCCATTCTGTGGATGTTTCTTCATTCTGTTTGTGGTTTTCTTTGCTGTGCAGAAGTTTTTTTTGTGTTTGTGTGTGTGTGTGTGTGTGTGCGTGTGTGTTTGGTACCAGAGATCAAACTCAGGACCTTGTACTTGAGAGGCAGGCAGCAGCACCACTGAGCTAAATCCCTGGCCCAGAAGTTTTAAAATTTGATATAATCCCATTTGTTGATTCTTGGCATTATTTCTTGTGTAATTTGAGTTCTGTTCAGGAAGTCCTTGTCTATGCCTATGTCTTCAAGAGTTTTTATCAATTTTTTTCCCCAGTAGATTTAATGTTTCTGGTTTTATCCATTTTTATTTTTTGTATCCATTTTTATTTGATTTTAGAACATGGTGAGAAATATGGATCTAGATTTATTCTTCTGGGTATGGATAACCAATTTTCCAAACATTTGTTTAAAAAGTCTATCTGTTCTCCAGCGTAACCTTTATTATAAAAAACAGATGGCTGAAGGTGTTTGTGGTTTTTCTGCTCCCTCTCTTTTATCCCATTGGTCAACAGGTCTGTTTTGGAGACCAGTGCCGTGCTGTTTTACTACTGCAGCTTTGTAGAATAACTTGCAGTCTGGTATTGTAATGCTTCCTGCCTCACTCTTGTTGTTCAGGATTGCTTTGAGTATTTGGGTTCTCTTCTGGTTTCATATGAATTTCAGAAATATTCTTCTATTTTTGTGAAAAAAGCTGATAGTATTTTGAATGAAATTTTATTAATCTATGTATTATTCTGCTTAACAAAAAAGGAGGCAGTCTTTTCATTTTCTGATGTTCTTTAATCTCTTTTCTTCAGACCAATATAGTTTTCATTGTAGAGGACTTTTTCTTGCTGAGTTTGGTTAATTCCTAGGTATTTAAATTTTCTGAATTATGAATGGGATTATTTTCCTTATTTCTTTTTCAGTGCATTCGTTTTTGGTATGTGGGAGCACTATTGATTTTTTTGTATGTTTATTTTGTATCCTGCTACTTTGCTGAATTTGTTAGTTCTGAGTCGTCTGGTTGAGTATTTTTGATCTTCTATGTAAAGGATCATGTCATCTGCAAACAAGGATAGTGTGACTTCGTCCTTCCTATTTCAATCCCTTTTATTTATTTTTTTTACTGATTGTAAAAACTAAAGTTTCAAGTACCATGTTGAACAGGAGCAGTGAGACTTTGTCTTGTTGTGATTTTATAGGGAATATTTTCAGTTTTTTTCATTTAGTGTGATGTTAGCAGTGGGTTTGTAACAAATGGCTTTTATCAATTTAAGATAAGGTCCTTCTATACCCATTTTCATCAAGGGTTTTACTATGAATGGATGTTGGATTCTGTCAAAAAAATTTTTTCTTCACCTATTGAGATGATCATGTAATTTTCATCCTTACTTCTGTTTATGTGGTGTATTACATTTATTGATTTGCTTACATTGAATCATCTTTGCAACCCTGAGATGAAACCATTTTGTTCACGATGTATAATCCTTTTAATGGCTTGTATTCTGTTTGCAAGTATCTTGTTGAGGATTTTTGGTATGTACTCATAAAGTTTTCTTTCTTTCTTTTTTTTTTTTGGTAAATCTTTGTCTGGTTTTGGTATCAGGATAATGTTACCTTCAAGGAATGAGTTTAGCAGTGTTCTTCCCTTCTCAATTTCATGGAAGAGTTTGAGGAGCATTGAGGTCAATTCTTCCCTCAAGTTTGGGTAAAATTCTGCACTAAATCCATAGGTTCTGGATTTTTTCTTAGTGGGCAGAGTTTTTATTACTGGTTCAGTTCCATTGCTTGTTTTAAATCTTCTTTGTTTAGGGCTGGGGGTTTAGCTCAGTGGTTTCGCTGCCTGCTGTGCAAGCACAAGGACCCAAATCTTCTTTGTTTAGTTTTAGTGACTCATGTACCTGGGAATTTTTTGTTTCTTCTAGATTTTTCAACTTAATGAAATACAGGTTTTTGAAATAGCTTCTTATAAACCTCTGAATTTCTGCAATGTCTGTTTTGAATGTGCCCTTTTAATTTCTAGTTCCATTGACATATGCAGTTCCTGGGGCAGAGCTTGATCAGTTCACATCTCAGGAGTTTATGCCTGTTGGGGAGGATTTAGGAAATTCTCTCTCTTCCCAATATTTTCAGCAGGTCCTTCTGGAGCAGTGGAATGCTCAGTCTTCTCTGCACCAACTCTCTGTGTGACGTCTGCTGGCCACAGGATATGGTGGGGCTTCAGCTGATGTACAAATATGGAGGTTATTTCCCAGATTCGTTTCAGTTTTAATGTTGAAGGGCTTTGTGGTTTATTTACTAGGATAAAAATTAAATTCTCAGAATAGAAGTGCCCTAAATACATTATTACATTATTCAGTTTTTGACAAATGCACTTTAACATTTAATTTTGCATTAGTAACATGTAATCATTACTTGTTACAAAGACACAAAGCAAAGCCTAGTGCCTGTTAAGGCAATGAGCTGTAATTGGGCTTCTAAATTGTCTTTCCTGCAGCACTCCGCATTATTACTTTTTTAAAAATTTGATAGCAGCCCCCGTTAAGTATTTTTTATTGTATCCTTTTTCATTTAAAATTTTCTTCCTCTTGCCCATAAGGCATATCTCTACTTGATTACTGTATGAAGGAAAACTAAATTAAAATGAAAACTGTAGCCCTACTCCTTGTATATGATGGTTTGCATAATTATGAAATTCTAGCACATTTACCAATTCCTTTTTACATTTTTAGTGTTACTTTGTGTGGCTGCTACTTTTCTGTGTCCAATATTCTTCAGAGTTTTGCATATTATAGCATATCAGCTCAATTTTGTGGACAACAAGACAACAACTCAGATGAAACTCAATTACAAAAGTATGTGTGAGCAAAGCATCAATTTGCCCCCGTAGAATCTTGGAGTGTTTTAATTTTGTGTGCTCTTGTTTTGCTATTTGGGTCATTATTGAGTCTTTTCCTTCTGGTTTCAGATGTGTGTTAGCTGCTGTCATTTCCCCTCCCCAGAGACCAGACACTCCTGGTGGCCACCTTTTCTAAGGTTTTTAGAAAAGACAAAGAATAGAAACAAAGCCTTGACATTCATGGTTAACTACCTTCCTCTTTCTCTTCCTCCCTTCTTCTCTTTATCCTGTTTTCCTTTCTCCCCTGTACTCCTGCAGGGAAATTTTACCAAAACTGTACTTATTGCAATGTGTGTCTCTCGCTTAATGACCTAAGAAATTTCACTTCTTTTTAGTATCAGCTGAAAGACAAAAAGTAGAGGTATACATATGCAGGCACATAGTAGTTAACTTTTAAAAGTCAATTTAAACTTTCAAAGGGTATCAGGACTGTGGAAAATGAATTTTCCATGAGCACCCTCCTTTCTGGCCAGTCCCACCTGCCACCCCCAGGAAAGCCAACACAAAGCAGAATAGGGGACTCCCGATTTGGAACATCTTGGCTCTCATGCATCACACAGCATAGCTCTCATGCAAGCCACAGCCCAAGGGCAGGATGAGAGTCACATGTGCCTGGAATGCCCTGACTTGGGGTATGACAAACATCAGCAAGACAAACCGACCTTGGTGACATCCCGCACAGCCCATTTGGCTGATGGCACCTGCTACTCCCCCAGGACTCTAAGTGTTTGTGATACCAGGATGGAGCTCTGTCCCAGTCTGGCTAATTCACCTGCATGCACATGCTTGGGTTTCTAAGACTCCCCTATATACACATGCTAAAGTTTCTACTGTGAACTAAGCCCTAGAAAATCCTCAGAGGAGTGGTAGTCTGTGAGTAAGATGATTCTAAAAGAAACCTGAAAAGCTTGGACCACCATGACATAACTTTCTGCATTGATATTTTAGGTTTCTGTATAATATTAAGGATAATCTAAAAGGGGTTGTTGTGAAAACTCAATTGTCAACATTTTAAGCATTTCAAACAATATATTTACATATTTATATTTATAATGTCTTTAAGTTATTAAACATGTTTTTTAATGAAATATATTAATAATGAATATCTTTCATATGTTAAGTATGTTTCTCAACCTTAAATATACTAATATTTGGTATTTAGCATATTCAACATGTTTGTTTGTGTACATATGCATCTATTCTTACGTACATTTGCATACACAGACTTTACTGCTCCTGTTCTGGGCTCTGTGGCTGCCTCCTTTCTGAACCATCTGCCTGCCATGTTTTAGCTGCCCTTGCTGCCCCAGCTCTGCCCCCTGGCTACCTACCTCAAAGTCTGTGCTAGAGTCCTGGCTGTCTGTACATTCTCACTGGGGAGTCCTGGCTGCACACACATCCCCTGGGGAGGGACAGCTGATGGGAAGCCATGTGAAGGTAGGGAACTGGGAACTCTCTTCCCAAGGCATGGCTCTCTTCTCTTTTCTGCCTTTTTCTCACCCTCTGGTGCCTTTGGCAACTATATTTTGTGTTTCACTCTGAATTTGTCATTATTTTCTGTAAAAACATTGGCCCAGTTTAAATGACACAGATATCATCAGAAGTGGACAGCTGTGCTTTTCACAGACAGAAGGGTCAGAGATATAGAGGTCAGGGCTTGGTGGACAGGACAGGACTCTTCAGGGCCATCCATGCAGTGGCTCCCTCTTGCCAAGGAGAGGGGGACCAGCCTCACAGTCATGGCAGCTGGTGGAACCCTGGTTTAGGAGGGTTATAGTCTTTTCCCTGTGGCCATAACATTCTGAGCTTGTCTGTGGAGGATATTGGCAGGATAAGATAGTAATCAGATGTGAATTTCTAAAAAATTGTGACAGCTTCTGTAGAGACTAGGTGGAGGATGGACAGAAACTTGTTGGGAAAGTTTTGTTTTAGGAAAATGCTAAAAGGCAGTATTATGGCTTTTGTTTAAATTTCTCACCCAAAGCCTCTTGTGGTCATAGGTGGGCTTTTTCAGAAGTGGTTGGATCTAGAGTGTGTGAAGCTGCAATTGATTCATGGTACAACGCTAGGGTCAAGGGCACTAGGATTAAGGGTGTGAGTGCTATCTGCCCTAAGTAGCCTGTATAAGATATAAGTGATAGAAAGAGCTGTAGTTGGCCCTTGCTGCTTTATTACCTTCTGCCCACCATGAACTATTTCTCCTCTGTGATACCACCCTGCCTTAGGATCAGCAAATCACGGACTGAAATCTCTACAAACCATGAGCTAAATAAACCTTTCTTCCCTTAACTTTGGGTGTCAGGAATTTTTTCTAAGTAATGAGAGAAAAGTAACAAAGACAGAATTTAGTACCAGAAAAGTGGGGTCATTGCTGTGACATCACCTGGCTGTGTGGCTCGAGAGCTTTTGGAACTGGCTTGTGGGAAGGAGAAGAGTTAGGAAGGTTAGGAGATGTTGGCTGAAAAAGAAGAGCAGGCGTGCCTTAGGCTGTACGTGATGGGAGATTCTGGTCAGAGTTTAAAAGAAGAACAGAATGCTGATAGAAAAGTTCTGGTAAAACCAGGCTCAGGAAGTTTCTGCTGGGCAAAAGGACTGCATTGGGTGTTGTACCTTGGCAGAAAGTTTGCCTGCATTTTGCTCAGGTCCAGAGACTTTGCTGAGATTAAGATTAAGGGTGGCTGGCCAATTAATCTTGCAGAATAAATTTCAAGGCAGTCTAATGTTGAGGCGATGGCATGGCTACTGTTGGGGTTTTTAGCCAGATTTATGTTGAGAATGGAGGGCAAAGAGCCCAGTACCATGATTCAAAATGTGAGTTTGGCCAGAAAGGAAGCTCCAGTAAAGTTGCATCCTGCAAAGATGGAACAGAGGAGAATTGGTTGCTGAAAAGAGTAGCAAGGAAAAGCCAAGCATTTCAGAAGAAGACAACAGAAAAGATGGTCTGAGGCTATCACAAGAAACAGCAGAACTCCAGCCTTTGCAGCCTCAGGGTTGCAAAGGTGAAAGAATTTGCTTTGAGTAGAGAACCTCAGAGCATCATGTTCCAGAATGGCAGTGGCCTAGAGAATTTGTCCCTTAGAAATGGGTTCAAAGTGCTCAGTGATCCAGGCACTCAATCCCTACAACCAAAAAAGAAGGAAGCCTGGCTTCTGCTCTGGCTGGTGGCAGATCTTGGCATCATCCACATGGCAGAATGCAAGAGTTGTGGAGTCAGAAAGGCTTCCACTCAGATTTCAGAAGAAGGCCTGGGAGGGCAGGCGGTGTGCCCCTGAGAGGGCAGTGTGTGAAGCTGGGAGTGTGAAGCAAAAGTTGCAGTGGAGACCCCAGAAGTTTGGGGAAGCCAGGAATGTGGATCATCTGAAGAAATCTGCAAAGAAGAAGCAGAGAAGCCCCAAGAGAGAAGCCATAGAAGCTACAACCACCAGCAGTGCCATAGGGGCAGAGGCACCCAACCCCTTTGGAGTTCACAACTTGCCACAGATTGCCAGGGATGCTAGAAGTGGAACTGTGGAATTTAACATTTGCTCTGCTGGATTTAGATCTTGATTTGTTTTCATCCCTTGCTATCCTCCTGTTTGTAACTTTTGGAATGGAAATGTTCATCTTGTACCATTAATGTTGGAAGTGTTTAACTTTCTTTTCATCTGTACAGGGGCCTGCAGCTAAGAGTTTGCCTTCAATCTCAGAGGAGACTTTGGACTGGGACTTTTTAGCAATCCTGAAACTGTTTGCACTTTGGCAACTTTAGGAGATGCACTAAATACCTTCTGCATAAAAGGATATGCATGAGTCCTTGGTGTCCCAGGAGCAGAACATTATGGCTCATGTGGTGATAAGTGGGATTTTTCAGAGCTGGCTGGATCTAGGGTGTGTGACACTGGAATTGATTCACGGTGCAACACTAGGTAGGATCAAGGGCACTAGGGTCAAGGGTGTGAGTGCTGCCCACCCTAAGTAGTCTGGATAAGATATAGTGGACCATTGACGAGGGCTGGTTGTATATCAAGTTGGTTGCAAGTCAAGACTATTTTTTCTATAAGAAATAATGGAAAGACCCATAATACATTCTGAACCTCCCAAAGCACCCCTTAACTAATCTTTTCATAATAAAAGGATGTATAATATACAT
Organism: Heterocephalus glaber; assembly: GCF_053883595.1. Taxonomy (NCBI): domain Eukaryota; kingdom Metazoa; phylum Chordata; class Mammalia; order Rodentia; family Bathyergidae; genus Heterocephalus; species Heterocephalus glaber. The sequence continues at coordinate 3,248,101 of NW_028258142.1, read as the reverse complement.
AACTTACCGGAAACACTAATAATTTTTCCTAATGTATTCACCAAAAAGTTATAAAATGTGCCTAGTTTACCAGAAGCAACAATTCCATACTGTACTCACCATTCAAGCAGACATCTTTGGCTTGCAGGAAGGGAGAGTGAAATGGAAGGTAGTTATTGTTTGAAAGGAGCTTCCCCTTCCATAAGAACATCAGGAACCTGGCTCTCTGGTGTCCTTTCTCTCCTTGGGAGAGTCTGTAGCCCACTAGGACCTGCCTCTGGCTCACAAGGTCTCAACATTTTTAGAGCTAAAAACTGATCTGAAGTTGTCTGTTTCTGTTTTTTAAAAAACAGTGTTCTGTAGTATGACATGACATTGTCATTAAGCAAGTGAATGCAATGATTGGGTTTTTCTCTGTCTGGGTGGGTTTTCTTGACAAATATTTGTAGCTCTGTTCATTTTTTCAAGATTTCCTTTATTTCAGAAGAAGAACTTTGCTGCACTGATTGTTGATTCTCTCCCTCCTCTTTAGAAAGCTTCTCAGCTGCCATTCTCTGTTGCTCAGCCAGAAGTTGCTGAAGTTCCTCTGTAGACAATTCCTCCAAGTGTTCCTTCACCAGTTCCTCAACATCACCACTGTCTATCTGCAAGCCTATGGATGCTACTATAGTGAAAATGTCATCAACCACTGGATCAAATGAAGGCTCAGGCTCCTCTACACAGCCTTCAGTCACTCTCCTATATAGTTTTAGGCCACACTTTCTTCCAGGCAGATCTAAGTGTCCTTAGAGGGACACTGGCCCAGGATTTCTCAATTCACCCCAAACAGGATATACCAGTATTTCAGTTGTAACTCAGGACTTTGGTCATAAATTAAAACTAAAATTCTGGTCAGAACCCAAGTTGTTTGGCTGGCTGTAACTTGAGGGTCCACTGTTAAGGGATAGAAAGGGCTGTGGTTGGCCCTTGTGCCTTTGCTACTTTTTGCCTGCCATTAACTGTTTCCCCTTTGTGATACCACCCTGCCTTGGAGCCAGCTGATTGTAGACTGAAACCTCTACAAACTGTGAGCTAAATAAACCTTTCCTTCCTTAACTTTGGGTGTCAGGTATTTTGTCTCAGCAATGAGAGAAAAGTAACTAAGACAGGCAGTGACATGATTTGATGCTGATGATATGTGCTATGCGTAGTGCTTTATTTAGGATTTAGCTTGAAGTTAAAGCCAACAGGACTGGCCGTGGGAGGCAGGAGGAAAGAAAGAATTTAAGTGTAACAGTTTAGATCTGAAATGTGCCCCCAACGCCTCATGTGTGCAGAGGTGTGGCTTTTGGAAGGTGATGGATTATGGTGACCATATAGCTGACATGTTACTAGGAGGTGGTGCCTGATCACAAGAGACAGGTGCCTGCCAGGGTGATTTGAAAGAGCCTGTCTGCCTTCCTTGCTCCTCCCTTCTCTTTTTGCTTCTTGGCTTCCAGGACAAGAGCAGCTCTCTTCCACCCTGGCCCGTCCACTGTGCAGTTTCTGTGTTTGAGCCTGCCAACCGGTAAGGAAACTTCTCAAACTATGAGCCAAAATAAAGCTCTCCTCCTGTAAGTTTCAGGTGTTGGGTATTTTGTTCCGGTGACTATGAAAGACACTCAGACATGTCAGTGTTATGTGAGCTGCTGGGATGGGACGGAGGCAGCTGAATTTTTGTGGATTACAAAATTTGAGCTGTTTACTATATATGAAATGGACAGCTGAAATAAAATAGTCTGGAAAACTAATGAAAAAGTTGAGGCAGAGATATAGATGCAGCCAGAGCTGAGAAGTGAGGATTAGTTCCCCTGCCTAGGTCAAATCTAAATGTTAGGGAATGTGTAAGCATCCTGTGCTTTGTCATAGAACCATTTTCTGGGGCAGTTAAAATCTTCAGATCCAATTAAGAGTTGCTTGATAAGCCTCTCTCCCAGTAGGACTGAAGCCTGCAGACAGCAGCCACTTCCTCTGTTTTGTCCACTTCACGATTCTGCTGTAGTGTGTGCTTTGGAGACATCTTCCCAGAGAACATGCCCAGCAGTGTTGCTAGCTATAAGCCTCAAGTGTTGTGAGTCACTGCTTAGAAACAGACCAGTGTGAAGGCAGGGTGGTGAGGGGAAGCAGCTCAACACAGAGGCAGTTAGTGCATTCTTAGTGGTTGGATGGAGTGGGAGGGACAGGCTATTTAAGTGGAAATTTCCAACCCCGGAAAGAGTTAGTCTCTGGCAGAAGGAAAGGAGCATGTCTGTTTCTAAATCTTGGGCACCTGTTTTTTCAATGAAGTCTTCAGAAGTGTCCCATTGCTGGGAGCACTCTGAGATATCACAAACAGTTTAAGTCATCACAGACAGAAAAATCATCATCTGAAGAGAAGTACAGCTCAATTAGAAAATGTAGATGAAAAACTGTAAATGTGCCAGTCAATGCAATTAAAGTGAATTAAAAGATGAAACTCAAGGCTGTGTATTGGATCTACTTTCTATGAATTGTGGCAATATATAATAAGAAATAGCACTGCTAATTGTTTTTGATTTGAAATCACCTTCAGGAAATGAATCTCAAGGAAATAACTCCTTATGAAGTTGGACAAATGTGTGGTAACTCTGTGTTGTAGCCAGGGCTTAGAAGCTTCCTTAGAGACCTGACTGAATGGCAGATCAACAGGTTGTGCCCTGAAAGCACAGTGCACTTATTCAGTGCCCACCACAGTGCCACAAAGCTGTGGCCAGGACTCAGCATGGGTACATAAGGAAAAGGGAGGAGGCAGAGAGCATCAGAGAGGCAGCCACTCTGGGTGCAGATGGGAATGTCAGGTGCATTGGAATGGGAGAAACTAATGGAGAAAAAAGTGCTTATTTTAATTACCAGATGTTATTTTTAGAAAGGGTAGGTAGTGAGACAAAGTACTGTGTTTAGGGTCCCATTAGTCATGTAAAGGAGGAAATGATCACATCCATTCAAAGTTAAGATCTATTGACTGAGGACATTGCTGTGACCAGGGCACTTGGGAAAGATGCCTTCTTTTAAAATTTCCTGCTGAAAATGCATATGTTAATATTCCGGACTTGACCATTACATGTAACAAAGGCCCAAGTTTTGGACAGGCAGAGAGGGCAGAACAGCTTTTATGAAATTAGACTTTATGGTGCAAAGCCAGCCATTAAAGAAACAAAGAAGGTTCAAGATCTGTTAGAAATGACATTAAAATGTCAAGCTTTGTCCTGAATAACACACACTTGATATCAGGGAAGTTCCCATCAGAAACTAGAATGTGATAGAAATAACACTTTTAAGGCAACATTAAAAGTATGTGTGAGAACAGTCTCTGCCCCTTATGGAGTTAAGCGTAGTTTTTACCTTTCCAGGTGTCTGAAAAGCCAGAGTGTTTTGTGATGCCAAAATCAGATTGAATTCCAGTTCGATCCTCCCTACACAAGATGCTCTTGGGACACAGGTATGTTCTCTTGCTATGCGACCACAGTGGCGAAGCTGTGTAGCTGTGACAGAGAACACACTGTGAAGATCAGACTGCAGGCTGTGAAACCCACTTGCCATTGCCTCTTTACAGAGAAAGTTCGCTGGCCACACATGGTATACATCGTTTTCCATAAAAGCAAAGCGCCAGATCATTACTAAAGAGAATTCTTGGCATAAATGTGAATATGAATCACTGTACCCAGGTGCCCTCCTATAATATGGTGACTCTGGAAAAAATAAAGTGATTTCTTGGGGTATGAGTGGAGTCTTCTTGATTTCTCACAAAATCACCCCAGTTTCTGCAGAAGGAAGATTTTCACATAATTGCTTTGGGTCTTTTCTACACAGTAGGCCCATGGGCATAGCAACTACAGGCTAGGAATATCAGCTAATAAACACTCAGAATGAGCTGGGCATGGTATCCATACCAGTAATGCCAACACTCTCAGAATTAGTGTATATTTAACTTGCTATTATAATATAATATGCAATATATCTTTATCATACAAACTATGTATAGGTTACTGCACTCCAGAACTTTAACATATCCTCTACCTCTGTCATCTTTTTGAAATCTGCTCCACTGGCAAAATTCAGTCTCTAATACAATGGCGTTAGTTACCTATAGGCCTCATACAGACCATTAGATCTCTAGACTTGTCCATCCTCCAAAACAGCAAACATACCCATAGACCTAAATGCCCTCATTCCCTTTCACTCTCTGCCTCTAGTAAATGCTCCTCCGCTCTTTCTGTGCATTTAACTTTTTTAAAAATATAGATTCTACATATAAGTGTGCTCACAAAGAATTTTTCTGTCTTTCCGTCCGTGTCTGGACTATTGCTTTAGCATAATAACCTCCAGGTTCACCCATAGCTCCACGATAGTATGTCACTGGGTGGTTGAGAGGGTCCCTGAAGAGGAGACGTGATCTCAGTTGGCTTCTCCACCAAACAGGTTTGTCATCTCTCATCACAGAGAAAGAATTCAGAAGGTCCCAGGGAGAGGAACAGACAGATTTATTAGGCAGACTATCCACTCAGGGAAGCATACACTCAGGGGGAAAATGGAAAATAAAATGAGGGTGCTTAGGAGAGAGATGTGCTATGGCTTGGGATTGGGGAAGGATATAAGGTCTTGGAGGTGCCCTTTGAGATGTATGGTCTAAGATGTTTTACTGAGATTACAGATGAATAGTTTTGATTCCCACCAACAGTGATCTCCACACCTTCCCAATACTTTTCTCTTTTTGATAACAGCCCACCTAACTGTTGTGAGGTTATATTTCATTGCAGTTTTCATTTTCATTTTCTGATGATTAATGATGTTGATCACAATTTCTTATACCTGTTGGCCATTACCACATCTTGGATTGGACAAACTAATATTTTTTAAATGTCCATTCTATCCAAAGTGATACACTGTTTCAAAGCAATTCCTACCAAGAATTCCAATGGCGCTTTTCACAGAAATAGAAAAAAAATCTGAAATTCATATGTAAGCAAAAGATCCCAAATAGAGAACAATCTTCAGTAAGAGAAACAAAGTTAGCAGCCTTAACTTCCTGTTTTTGAATTATATTATAAAGCTTTAGTAATCAGAATGATATGGCACTTGGATTAAAATGAATACATAGGCCAATGGAGCAAAATAGAGAGAAATAAACCCATATAGCATAGATAGTACTGACAGAAACACCAACAAGCTACAACTCAAAAGGACAGACTCTTTAGCACATGAGTTGAGAAAAGCAGATTTCTACATGCAAAAATCGGGACCCTCTTGTACATACAAAAATCAATGTAAAATGAATTAACACTCAAACTAAAACCTAAACTGTAAAACTCCTAATAGAATGTATAGGGAAAAATATCCTTGTTACTGGTACTGGTAACAATTTTTTGGACATTGTGCCAAAAGCTCACAGGACAAAAGCAAACACAGACAAATGGGATGACATCCAATAGGAAGGCATATTTAATCGTTGACTTGTGAGAAATCATTTTGTATTTTTAGAAGCTTAAATTGGTTATTTCTGAGTTTGCCAAAGCATACTTGGCAGAATACTAATTGTGTCACATACTTCATAAAACAAAATTCTAGGATTAAAAACAAAAAATATCAAATGAGACTTATAAGTGAAAGCTTTGTATACACGTGAACTCCACAGCCTTTCCTGGGGATATCTAGGAAATGTTGTTTGCCTATAAGTTTCATTTTGAGACAGACTGTGATGCAGAGACTTAAATTCAGTGTTTTCATTTTTTGACTATAGAACTCTCTGCACACCCTCTATTTTTTTGGTGGAGCATCTTTTCACTGTCCATTACAAAAAATGAAGAATTTCTTTACTTGCCACTAAACAATCATGACATCACTGTTTTTACGTCACTAAGGTTTTAAGATTTCTATTTGGTCTGGAATACTAGTTCCAGTGGGTGTTTATCTGTGGTTCTTCTTATGAAACTGGTTGGGGTCTTGCTGGCCATGTCTGCCATGGCTCCTCCATTGCTGGACCCTGTGTGTTAACGCAGCTCCCAGTGGTCTCCATAGCAAAAAGGTGGCACAGGAGTTGCTCAAGGGAGTCGAGCTTCTTGAGACTTTAAAATTTGCATGTGTCCTCTGTGTCATGCTCTATTTGCACCTCAATTTAGCATGTGCCTTTCCTTTCTCTCAGAAATCTGGGGACTGTCCCTGTAGGGCAGCTTCTCATGTCCCAGTCCAGTTCCCATTTCTTAACCTTTAAGTTCAGTTCTCTTATGCACCAAATACTCCTCCCTCCAAGTCTAACTGCACAAGAATACATGTTGGTGTCAATCAGTGCCATTGTTTTCCTGATATGCTGTCTACCCTTTGATTTTGAAATTCAGATGTTCTTTTACTTTGAAAAACATTTTATCTTATTATATTTTCTAATAGTTCTTCTGGTCTTATTTGTTTTCTTATTTCAAAATACCAATTATGCACATGTTGAATTTCATTGGGCTCTTTCTTAATCACGACTTTTCTCTCCAATTCTCTGATTGCTTTTTCTTTTTGTGACTTTATGAAAAGTCTTCTGTATCTCTAAAGACAGTTTTCAAGTTTTTTTTTTTTTTTTTTTGGTACTGGGGATCGAACTTGGGACCTTGTGGTTGCAAGGCAGGTGGCGGAACCAGTGAGCTAAATCCCTGGCCCTCAAATTTTTATTTCAATTGATACTTGTAATACAGCTTTCATAAGTTTAATGATTTAGCTTGATTTTTCTTTTTTGACTTTCCTATCTCTCCTTTGAGTACATTTCCCTCAGAGTTCACACTCCTTTCTTTCTTTTCTTTTTTTTTGCTTAAATTCTTTTATTGGTACATTTTAGGTATACAATACGTTTACATTTATCATTGGGTGTTTGCACCTGTACATGATGTATCTTGGTTCTTATTTTTTCCCCATTACCTGTGCGTCCTTCACCCCCTCCACCCTTCCCTATTTACATAGACTTCGTTTCCATTTTTTTTTCTTTTCGCATAATTTTTCCTTTCCATTCTTTCCTTTCCCCATCTGTTTCCCAAAGAGATGGTGAAGTGTTTGCTTGAACATTTATTTTGTTTTGGGGTTCATTTCGTTTTCATTCTATGTATTTCTCTTCTCTTTAGGGCCAGTGTGTGGGTGGTGGCAGTTGCTGCTGTTGGTAATATGTATGTTCCATGTATGATTTTGTCTTACTTGTTTCTCAGGTTTGAATGGATGTGATTTCAGTCATTTGAAAATAGCTATTTGCATAAAGAAGATATGAAGAGGAGGCCTGCACAGTGAGCTGGGGCAAGTGGTAGTTTTCCTGGGCATGTAGTTTCAGAATGCCTTCCAGCTGAGTTCCCATGTTTTACATTTTGTGTGCGTGTGTGCGTGTGTGTGTGTGTGTGTGTGTGTGTCTAGAGGAGCAGCAGCACATCTTTTTTAGTCTCCCCACACTCTTCAGAAACCCCATGTAACAGGCTCCCTACTTAGAACGGGGTCTATTCTCTCACTACCCAGAGGCTGGTGGCTTCAGTATCCTAGCATAGCCCTCCTCACTAAGGAAGCTCCTCACCATGGTTTCATGGTCACATTCCTTAAGTCTGAAGGGCCCTATCCCAGAGCTGCCCTTCGTCAGCCTTGGCTTCTCTGTGACAGCCTGGTCCTGCTTACCCACTGCCTGGAGAGGACCAGCCACCTGGAGGAGCTTCAGGTATACAACTGCAACCCAGACTCACAAACAGGCGCAAAGCAAACTGATCTGTGTTGTGATTGGCCCTAGGATTTTACTATAGTGATTCACACTGGTCTGTGGAAAGGCATATGATTGCTGTTACTGTTCTCTTCCCTCCGATTCCTCCTCTCTGGGAGATCAATGCACCCTATCATCTAAATGTTTGCTTCTCATTGGTGTTCTGTGGAGCCCCACAAACTCCTCTGTGTACCCTACATTTTGAAAATACTCATTTGAATCTCTACTTAAAGATTTACAATGTCAATTAGCACCTCAACAACCCTGAACAATCCTGTCATCTCAGGTCGACTAACTCAGCATTTTCCAATCATTTTTGTTTATAAAAATTGTTCTTTCTTATATTAGCATTTACTATTTTTTTCAGGGGTAGAATCATTTTCATGGGAAGTTTTCTTGTGAAATATAAAGCTAAAATACAGATTTTTAAAAAATCGGCTGTAAACTATGCAAAGCACAGAGAAATTTGAGTAAAAACCTGATGATTTTGAGAATATGCTAGGGACACTATTTCTCACTTCTAAATAAAAATACTAAATAATTTATAAATCATGAGACTAGTGAATTCTTAGTTTCCATTATTTTGTTTCTATGCTCACATCCACTAAGGCATTTTTGTTTTGCCCGGGCCATTTCTATGTATCTACGTCTACTCATTTTGCTGCATGCCCATCTGCCAATTTTCTCTGAGTTTCTCTGGGAGGTAGTAGTGGAGAGAATTTTGCACTTGTGGTCAAGGATGGGAGTTATGGTTTGGCTTCAACACTGGGGCGTCTGTACCTTCAGTGTCTGTGTTTTCTCATTGCTTCACAAGGATGAGAATAATCTGTACCTAATCTTTTTTTTTTTGGTACCAGCGATTGAACTCAGGACCTTGAGCTTGCAAGGCAGGCACTGGAGCCACTAAGCTAAATTCCAGCCCTCTGTACCTAATCTTTAAATGTGGTGATGAGACTCAATGAAAATATGAGTGGGAATGAGTTTTAAAGTTCGCAGGCAGTAGTTAACTCCAGGTTTTGGACGAAGGCAGTGTGCATGCTAATTTGGCTCATAGTTATTGGTTAAATATGTCCGATGGGAAGGAGGGGTGACTGCCACCCCGGCAGCAATACAAACACTCTGTGCCACTGTTCTAATTACATCCCCCAGGGTAGTTTTCCCACCTGGTTCTGAGGCAGGAGTTTAGGGCATGGCAAAGAGGCTGGACAATAGGGTGTGACCTGTCAATCACAAAACACTGTCAAATCATGGCTGGGATGCATGTGCAAAGCAGTTTCCCACAGCCCAGATCTGACACCAAAAGAAGATATAAGAGATGGGAGCCACTGACTTCCCACAGACGTTGACTTCACGCTCACTGCCCTCTTCTTGCAGTGCGCTGTCCTGTGCACAGGGCACGTCTTTTCTTCAGAGCCCTTCTTCTTAAGCAATTCTTTTCCTTCTTCTTCTTCTTCTTCTCTTACCTTTTCTTCCTTTCTTTTTTTACTTTCATCAGATGTCCCGTCCAATTCTTTGAATAGGACAGCAAGAGCCTGGAAAGGACCACTGGCCACCACGCTATCCAATAGCAGTTTCTTTGCTGAAGGTGTTTTCGGAGCCATCCGTGAGGCTGAGACAGTGATGACGTCCTGCAGTGAATTAGTTCCGTCACTGATTTATCTTACGAACATGAGAGATTTTGATCACATAATTGAGGACATTCCCAATTTCAAGTTCCTTCCCTCCTATATCTTCCTTTTTTTCTTTCTCCTTCTTTTCTTTCTCCTCCCTCTCCTCCTTCTCCTTCTCTTTTTCTTCTTCTTCTTTTCCTCCTCTTTCTCTTTTGTTGCACTGGGGATTGAACCCAGGGCCTTCACATTGAAATACAACCCCAATCCCTTTTTATTTTTTATTTTGAAACAGAGTCTCACTAAGTTGCCCAGGCTGTGTTCAAACTTTCGATCCTCCTGCCTTAGCCTCTCAGAGTGCTGGGATCACAGATGTGTAATTACTGTGCAATGGCTCCCGTGTCCTCTTGTCGGGAGAATAAATAATGTGCAGTCTGCAGGAGCATGAAGTCTTACTCCTGCAATCCGCTGCGGTGCAGGTCCCAGGTCCCACCACACCCTGGGCAGCACCGGCACCTGGTGAGAGAGCCCACTTTACCTCCAAGACAGAACTCACGTGGCCCTCCTGAGTGGCTTGGTTCTCACATGTGCCCACGTGCCACTTGATGGGGACACAGCAGAGCCACAAAGTCCACAACATGGCAAACTCCTGCATATCTTCTCCAGTCACCAGGTCTCTTTGAAAGTAAATAATATGAAATGTTTCAAATTCTGTGACAGAAAGTAGTTCCACCTACAGAAGAAATAAGCGTAAGCACAGGATCAGCAGCCCTGGCTTAGTGTCAAAAACAAGAGAAGGCAAATGATTTACTAATATGAGAGACTGTCCAGGAAATTACTGCCTCACCCTTCCAAATTTAGATTCACAGTTAGGAATCTTAGGGTAATAGTAGAATTTTGTTTCTCTTCAGTGGGATTTTAAATTGACTGTGCCATGGGAATGAATCTATCCTTTGATGATTAGGTGTCATATAAGAAATGTTGTTTAGCTTTCTGAATTGCGTTATTCTCTTCTATGATTTTAAATGCCCATATCTTTCATCCTCATGGAATTTGGATTGAAAGGAAAAGATTCAAATCATTCATTATTTGAAAACCTATCTTTAGATCAAGAAATGTCTGGAAGGCAAATGGTCCAAAGTTCTTGGCAAAGTGTGATACATAGGACATTTTACTAAGGGAGATGTAATTTGGTTATCAGTATCAAATTACTATTTGTTTTTGTTATTCTATGATAGAATAAAGAAAACCTAGCCACTAACAGATATATACTCATTTGTCTCAATGCTTCTCTTAAATATCTTAGTATTAAACTTTTATGTATCTTTTCACATTACTTAGCCTATTACTTATCAGTAGTTGTTGGTTATTAATTGACAAAAGTAAAAAATTTTCAATTGTGTCAATTGAATTATTTTTGGACAAGAATCCTTTAGAAACTTTTACAGTGTCAGTTTTTACAATCTCACAGAGAATGTTTAATTTTTCTTTTGGTCAGGAAACACTTGGGAGGTTGCCAAGAATTTCAGACCAGCCTGGGCTACATAACGAGTTCAAGGCCAGCTTGAACCTGTCTTAAAAAAAAAGACTTAAATTTTTAATGAGAAATTGAAAATCAGTCATGTTTTAGAAAGCAAATGAATCTTACCAAAACTATTGAGTTGCTTTTTCCAACTAAGTATTACATAGCTAGTTCAAAACATACAGCAACAGGAAGAAGCAAAAAACCCTCAAATGCTTTGTTATTTTAGGACTATAACAGAGAACAAGCATCACATTTAGTCTGGATACTTTAAAACCAAGTGTGACTTCTCCACTAAGGATCTAGAAAGAGCTACTGGAATCTCTACCTTCTCTTCAGACCTGACTTTACATTGCATTTTTTCTATGATTTATACGTGAATAAAAAGACTTTTTTTTTTTTTTTGGTACTGGGGATCAAACTCGGGATCTTGCGCTTGTGAGGCAGGTGACAGAACCACTGAGCCTAAAAAGACATTTTAAAATTTACTTTCACAATATCAATGGTGTGTGGAAAATGCTCAAATAAATGTGTTCTGAAATAAGCCATGTTTTCATTTTGTATCCCACAAGTTTTCTTCTCACTCCCAAAATGTGATTTCTTTTGGATTTGGGTATAGAATGGATTTTATTCTCAGAGACATATCTGCTCCCTCTAAAGAAAAATGTGCATGCTGGCTGTGGGGATTATTTTGACTCACATATGTTTTGGTGCAGTGGTTCTCAAGATGTGCTCCTAGAGGCAGGAACATCAGCATCAAGTGGGACCTCTGCAGACCCCATCTGCCTACTGAATCTGGAGCTGGCAGTGATCTGTGATCAGTCAGCATCCAGGCAATTCCAATGGACTTGCCCAAGGAGATCACTCTCAGGAGAATCAGACTGTTGCCAACTACCTGTGCCTATGGCCATTGCTCTTTAATGAATGTTTCTATCCAGCCTTCTTCCGCTACTTTCTCTTTTCCACTGAATGAAATCTTCTGGCCATAGAAATGTGACAAGATGCTTGATCTCTCTAGTAATCAGGCAGAACTTTGGAACAGTGAAATATCATCAGATTGGCAGTGATGTTAGAGCACACACATCCATGGCCTGTGGGAGTAGAAATTGTCTTTTGGAAGACTGATTTAGCTTCATCTCTAAAATTTTAAACATCTCTGTTCTTTGATCCATCAATTGTACTTTTCAGAACCAATCACATGGAAATGATCACAGGTCACAGGTGTGCATGGGCACTGATGTTCATTGCATGGTATTGGTGGTGGCAAAGAATTGCAAACCTCTTCAATGGAAAATTCTGAGTTTCAGAATTGTTAAAAGCAAATCTCTTCACATATGAACAGAAAGACATATTTGGAAAGTATTTTGGAACTATATTCAAGTTTTAAATGTGTAGAGAAGATGGGATAAAAAACCTTCCAAATAAACAGCAGTGATTATTTTTAGGAAAGGGTAATAGGAATAAAACAGAGGCAAGTTGGGACTTTTATCATTATTCAAGAACTTCTGTACTTTAAAAAATATATGAAGAATATATAAGACTATATAAAATATATATAAAGAACATACAAGGATATCCAAATTTTATAAATAACCCCCCTTCCAAAAAAAGAAAAATGAGAGTAAACTGAATGTGCAGAGCCATGCTTTAATCAGATGTTGTGGCTTGTACTCCAAAGTAGCAGTAGTGGACACAGGCTGGATGATGCTGTTGGGGCAGAAGAACTTCAGTGCTCTGATACATGGGATGTCTGCTCAGTGGTACTGGGGCCAGGAACACACTCCAAGCTTTGGCTGCAGACTACAGGGCCCAAAGAGGCTGCACACTGCAGAGTTTGAGTCTCGGTGCTGTTTTTACCCAACCCACTCTGTGTATGGAAACTGAATGCCCTCAATGGGTCTCATAAACTACACCTCCCAGCTTGCAGGACCAGCAGGACAGAGGAGGTCCCAGCTGGTAGCCTATTCTGCTCTATGGAGTGCCCTCCCTGCACCCTCCCCAGCTCACTTCTTGGGTTTAGAAACTACAATTCTGGTGCTCATACCTCAGTGTCTCTGGCTTATTGCTCTATCTACATCAACTGCCCACAAGCCACAACCATGGGACAGACTGTGTCAAAACTTGATAAGAGGCCTGCTGGCCAGGTCAGGGCTCATCTCTGTTACTGGTATCTGTGTTAAGCTGAAGCCAAACACAGGCACTGACCCTACCCCTTTACTGGAAGTCTTGTCTACCACTTCTTCCTCCCGTCTACGTCCCTCTGGGTGTCATGGTCTTTCTGGGCATCCTATCCATGCTCCTCCTCTGGCAAGCTCAATAGAAATGGCTGTGTTCTTGCTAATTGTACTGCCTTTCCTCATCTCCTCAGGTGGTGTGAGGTGGGTGGAGTAATGAGTCCCAAAGACAATCCTGTCCTGATCCCCAAATTCTGTACGTCACCTCATGTGCAGGCGAAGTCAAAAGGATTGAAATGGGAAGATGATCCTAGGTGATCCAGGTAGCCCCACTACCATCACTAGCATCCTTCTAAGAGGCAGGCAACAGAGTTAGTGTCAGAGGAAGAGGTGTCACTGTGGAAGCAGAGAAAGGGAGAGAGAGAGGTTTGAAGATGCTGTGCTGCTGGCTTTGAACATGGTAGGTGGGGCCATGCATAGAAACAAGCTCCTCGGACCCTCTAGAGGAGTCCCGTTGTGCTGACACCTTGGCTTCAGTTTGCAGTGAAACTGATTTTGTGGCCTCCAGAAACATCAGAGAAAAAGTTTGTGCTGCTTAAACCACTGGGTTTGGGGTAATTTGTTACAGCAGCCAGAGGAGTCATCCAGGGCTCCTGAGGAAACAGTGTGGGCCGTTGGATTCAGATGAGTTTAATTAGAGTCTGCCCAAGGTGTCCAAGCCACCCGTGTATATATCTGGACTGTCCTGTTGCAGCACAGTTTGCTGAAGGTACTAACACACCTAGGCCACTGTTGGAGTCACCAATTCAGGAGTTAATCCTACATGGCGCCATAGAGGTGGCCTGCTTCCTTCTGAGGAGTCTGTGGGGCTAAGGACAGCAAATTTGGGGCCGACACCTCATTTGCACAATCCCAGCACTCATTCTGTGGAATGAACACAACCAATTTGGAGAAGAGATAGTATGGTTTTCTGGAAGCAAAACCAGAAATTGCCACCTGTGCCAACATGGCCGGTCAGAGTTGGGCTCGGAGGGGAGGCAGAAACCTGGCTCCACTCTCTTTTCTGGTCTGCAACACCACAGCCCAGCAGGGAGAGCAGCTTACTTTCTGGCCTCACTGTGTGCCCCTGTCTGGACGAGGTCTTTTTATTTCTCCTTCTCATTACTTTGGAAATGAGTGTTCTTTAAAGAACAAAGTGACCTCGCCAGTGAGTTACAGGCAGACTAAACATCCTGCTTAAAGGAACTGTGGCTTTGACTTCCACTGTAATAGTGAAGAGGCAGTGTCTTTTCGTGTTTTCAGAAGGTGGATGCAGCTCATCGATTCTTCCTGCCAGACAGAGATGGAAAACCTCAAAGGCAAAACCACAACCTTTGCATATGATGTGCTGCATGGGAAAGTGCTTTAAAATAAAAGCCTGATTTTCCCTTCCTACTTGAACCTATCAGTGGACGCATATTAACAAACATCTGTGTGCCCAGGACAGCACAATCTGCCTCTGTGTGCTTCAATCTCTGATTTCTAATGAGGAAGCACACAACTATTCCAGTGACTTTAGACAATGTGCTCTGCACTTACTGGATGATGATGGGACCGTGTCTTAGCACTGAGGCAAGCCTCTTGATTAAGCAAATCTCAGTATTTGATACAAAGTGATTAAAACTATTCATCGAAATTGTCTGTCCTTCACTGACAAATATAATTAAATAAACTCATTGAGTACACACTATGTAACCATAGAAATGCTCTGGGAAACAGAAAAAAATATCCAAATACATGAAGAAACCCCTGGAGACAGGCTGAAATGGGAATTTTATTTTACAAAAGAAGGGAAGAACATGAGGAAATATAATCTGCAACAAACTGGATAGTTTGTCAAAGGAAAATGGAAAACAAGGCATTGTTTATTTTAAAAATAATGTCAAGTGCATAATGAAACGTCACTGCACATGAAATATTCTTTGTTTTCAGTTTTCCAATATTGAGGGAATGAAAAGACTGGAATTCTACTTAAATAAATAATACACTTAATAAAGTATTTAAGCAGCTCAGGTGCTATGGCTTTTGTAGTTTTGGATTTTGTCCATAAACAAAAACTATCCAGCAAGGTGACCTCTTCATGAGAAGTGTGTGTGTGTGTGTGTGTGTGTGTGTTCCTGCAGACAAGGCCACCCCCAACTGGTGAGAGGGAGGATGAGGATGGCTGGAGGGAGGTTGCCCTGGTGGGGAGAAAGGACAGAAGTGTCGCAGGGACTTGTAGAGAAGGTGGGGGGAAGAGACTTTCTGGCTGCATCTCAGATCCCTATGCCACACCTGGGCAAGAGGAAGGAGACTTTCTCAGAGGCTGCATGCATCTGTGCACACTTAATTTCCATATGGAAGACTCAGAAAGGGGCGAAGTCACAGCTACCAAGCTTGCAAAGGGAAGGCTCTTGCTTAGATACCCTGGTGTAGAGGACCCAGAGCAGGGGCTGGGGTTCTTTTCCAAAGAGCACAGCTGGGATACGTGGTTTTGGGAAGGAATCAGAGCAACACACTAAAGGACACCTGAGATAGTGGGGTGGGCGGTGGTCACGTAGAATAATCAATTTATTAGTATTTTGTAACCTGATCTCATCTCTAGCCCAATATTCCCTAGTTTCTTACCTTTTGCTTTACCATGATGCCATACGCAAATAAGAGCTTAACTCACAATCTAAGGAGCAGAGCACAAATCCCCTGAATTGACAGCTTGACCTTCCAGAGATGCTTACAGGAGAAGGGTCCCTCTACCTGACCTCTTGTCTGCTTCCCCACCTAGTCAGTAACACAGCTCTAAACTGTCCTGTTTCCTTCCCCAGTGAATGACTCAGAACCTGCTGTCAGTGATACCATGTGGGGAAGGTACTAAGACCCATATCTGAATCACTGTGGAGAAGATCATGGGACTGGAGGAATCTATGCGTCATGATTTTCAGGACCAGATTAAGTCTCTGAGCTGTGAGAAGGGTCTAGGAGAGTTGACGGGCATCAGGAGAACTGGGGAGTCTTCACTGTGGAGGTCAGCACCAGGGCCCAGCTCACACACAGGTTCATGTGGGCAGAGGCAGGAATGGCTGAAACAGTCTCCATGGAATGTCCTCCTGAAGAGTAGGGGGCTCTGGCCTCTAAGGCTTACTGTGGAGGGAATCTGAGAAGGCCCTGTTTTCAAGCAATCTCACCATGAGACCTGAGGACATCAGTGAAGACTGACTTTTTAAGTCCTCAAATTCTTTGGCTCTCACTATAGTGCTGTTAAAACACTAAAAGTACACAGAAGACACCCAGCTTAGAGCCAGGAAGTCTACCTGCACTTAATCCGTGACTTCTAGTTTCCTGATTACTGAGAGATAAATTCTTTGTTTATAAGCCACCCAGTTTATGATATTTTGTTGCAGCAGACGGATTGGACTAGGACGTCCCACAGGCATCAGGTCACTCAGCAGAGCCATGAGAGTCAGGGCAATGAATCTCCCAAGTAGAAGATTCCCTATGATTGAGCTGTGGGATAAGCTGTTGACAGGGCCATTGGCCTCCATGTCCCTCACTTTCAGCCTACCTCAGTAGTCTGTCCTGCCTGCGACACTTCTTTTGAGCTCTGTGGAGGGAGAAATAGGGAGTTGTTAGGTTGGGATCTAGAATATCCTCCAAACATTTCATTGTGTGGAAGGCTTGGGTGCTGAGAGCTGATTGAGAAGTGATTGAGTCAGGAGAGCTGTAAGATCATCAAGTGGATTATGCACTGATGAGATCACAATTTGACGGTATTATTGGGAGATTGGGCCTGTTGAAGAAAATGTGTTATGGTGGTGGTGTGGCCTTGGGATGCTATATGGTCCCTGGGTCCTTCCTCTCATGCTCTGAGTCTTTGTCTCCCTGATGGCTTCCTGGCTGGCATGAAGTGAGCAGCCTTACACCACTACACCCTTCTACCGTGATATTTCTGCCTTTCCACAGGCCTAAAAGCAACGGAGGCAGCTGACCATGGATTGAAACCTCTGCAATGTTTCAGTCAAAATTAACCTTTTCTCCTTAAATTGTCACTCTCAAGTATTTGTCACGGCAGCAGAAACCTGACTTACACAGATGACACTTTCCTCTTCTTAGACTGGGAGACTAGGACTCAGAAAGATTAAATGACAACCACAAAACCAAAACAAAACCAAAAAATACTAGAAACCACGTCTTCTGGCTCTTCCTCCGATACTTTTTCCAGGACAATGAACACATAGGTTCTGCATGTGTGTCTTTCTGTGGGGCCTCCCTCCCGTGACGCCTTAGGGGATAACGAGCAAATGACTTTGCTCAGATCCAGCTGGAGAGCAGGAAGAGGGGAGTGTTTACAGCAGAAATAACAGAGAAGCTCTGATATGCTATGGTGTGGTGTTGTTTCCATCTATGGTCTCCACAACAGTCCTATCAGGTGAGGGCCTTGCAGTTGCCAGTCCCCTGCCAAGTCCCCTGCCGTTCTTCAGAGCCATGTAGCATAACACGAGTAAGTCTAAGAGGAAAATTTACTTAGGCCACAGTTTCAGCAAGAGAAGCCTGGGTGCCCATCTCCATCTTTTTTTAGGAGGTCGCAGGGTAAGCAGGCACCAAGATTTGCATTCCAGGGGAAAGACCACTCCTCCTATGAGAAAGCAGCCATGCTGGAGGGACCAAGTGCCAGCTACTTACAGATGTTCAGAAAGGGCAGGTGTTCAGTCCCTGTGGTCCTAACAGCTCCTCTCATGGAATGAGGGAGCCCTTGGCTGGAAGAGGCCAGCCCACCTCCACCCCGGCTGCTGTGCTGTGCACCCATCAATCAGAGTGGGTTTCCAGTTCTATTTTGGAGAATTCCTCTCATTTCAGCACAGTTATGTAGTCTTCTGAGTGTATATTCTGGAGATAGAGAAGACTACAGCCACTTATATCATTACAGGTACACGCAGAAAAACTTGTAAGCATTTGGAGCATCTGATCGATTGGCCCGTCATAGACATTGGTGTCAGGAAAGGCAGTGAGCTTTGCAACTGCGCTCATTTGTGGACAGGGATGGAAGCATTGGGTGGTGACAGCCATGGCAGATCTGGGAGGAGACTGAGCTTTCTCAAATATGTTGTCTGCTCTCACATTGCTAAGGAAACTTCATAAGATTACATAAGCCAGAAACAATTTTGCCCTCCATTATCTCAAAGTTCTGAAAGCCATGACTGGGCAGGATCCAGTGGAAGCCACAGACATTTCCTGAAAGGCCATCCAGTAAGAGATGCTGAGCTATGCTATGTGCCTGGGGAAAGGAGACACTGATGGTAGCGATATTACTGGGTGAAGGCTTAGCGCTTGATCCGTTAAGCCTGGTATCCCTTAAGAACCATTTTGTGGAGCAAGTACTTTAGTCCCCTTTACATACTAATTTTCCAAAGTCTCTTGCTGCTAAGTTACAGAGCTAGGATTTAAATGCAACTTGCCTTCTTCAAGTTGATGACTTTTTATGCCTTCTAGCAAGGGTCAGACAGCCAGGCAGAAGTATTGTCTTGACCTATGATGACTCTGAAATACAAAAATAAAAAAAATCATTTAAAGTTGTGCATGTCTATGGTTCTGGGAGATCATGCCTTATAACACACATAGGAAAAGGATTCACCATTGGTAAAATGTAATTTAAAGATCAAGCTTTTATCAAAGAGATTGTTTCCCAGGGCAAGGCTTTACATATGGCAGAGATATGAAGGGAATGAGAGGCTATTGGTAAACAGATAGGGAGGAAAAAGAGCCAACTAATGTTCATCACCTATACAATTCTTTGTTGAACTCTTATCTGTTGCTGGGCCCCCTGGTAGTGCAATAATGAAAACCAAACCTTTAGAAATACATTCTTTCTTGGCTAGAGCTTTTACACATGATAGTATGTGAGAGATAATAAAGATATAAGGAAACCTTCTCAAGGTAGCAACAGGGAAACAATAAACGTTTTGCCTTTTTCAAGCCATTCTATCAGCTAAAGAGGGAAAACAAGTAGAATAAGGTTCCTTGGGCTTTCACAGCCAAAGCGCAAAGTTGACCTTGGACTCAACAGTAACTGCACCCAGGGAGTCTCAAGGTGTGTGTGAAGATCGAATGGAAATACCTGCTGAAACCCACAGACCCAGTGGCTGGGAGTGGTGAGAGGAGACAGCACTGACAAAGACTGGGCCGTGCTGGGCAGCCATTCCCAGAAAGATGCTTCTTACAAAATTCCTTATAGAATGATTCTTTCGGTGTGCGAATTTCTGTATTGCATGTGAGAATGTATGTTGGGGTGGATATCCTATCCTGGTGTCTATGAGATGGAGGCTTTTCAGGGCTCAACATTACAGGTCTTTTGTGAACAGGGCATGCTGGGTGGGACAGTGAATCAGCCCTCAGCCCTCCCTGATAGAACAGGAGACAAAAAAATTATTTTCAGATTTTGTTCAGTGAGTATATGTTATAGTTTAGATTTGAAAGATCCCCCAAAACTCGTGTGCTAAAGGCACATTATTCGCTGATAATGTGGGAAAGTGACTGGGTCCATTATAGCTCTAACTCCAGCAAGTGGTTTAATCCACTGATGAGATCCTAGCCCGATGGCTTTACTGGCAGGGGATGGAAACAGGAGGTGGGGTATAGTTGAAGGGAGAGGTTGATGGGGAAGCGGCCTTGGGACTCTATCTGGTCCCTGCCCTTTGCTCTAGGGCTGACTCACTCTCTCTCTCTGCTTCCCGGTTGCCATGACCTGAGCAGCTTTGCTCTACCACACCTTTCTGCCATTATCTCTGCCTCATCATGAGTCCAAAAGCAAGGGAGCTGGCTGGCCATGGGCTGAATAGTTGTTTCTTTTGGGTATTTGGTGACTGTAATTAAAAACTGACATAGTAATACAAATTTCACAAAAAATTACACATTCTTAAATCATATAACCCTCATGTCCCATCTTCTTCCCAGGGGTCGCTACTGTTAAGTTTGTAAATTCCAGGATCTTTCTAATTAATGGTGTACATTAAAACAAACAACATACACACACAGACACGTGCATGCACATGCACATGCGCACACTCACAAATGCCCACAAAGGGTTTAGTTATTTTTAAAATAACTGACATCATACTATATCTTGTTTTTTTTTTTAAAAAAAATCTTAAAGATATTTTTCACATGTCATGTCATGATACATGGTTCAACATAGTTTCTCTCTCTCTCTCTTTTCTCCATTAAGTTCATTGGTACGTTTTAGGTATACAGTACAGTTACATTCATCATTGGGAGCTTGAACCTTTACATAACGTATCTTGGTTCTCATTTTTTCCCCATTCCTCTGCCCTCCCTTCAACACCTCCACCCCTCCTTATTTACAAAGACTTTGTTGCCATTTTTTCCTTTTCTCATATTTTTTCCTTTCCCTTCTTTCCTTTCCCCTATCCATCCCCCCCACTTCCCTTACCCCTTATAGTTTCTCTGGTGTGAGAAACTAAAAGTGTAAATAAGGTTCAAAATGTATAATTGATAATGTGAAATAGGAAGAAAAGGCTCTCTTTTTGATACAAGAAGTCAGTTCTTTCATTGCAAACACTTTAGCACAATTCTTTCACATGGCTAGTAAATGTAAATGTGGCCTATGTCAAGACATTTTCATGCATAGAATGATTGGATATTTATTTGAAAGTCTACCTTTATTTGAAAGTCAATGATTGTAAAATGTTACTATGGGTGAATTATAATTTACTGATCATTTACCACATGAGAGGCTGTAAGATAGTTGAAAAACATACCTGGAGCCAAGAATACTGTGGCCTGTGGGAAATGTTTGCTCTCCTGATCCCATCTCATGTAGAAACAAAAGGTGATGTTTGGTACAGGTGACACTCCTTTTCTTTTGAACCACTTTACTCACTTTCATGCTTTTAACTTTATCTTCTCTTTGGTTTTTGCTAATTCTCCTAGCTTCTTCCATTGTCGATTTACTGTTCTTCCTCCTAAACCATCTTTGAATATTTGAACTCTTTGGGACTTTGCTCCATTCTCCCTCCTCTCTGCTTCTTCCTTTGGTAATCTCACTAATCTGAGGGCTTTAAAAATCAACTAAATTCCCTGGATCCCAAATTACATGTTTATGAACTTTAGATCCATAAAACCCACAGGTTGTATCACATGGGACTATGAAGAGCATCTCCAATTTACTGTTCTTCAGTTTTGCTCACTTTCATTACTTTTTTAATCACAAAAGTCAGCTGCTTCTGAGGGCTAGAAGTAGATGAAGGCCATTGGTTTCTCTCTAATCTGGCTTCACACAGCAACTGAATTCTCCCACATGTAGAACCATTATGAGCAGCAAGGCGAAAGGGAACCTAGCCAGCTCTCTGCTTTCATTCAGGCTCTTTACAATGTCTTTGCATTTATTCACAATAAATGTGACAATGTTAGAGGAAAAGTTCAGCAAATTTTCTAATCAGAGCTTGATGAGTGAATTTTCCAAGTGACAAACATCGGAATCCTAAGGCCAAGACACAATTCCAAGTGTGCAGTTTCTTGCTGTTGCCCAGTTATTATGCTCTGTTCCCGCTGGGAGCAGCAACCATGTGTATCCAATTGGTATTTTGAGCACCATTCATTTCACCAGTCGAAAATTAATTAGTATATATTTGCAACACACAGTAATTACATTCGTTCTGGGGAACGGGTACATATACATACAGCATCTTAATAATTTTCACTTCCTTTCCTCCTCTGCCTCCCTCCTTTCCTCCTTTCTCCAGATCCCTTTCCCATCTCCCTGTTTCCTACAATCTCCCAATGGGAAATTGTTTCTAACATTTACTGTGACAATTAACAATTTGTGGTTCTTATCTTAATAAAATAAGTTGTAGACTCTTCAGTGTGGCTTTTGGAGTATGTATTCTGGATTGGAGTCATTAAAATTTTTATTAACACCCCTAGCATGTGTAAACTAAAGCCAAAGTCACACACATATTTATTTAAATGTAAGTGATAGCAAAACCCTAAAGCACACAATGCTTTCCACTCCACGTCCTTCTTCTCAGTAATGCTCACTCTTTCCCTTAGTGGCTCCTTCTACTCTGGGCACTGTCCTCCGAATGCTTCTTTATTTCCTTCCTCAAACATTTGTTCCTCAATTTCCGCTGCTTATTCTGTAAAATATTTCTCCAACGTGTCCAGTTACTTTAACTCCTCTTTTATCCAACTGTTCCGTCTGGATCATGGCAATTGCCCGATTTGTCCCTTTGTTCCTACTCAGTTTTGGGCCGCACGAATTCTAGACAGTCCTCTCCCATTGAACCGTCTCTCATTCTTGCACATCCCACTTTACTCTTACAGAAACTGCAGTATTATCTGTTTGTAATTCATGCTCTGAACATTCATATCCATTGACCATTTTCCAAGTGTATTGGTTTTGCAGTTGTTTTTTGTATTTTTTAATACTAATCTTCACCTGTAACTATTGCTGTATATCCTTTCTATTACACTGTAATTTATTAGTGCCATATTTGGTAGTACAGAAATTTCACGTTTTTATATAGTTGAGACCGTTGATTTTTTCTTAATACTTTTCCGTTTTCTTTGCTTCCTTTATATTGAATCTTCTAAATCCATCTATAATTGATTTTTAGATTGTAGTATGAATGATGATCTATTTTTTTCCCTCCACTGGATAGCTAATTATTTCAACATCATTGAATGTATTGGCCACACTTCAGAGCTATTTGCAGCCTTAACTGTAATTCACCTGCAATGGGTCTTAGTCTCTGGGACATTTTAGTGTGAACTTTACATTACTCTTAGAGAAATTCTGTTTGACTCAGTTTTGCTTACATAATTGTCTTTTGTTCCTGCTGAGCACCAGGATGGTCACTGGGGCCTACTCTGGCTTGCAGCTACCCCTCTGGCTCACTGCAAGAGTGATCTTGCATCTGTAGCCACAATTCCAGTGCACTAAGCACCACCTCACACTGCCTTCATATGACTTTATTGTTCAAGTTTCCTCATATCTATGAGAGCCTCCCTAATTTATTTTGAAGTCTGGTGAACTAGTATTAGCTGAAGGAGAGGAGAGGAAAAAGATGCTTGAAGAGAAAGAAAAGAAACAAACACAGCTGAAGACTGACTGCTAGAGCTTGGGTCTGGAGTGTTCCCAGCAGCTCTTGTATTAGAGGCTTGGTCCCCAGCCTGTGGTGGCATGGGAAAGTGGTGGAATCTTTCAGAGTTGGGGCCTGATTGGAAACTTTAGATCATTTGGGGTGTGACCTTGAAAAGATGGTGGAACCCAGTTTCTTCCAACATGTGCTGCCTCCCCATAGGCCCAAAAGCAGGAGGGCCAACTGACCATGGATCAAAACCTTCAAAATGGCAAGGCAGGCCATAACATCACCCCCAGCACTGAGGAGGTGAGCCAAGTGGACACCTGTAACACACATTCCCCCTACCCCTAGTGAAATGAGAAGACACATAAGTCTCAGGACCAGACTTCCAGATCACCTAAAGCAACCCCAAAGGGAAACGAGATTGAACACTCTGATACTCAACCACCTGGACTCCCTGAACTGGCAACAAAAGAGGATCTGGAAAAATGAAATCGGAAATAATTTCTCAGATAACAGCACAGATTGCGCCCATAGTGCAAGACATGATTAATAAATCTAGAGAGGACACAGATTAAAAAAAACTAGAGGAGCTGAGGAACATGATGGAATCCTAACATAGGAAACAAATGAAATCCATAAAACAGATGCAAACAGATTTTCAGGAGATTAAAAACTCCATTGAAAGTTTATGCAGCAGAATGAGCAAATGTGAGGGCAGAATTTCAGATATAGAAGATAGGATTGCAATTAGTGACCAGGAAAAGAAAAATTTCTTTAAAATAGTAAGGGACCACAAGAAATTAATCCAGTAGCTGCTAGATGACGCAAAGAATAACATACGACTGATTGGAGTCAAAGAAGAAACAGGAGAGAGTGCAGGTGACATAAAAAATCTGTTCACAGGCTAGCAGCTCTCATGCTCTGCCTGAGACCCCTGGTCTCGTGGATGCCAGCAGCCTGCATGCCCCTCTGGAAACCATGCAGTGTGGATGCCATGCCCCACTCCATCTAAATCTGCAAAGCAGAGGTGCCACGGGGAACATAAAGACCATGGTTACCAGCCCCAGAAGATAGAGCAGAAGTGAACAACAGAGACTGCCTTTCTGACTCTCCTAAATGAAAATTGAAGCGCACTGAGACTCTTCAATAAAAGCACACTGGACCATCGTGGTTGGTAAGTTGGTGGGTTCAGCACCTCCCATAGACACCCGGACTCACATAGGGGGAGGAACAGCTGGAACCTGCAGAGAACCTTGGAGATTTTAATCCTGCAGGAGGTCAGGGACCTCAACTTGGACCTTGCAGCCAGAAATCAGCCTGAATCTCAGTAGACTACAGCTGAGTTGCTGAGACTAATTGACTTAGACCCACACACTACTGCCCACATTGTCTACCAGAACAGCAGAGACATATCCTGAGGGAGAGCTTTGTTTGTTTTGTTTGATATATAAATATATATTTTTTATTTTCTTTTCTTTTTCTCTCTCTATACCTTCTGGATCTATATTTCTCTCCCTCTTTGTTCCTGTTCCTGTCCCATTCTGAATTTTTTTTCTCTCTCTCTGTCCTCTCGAATGTCACTTTTATAGGAACGTGAATACAATTTCTATTGTCACTTTGTTCTATACTTGTCTCTGTTCTTTCACTCTGTCTTCTCCTCCTGTCTTCAACAGGTCCCCACAATTTGCATGATTTTCCCATGTCCTCTAGCCTCACCTCTAACCTTTCCCTCTCCCTCTATCTTTCTACTCCTCCCTCCCCAACCCCTGTTAAATCCTTATCCTGAAGGGCAAATTTGCCATATTGAAGGATTTATTTACTACAAACATATTTTGGGCTGGCCCTAGATTTTGATCTAGCTCCTGTGGTTAAAGGTGACAGATTAACTGCTACCACGAATTGTCACTTCCTAAGTTGTGTTTGATGCTGATTGTGTCAATTGGACTAAGGTATTGTGATTGATCTAATCAGTTGTCCTCCCTAGTATACTGAAAATCAGATTGCCTAAGAGTCATTAGAGACTCAAAGCCTAAAAAGTCCAGCTATACCTGGAAGATATCTCTGAGAAGCAGTCACTCCATAGGGGCTCTAAACACCAGTAATGAAAATACTCAAAATAAGAAATATTGGAGTATCAGCCCAGCAATTAAAGCAAAAAGCAGAAACAAAAACAGAATTAAAAATGAGAAGACACCTTGGCAGGACACAAACACAGACTTCCAGCTCACCAAAGGCAAATTCTGGGGGAAATGAGGTGGAAAAATATGACAATCAACCACATGGACACCCTGAACTGATAGCACAGGAAGTAATGAAACAGATGAATGAGGCTCTAGAAAAATTTAAAACAGAAATAATTTCCCAGATAACTACAAAGATGGTGAGCAGAGTGAAAGACATGATTAGCAGCTCTAGAACAGAAACAGATTAAAAAATAGATGAGCTCAGAACCATGCTGGAAGCCATGAATGCCCAGCATAAGAAAGAAATGGAAACCATGATCACCCAACATAGGAAAGAAATGGAATCCATGAAACAGATTCAAACAGATATCCAGGAGATTAAAAACTCCATTGAAAGTATTCACAGCAAATTGAGTGAAAGTGAAGATAGAATATCAGATATAGAAGACAGGATTGTGGTTAGTGACCATGAAAACAGAAATTTCTTAAAAATAGTAAGGGACCATGAGAAAGCAACCCAGGAGCTGTTAGATGATGCAAAGGAAAATAATAGATGACTGATAGGAGTCCACAAAAAAGCAAGAGAAAGAACAAATGACATAAAAAACCTGTTCACAGAAGTAATAGTAGAAAACTTCCCAGACAGAGGTAGAGAATTTGACATACAGATAAGTGAGGCAAATAGAACTCCAACTAGCCATGATAAAAAAAGCTACACCTAGACATATAACAGTCAAGATCCCAGAAACGCAACAGAAGAACAAAATCCTACAAGCAGTTAGAGAAAAGAAACAAATCACACACCAAGGAAAGCCCATCAGAATCACAGCAGACTTCTCAACACAAACCCTCAAGTCAAGGAGAGCCTGGAGTGAAGTATTTCAAGCCCTAAAAGAAAATGACTTCCAAGGTAGACTGTTGTATCCTGCAAAATTATCTTTCAAAATTGATGGGGAAATTAGATACTTTCACGACAAAGAACACCTGAGAAATTTCATGAACACCAAACCAGCACACCAAAGAATTCTAAACAATATCCTAGAAAAGGATCAAAACTCCATGAAGCCCAACAGAGCAAAGCCACTAGGCAAGGCAAGAAACTAAAGGGAAAGAGGGGAAAAATAAAAAATAAAAGAGCCAACAACAGTAAAACATCAGGAAAAGGATGAGTCAATATTTATCAATTATAGACATCAATGTTAATGGACTGATTTCACAAATCAAAAGAAATAGACTGGCAGAATGGATTAAGAAGCAAATCCAGCAATATGCTGTACACAAGAAATATACCTAATTCAAAAAAGACATTCATAGACTGAAAATAAAAGGATGGAAAACAGTTCTCCATATGACAGGAACCCCCCCAAAAGCAGGAGTAGCAATCTTATTTGCAGACAAAATAGATTTCAAACCAAAACTAATTAAGAGAGACAAAGATGATCACTATATCTTTGTGAAGGGAACAATCTGAATAAGAAATGACAATCATAAATATATGTGCAACAAATAAAAATGCCCCCATCTATACAAAACAAATATTAATGGACATGAAAAACCAAATAAGCACTAATACAATTGTAGTGGGGGACCTCAATACCCCATTGTTACAAATAGATCATCTAGACAAAAACTTAACAACAAAATTCTAAAATTGAACCACACTTTTGAACAAATGGACTTAATAGATGTCTACAGAGTGTTCCATCCCACAAAATCAGACTGTGCATCCTTTTCGGCTGCACAGGGGTCATTCTCCAAAATAGACCATGTGCTAGCTCATAGGGCATGTTTAAGTAAATGCAAAAGAACTGAAGTTACCCCCTGTATATCATCAGACCATAGTGCAATAAAATTGTTGATCAATAGCATAAGAAACTGCAAAACCCCCACAAACACACGGAAATTGAATGACACTCTCTTGAACAATCAATGGGTCACAGAGGAAATTAAAGAAGAAATTAGACAGTTTCTACAAGTAAATGATAATGTCAGTACAACATACAGGAATCTATGGGACACAATGAAAGCATTTCTTGAGGGATATTCATAGTAGTGAATGCCCATATAAGGAAAACAGAGGCACTCAAATAAGCAACCTAATGCTGAACCTCAAGCTCCTAGAAAAAGAAGAGCATGACAAACCCAAAGCTCATACAAGGGAGAAAATTATAAATATCAAAGCAGAAATCAATGCAATGGAGACTAAGAGAATGATACACAACATC